>NW_020954687.1:13465960-13542630 GCF_900497805.2 Vombatus ursinus
AGAAGAAGAAGAAGAAGAAGAAGAAGAAGAAGAAGAAGAAGAAGAAGAAGAAGAAGAAGAAGAAGAAGTAGTAGCAGTAGTAGTAGTAGTAGCAGAGGAAGGAAGGAGAAGATGTGAGGGAAGGAAAAATGGAAGGAAGAAAGGAAGGAAGGAAGAAAGAAAGAAAGAAAGAAAGAAAGAAAGAAAGAATCTTAGGGCCACATTCATAGTTAAGAGGCATGTAATGGATATGGGCCAATAAGGGAGACTGAGAAGGAATTGTGAGCCAGGTTGGAGGAGAACTAGGAGAACAGTATCACAAAATCACAGAAAAAAAAGGAATATCCAAGAGGGGACGCTGGTCAACAACGTCAAGATCTTCGGAGGTCATAAAGGATGAAGAATTGAAACAAAAAAGATAATCCAATCTCTCAATTAAGTGTTCCATTGTAACTCTGGGCAGATAAGCTCCTTTGAATGATGCATTCAGAAGCCAGATTGCAAAGAAATGAAAAATGAAAGGAAAGTATGCAGAGAACATAAGCTTTTCATGGAGTTTGGCTGAGAAATGGAAGAAAGATATAAGGAGATAAGATAAGGAAACTTAGACTTGCTTATAGAAGTAGAGACAGAACCAATAGATATGAAGAGGTTGAATATTAGGTGAGGGAATGACTGGAAGAAAACTGTTGCATTACACAGAAGGAAGATGGGATCAAGAGAAAATGTAAAGGGGTTTTCCTTGGTGAGGTGAAAAGCTACCAATTTATCTGAAGTTGGGGTATAGGAGGAGAAAATGTAGAGTGATGTCAACAGATTTGTAGTATAGAAAAGGGAAAAATGGACTCATCAGGTATATCCCCTATTTTTCTGGGTAAGTGCCTCATTAGTAAGGATTGGGGGAGGGGAAGGTATGATAAACAAGAGGAGAGAAGAGATGGTTTGGAATAGCCTTTGTGGGAGTGAAAAATATAAGAAATTAGCATAAAAGTCTTATTTTACTGAAGGTCTATTTGAGATAAGATAAAATAAATTTATAGACACCCAGGTCAACTCACTTACATTCTACTATAGTTATTTTCAATTATTTTCTGTCATATTCAGGAAAATCCTTTAACTGATGTGAAATACAAAAGACATTTATTAAAACATTTAGGTAAAAAGATAATTCAAATTCCTCACCCTTTATCCATAAGGATCCTCTTTTCCTGAAGCTAATAATGTAAGGTCACCAGGCCCCAGAACATTTCTATTCACATTTTTGGTTAGGATTTATTTGAAGCCCTAGTGTATAGAGTTCAGAGGGGAGAGAAGATGCCCATTCTAAAAACCCCATATGGACCAAAGAAGCAGAATCATCTTTGAAGACTCCTCTTTTCCTCTATTATCTTTATATAATATGAGGAATTGGTATACCACAGTCTACTTTTCTACTACTAAGTGAGAGAATCTGGTACAAGTATATGAGATATGGATTAGATTTAAAAACAAAAAGAAAAATTATTGGAACAGTTTTTTCCTAGATTCTTCTATGAATTCAGTTCGCTAATTTAAAACAATAAGCATTTATGATACACCTCCTTCTTCCAAGCACTCTGCTAGGTCCTGAGAAATGGACAAAAATTATGAAAATCTCTGCCCTCAAGAAGCTTACTTTTTACTGGGAGACACAACATGTACACAGATAAATACAGAAGACTGTCTTGGGCTTTGGAGTGCAACAGTAACTGGGAAGAACAGGAAAGGCTACCTATAGGAGATGGCACCTGAGATGAATATTGAAGGGAGATAGAGCTACTAAGAGGCAGTGGAGAATATTTGAGTCATGAGGAACAGCCTACACCAAAGCACAAAAATGGAATTTGTCCTTACAGAATATCAGTGATTGAAGATCTAGGAATCTAAAACATGTTGTGATCTTAAATTAGGTCATAAATATGCATAATTTTCATTTTTTATCTATTACTTACAGAAATAAAATGAATATGATTCTTTGATTCTATTGACACAGTTTTAGGGAATTATGCACAGCTCTATGGATACTGTGATTGAGTTCTCCAGTACATTCTAGTTGAGTCACAATGAATGTGTGTTTGTGTGGAGTAGTGGAAGTAAATAAGGTGAGGTCAGTAAAAGATCATCAAGAAGGCAGAGAGTGTATTAAGAGATTTGGTGTTCCCAATAATTTTTAAAATATATCTTTATCTCCATAAAATACATATTTAAACATCCTTCCCTTCAATCCAGTACAAAAAATGTCAAGTGCTATGTACTAAATAGAAACAATGTGCATTTTAAAATTAAAATCAATCTTCATTTTAAACCACTTTCCTAATTAAGAAGTGCAGAGCCACTCAAGATCTATCACATGTACAGACTTACAAACCCTTCCAGACAGGCATAATACTTCATTTCATACATTGATGACCTCCTTAGATGTAAATGCTGATGTACAGTGACTTGCAGGGACAAGGGTATCTGATGTGATATAAATTTAAAGAAAAAATATTTGGAACACAGGTAGAATGCACAAGCATATTTGAAAATAATGGTAACTAATCAAAGAGGAATAAAATAGGAATATTTCAATGGTATTTAAAGTGGTTAACTCAAAAACACCTATGTTTTCATTTTATATGATTCTTTACCATAAATTGTTTGTTTCACAATTCAGAAACAAATGGCTTTATATTAAAAATAAATAGACAAAGAAACAGAACAAACAAATACAGAAGAGCAGCCAGATCTTCCTCTAGCCATTCTGCCTATCCCTGAAAGAAGATTGTATTGGACCAGACCAAGCCTCACCAGGTGTCTTCCATCTGCCCCAAATCCTTATCTTCCTCTCCACATTCCCGTTTCCCCCCACCCCCGCCCTCTGCCAGGAGTCTTCAATTTCCTGTCATATCTACAGTCTAAGGTGGGAGGAGGAGCAAGATCTTCTGACTCTTCATCTTCCATCTCCTATAACAAATATACCTTGATGAAAGGAGATATGGGGCCAGACTGGGGCCAGCTTCCATCTGGGCCAGCACAAAGTAGTTCTTATCTCCTGCTTCCAGTCTACTCACCCAGTAGAAAAGTAGAAAACCTGGCATAAAGAGAAGGAATCTACCATTTGGTAACCTTTCCCTTAACCTCAGATCTTCCATTTCCCACTGCACTTGTCTTTTTTTTTTCTTTTGCACTTGTCCTTTGAAGGGAGAAAAAAGTAGCAGGGAATCCTATTTCCTTTTCCTAGTGTGCAGCTTTTCTTCCATCTTCTGCAATGTCATTTCCTGACTAATCTCAAGCCTTCAGAGGAAAGAGAAATAGTGAAAGAGGCTTTCCACATGACCAGCTGACTCTGAGCCTTCCACCTCATACTATACTTGTCTGTAGCCTGAGTTCCAGTCTCCTTTGGGAAGAGGAGTGGTACCTCCCACTAGTTTATCTCCATTCTCAGAAGAGAGGAGGAGGTAGATCTTCCTCTGATTCTGCACTTTCCATCTCCTGCCACAAATCTCACCAAGGAACATCTGTAGCAGAATGAACAGTCGTGCACTTGGTCATACCCTGCACAACCCAGTGATTCTGAACTGTAAGCCATCATCCAAACTCCATTCCTTATCTTATACCATTTGATCCCTTATTTCCATTACCCAATCAAACACTACCCTCCCCTTCACACTGTGACCTCTGGAATACCTGTTCCATAGGCCACAAACCTCCCTTTATTCTAAATTTTTTCCTGTCTTGTTCCTTTCATCTTTTAGCTATGAGAGAAAACTGGCTTCCCCTCCCCCAATGACACAGATTTCACCGTTTCCAGTATTGGCTGTATCTTCATTCATTCCCCTGGGCTCGCTGATTGAAGTGGAGGAGTTAGAATACTCTTTGCTCCCCATTTCCACAGCCAGGTTCTCTCCTTACCTTCTTCACTCAAAAACTTCTCCTTTCATGCTATTCATCTCTATCACCCAATTAAAATCATAAGAACTGTTGTCTATAGACTTCCAGGTTACTCCCATTCCTTTCTTGATGAGTTTAGTATGTAGCTCACAGTTTTTATCTCCTACCCAAGTCTTACCTCCTCCCTCAAATACCCTCACCATTCAGTCCTCAAATTACTCACTTCCCATGAACTACTCCTCTACCTCACCGCAGCCACACACAAAGATGGTCATATTCTTGATCTTACAATCACCATTATCCATAAATGTACCACTTTCATGTTTAAAAAATGTGAAATGCCCTTGTCTGACCATAATTTATTGATTTTTCCTTCTCTATCTCTGCCTTCCTTTATCTCACCCTCCTCTTTATCAATGTCACAACCTCTAATCTCTCAGGCCCTCAATTATCTCCCATGCCAGCTACCTTGTACCATTCCCTCCTCTTTTCTTTGTCTTGACCTCTTGGTGAACCAATTAAACTCAATACTCTCCTCTTCTCTCGAGTCCCCAGCCTCCTTATCATTTCATTGAATGCATTCTGCCAAGATTCAT
The DNA here is from genome assembly GCF_900497805.2 of Vombatus ursinus. NCBI lineage: Eukaryota > Metazoa > Chordata > Mammalia > Diprotodontia > Vombatidae > Vombatus > Vombatus ursinus. Next base: position 13,470,427 of record NW_020954687.1, read on the forward strand.
CCTTGATTAATCACAGTATCTGCACCTTCACTTGTAGACATGTACTGATGACCAAAAATTGAGAAAATTATGCAAGCATTCTGACTGGGTCCACTAAAATTTTGTTATACAACCTCAGCTGGGCCCTCATTGATACTAGAAAATCCTACAATACTTCTTTAATCAACTTACAATCCCATTCTCCATAGTGTCTGTTCTAAACCTTTTCATACCTTCTTAAACCTATGATTCCCTCTCCCTCAACCTTCTCACCTAAGGACCTTACCTTAAAAATGAGGCCATTTCCAGTGATCTCCCTCTTCCTTATCTCATATTACCCATATGACTTCAACCACTCTCTCCTCCTTCACCCTTGTCTCACATGATGAGTTGGATCCCTCCCTACCAAGGCTAACCTCTACCTGCTCATGCAATCCCACTGCATCCCATACCCTCTAATAGATTGCTCCCATCTATCATCCCTACTCTTATCACTTATTTTCAAATCCTTCATGTCTATTGGCTGTTTCCTCACTGCCTTCAAACATGTTCGTGTCTCCTCCATCTTCAAAAAACTCCTCACTAGATCCTTCAATCCTCATTATTGTCCTATACCTGTTTTACATTTTGTGTATAAGTTCTTTGAAACAGTCATCTACAATAATTATTTATATATGCTTTCTCTCCTCTTACTCTCTGCTTAACCCATTAAAATCCAGTTTCCGATCTCATTATCCCACCAAAACTGCTTACTCCAAAATCATAAATGATCTCTTCATTAGTAAATCCAATACCTTTGTCCATCCTTATTCTTTTCCACCTCTCCTTCTCAGTAGCTTTTGATACTGTTGATCACTTTCTCCTCTTTGATGCTCTAGGTTTTTAGAACATCATTCTTTCCTGATTCTCCTCCTACCAATGTGACTACAATCTGACTACTATTTCTCAGTCTCTTTTGTTAGCTCTTCATCTAGATCATGCCCTCTAACCATAGGTTTCCCATATGGTTCTGTCCTGGGTCTTCTTCTCTTCTCGTTCTATACTACTTCACTCTATGATCTTATTAACTCACATGATATTAATTTCTAAACTAAGAATTCTTAAATCTATCTATCCTGTCTTATCATCTCAGCTGATCCCTAATCTTACATCTCTGTTTTTCAAACATCTCAAACTGGATGTCCAATAAACATCTCAAATACAACATGTCTAAAATCAAATTCATTATTTTCCCCCAACCCTGCCTCTTGTTTTCTCTGCAATTAAATTGTATCTCCTTATGCACAAGAACTACCACTTAACTCTTTCCACATGCTTAACATATAGCAGGCATTTAATAAATGTTTATTAATTGACTGAAATAAATGAGTAAGTAAATAAATAAATAATATCAAGCCTTAAAAAACACAATAGCAAAAATAAGTATCTACATTCATATAACTATGGCTAAGTTGGAAAAGATCTAAGGATGTCAGTTAGCTGGTTATTTCACCAGGTTTTATTAAGATGTTTAAGAGTTAAAATAATCTTATTTAAGGAAAAGAAATCTGGAATGATTAATGCATAATTAGATTTTATAAAAGTCAAGGGAGAGAACTTGTCATGAATATCAGTGACAATATCAAGGTCTCAAACTTAAAATCTAGTGAGATGACCAGTGATAATGATGATTGTACGTTAGAACAAAAGAAGCTAATATAAAACTTTCCCCATAAATTTTGGATGGGAGCATTTTGGAGAAAAGGAAATAAGCAAAAGCTTAAGTGATCAGTCATATTTTACAAGAGGTCCGAAATGTCAATTTACATATTGCTTTTTTTTAATTAAATATTTGTCTTCAAGATCTGCTCAGCTTCCTGAGCAAAGAATTCAAAGGACTATGCTATTTATAGGAATGAATGTCTTTAGTAGCTAAAAATGAAGGCTCAACAAGTGAAATCAAATCAAGAAAAAGATCCGTTGTTTGGAATGACCCTACCTCATTTGTAGGCTTTGGCACATTCAGTGAATCTATTTAATTTCCTCAGGAGAAAATGGATGCAATTGCAACAGGCTATCAAACCTGTTTTGATTCCGAGGTTGACAAAAAAATGACCTTGCAATCTCAAATCTTTACTCTGAAGTGGATTCCATGTAATAGCAATTTGAACAGACATTACTGCTGACAAATGTTAGAGCTACATGACAAACTTAAAAATATAAATAAAAAATAACCCTAATTTTTGGCAGCACTTCATCATATATTATATTATTTATTTCAATATCACATTTACTCCTCCTTTTATATTTTTACCAAATTCATACTTAATTATTAGTGATAGAAAAAAAAGTCTGAATGATTATAATTAATTAGTAGTGGTTCCACATAATCTATTCCTATCCCTCTTCATGTTTTCTAATGTTTTCTGAGAACACATTCAGAGGTTTGGTTTATATTGTTCACAATGATAATTTAAATCTACTCTTTTACAATAACTTTTTCCCCTTTCTTTACTGTAGGCCAATGGTTATTGCTAGGTAGACAACTTCTGAGTTTGCTAGTGTCCAGACTTCTGCCACTGATACAATGTAGGGAATTGTTTAAAACATATGTCTTAGACCCCTCCCTATTGTCCAGATAAGTTAAATGATGTTCCTTTGATCTCCTAAGGTAGTATTTGTCAGGAGAAGAGCTTAGACTTAGATCTTACTGACCCTAGGGTCAATGCTCTATCAGCTATACCACACCAACTCTTTAATTAACATGCCTTTCCTTTAGAATTGTCCTTTGGTTGTTGCATGTCTATCTCTCAATTAGGTCACAAACTATTTCAGAGCAGGAACCTGATCTTTTCTTCCCGACTCACTCATTGACTTGTGCGTTCAGGACTTCTTTACTGTGAGATGGTTGAATAAGCAAATTGAATAAATGACACATAATGTATTTTGGAGCAGTTGAGGTAGGTATGAATAATGTTGGACTTCAATATTAGGAAGACTTGTATTCAACTCCTGCTACTGACAGTTACTAGCTATACAGCCATGGAAAGTTGTTTATCATTTCTGTATTTTTTTTGTAATAGGACCCGTAATCCCTAGTTCACAAGGGTTGGTGGGAGACTCAAAGGACATATGCAAAAGTATGCAAAACACTTTGGAAAACTTAAACCTTTAAATATCCTGAACTATAATTTAGTTGGTATAGAGAACTCTTAGTGAGAAAGTTCTCTCTATCAATCTAGATTTGATATTAATCTGCAGCTAGAATGATGGAGATAATCTGTGGGCACTGGAATTTAAATGACTTGGCTAGGATCACTTAAGTAGTTATCCAAGGTAGAACTCAAACCCACAACTTTCCCTGATGGCAATGTCTGCACTCAATCCTTCTATCTACTAGGTTGCCTCTCCTGTTAGAAGTATTTCTCCAAACTTCTTAGCTTTAAATATCTTGGAGATTAGGTAGAAATGGATTCTTGGGATGAGTTGCTATCCTATTTTTCTTTTATATTTAATGTTTAGTGGTGCAAGTGGGCAAAATGATTGTTTTTGTTTAGTAATTAATTTTTTTTTAGGCAATTGGGGTTAAGTGACTTGCCCAGGGTCACACAGCTAGTAAGTGTCAAGTGTTTGGTCTGAGGCCAGATTTGAACTCAGGTCCTCCTGACTTCAGGGCCAGTGCTCTATCCACTGTGCCACCTAGTTGCCCTAGTAATTAAATTTTGATGATAGGTTTATCAACTGAAGACTCATCTTTGAGAAAACTCCAGTAGTAGAAAGGGATGGCATGTATTTCTCCCATATTGTTGTGATTTTTTTCTGTTAGGTCTTTATATTTTGAAACCTTTTCATTCCATGTAGTTTTAAAGGTTCGAAGTATGGTGATCTCTTTAAAAATATTATTCTTTAATTGTCATGAGTCAATATTGTTGCTGATGCATTTATTTGCTTAATTCCACTTAAATTTTATAAAACCCACAATCAGTCACCCCCTACTCAATAAATTTCAGTGACTCCCTATAAACTATTGGATGAATAAAAAAAAAGTACTTGGTTTGGACCTCAAAGTCATTCATAACCTACCTTCGTAGCCCCACCTCTCCATTCTTCTTATACCTTTCTGCTCACCATAAACTGACCTCTTTGCTGATTCACAAAAAAGCCACACCATCTCTTGGCTATGGGCATTTTCTCTGGCCATCCTCCATGACTGGAATGCTCTCCTTCCTCATCTCCACTTACTGTCTTCTCTGATTTCTCTGGTATCCTTCAAGTGTCAACTAAATTCTGACATTCTTCAGGAAGCCTTTCCTAACCCCTCTTAAATCTATTGCTTTCCTTCCGTTAATTATTTCTTGTTTATACCATATTTAGCTTGTTTTTATACATTTTGCTTGCTTGTTTTCTCTCCTAATAGATTGAGTTCCTTAAAGGCAGGAACTGTCTTTTGCCCCTTTTTATATCCTCAGAACTTAGCACACTGCCTGGTATATAGCAGGGATGTAATAAAATCTTATTGACTAAGTAATAAATTGCAAAATCAGCCATGTATATGACATAGAAAAGGAATATCTATTTGTGAAATCATATATTGTTGGAATATATTCATACCATTTATTTCAACCAATGCCTTAAAACAAAGGTACTTAACATGGGGTAAGTGATTTGTAAAATTGTATGGCAAAAATTATATGATTAAGTTCACTTACCTTTAGGTCAAATTTAGCATTTCTTCCAATTATTTAATTATTTATTTTCCTCATTAGCCATGTTCTAAAAAAAGCAAGAAAAAATATTTTGATCTACACTTTATGTCCATCATTTCTCTGTGTAAAGATGGATAGTATTTTTTTTATCATGACTCATTTAGAATTTTAGTGGGCCATTGTGTTGATTAGAGTTATTAAGATTTTCATGGTTACTTATCTTTACATCTAACCACCATATAAAGTTCTAGATTCCTAGAAGATATGTTCCTCTTAATAGTGATCCATTAACTTTTTCAAACTGCTGTTTTATTAATGGTGTATATTAAGTTTGAAGGTCAAATAAACTACCAATTTTTTTTAGCACTGTTTTCATAATACTTCACTTATCTCATACTTGTGAAGGTAAATTATTTATGTTCAATTACAAAACTTTTCTTTTATCCTTATTGAATGTTATTCTCTTATATCTAAATCAATTTTTTTTCCTTTTAGATCCTGATTTTGTCATCCAGTGTTTTACCTATCCCTTAGAAGCTTTTGTCAACTGCACATCTGATGAACATGCCATCTATGACTTTTCCAAGTTGTTGATTAAATGATAAAGAACATAAAGGCAAGCACACATCCATGCAGTACTCCATTAGAGACCTCCTTCCTCATTAGCATTGAACCATTAGCAGTTAGATTCAAAGAGTAATTGTTATTATTACATTCATATTTCTCCATATTCTCCACAAGAATAGTATGAGGCACTTATCAGTGGAGAAGAATAATGTGCAATAAGGCTAGAAATGTAGGTTGGGGCCAGAATGTGAAGGAATTTAAATGCTAAACAGACAAATGCAAACTTGTTTCTATATATAGGCAGTGATACAATCAGACCTGAGCTTTGCAAAAATTACTTTGGTAAATGAATGGGAGATAGAATGCAATGGGAAAACAATTGAAGCCCTAAAACCCAATGGAGGACCATTTCAGTATTTCAGAAGAGAAGATGGTGATATGACTTGCCATACTAAAGTAGTTAGTATGTGAGTGGAGAGAAGAGGTAATATGTGAAAGATGTTTTGCAGGTAGAAACAACAAGATTAGGTAGTTGATTAGATTTGTGGGATGAGGGAGAGTGAGTAGTCCAAGATGATATCAAGGTTGTGAATCTAGGTTTTTGAAGAATGATAGTACCCTAGACAGAAATAGGGAGTATAGAACTTGAGTAAGTTTGGAGTTAATGATAAGTTATATTATGGGCATGTTGCATCTCTAGTTCAAAATGTCCAATAAGCAGTTGGTTTTAGGTGACTGGAGCTTAGGAGAAAGATTAGAGCTAGATAGCTAGATAGATAGGAGTGATTAGCATCAAGAGGATAATTAACCCTATGGATTTGACAAGGTGTCAGTATAGACAATAGGAGAAAAAGAGGGCCACAACAGGGACTTTGAGTACATCTATGGCAAGGGGGAAAGATATGAATGCTGATGTAGCAAAAGGGATTGAGAGGTGGTGAGACAGATAGGATGTCATGAAATCCCAGAAAAGAGAAAAGATTTTCAACTTTGCCAATTAAGAGATCAATGGTAATACTGAAAAAGTGCCATTTTAGTTGACTGCTAAGATCAGAAGCCAGATTCCAAAGGGATGACAAGATAGTGAGAGGAAAGTAAATTGAAATAACTGTTACAGGCACACTTGAAAAGGCTACAAGCCAAGACTAAAGCAGAGGGAGAGTTAATGCATGTTTTTTGTTCACAGATGATTGTGCATTCAATGAAGCCTCTGAGTCATAGATGCAACCAGGAATGGGTTGATTCTCTGCTGCTTGTGCTAATTTTGGCCTACACCACCCAAAAAAGCAGAAATTCTCCACCAGCCAGAACCACACCATTCATATGTGGAACTATAGATACAGCAAATGGTGATATTTTAATGCTGTGGATAAGTTACTTACTTTGGTGGTATACTTTCCAAAAATGTACACATACATGTGGAAATTCACACATGCATTATCAGATCTAGTTTCAAGTTTGGGAGGCTCTAAAGGAAGGTGTGAAAAAGAAGACTTATTAGGCTGCTTACCAAACTGAAGGTCTACAGTCATTGTGCTGACTTCATTGTTGTATGCCTGGGAAACCTGGACAGTATAGCAGCACCTTGCCAGGAAACTAAATTATTTCCATTTGAATTGTTTGAGGAAGATTATGAAGATAACCTGGCAAGATAAGGTACTGGACAGTGAGGATCTTTCTTGAGCTGAACCGTCAAGCATTCAAACTCTAATGCAGAGAACACAACTGATGAACTGGCCATATTACTTTAATGCCAAATATATATTTACCTAAAAGACTATTTTACAAAGAACTCACACAAGACAAGCAGTCACATGGAAGGCAGAAGAGGAGATGCAAGGACATGCTCAAGGTCTCCCTGAAGAACTTTGGAATCAATAGTGAGACATGGGAAACACTGGCACAGGACCTCCTAGAATGGCATGCCAACATCATAAAAGGCACTATGCTATATGAACAAAACAGAATTGCTATAGCTCGAAAGAAATGTGAGACACTCAAATTTAGAGGCATCTCTAATGTTTGTATGGACTATTTGCCCAATCAAATACCATGTACCTCGACCCTTTCATCCTTAGGTCATTTTGGTCCTCTTCAAGCATAAATAACAATGACCAGACACAGTTAGGATAGTCACTAGCTCCAGCTCCTCTGGACAGTATCATGTCAGTAGAAAGCAAATGTTAGAATTGACATAGTAGTGGAATTTGGGAAGATCTGAATATGACAAGATAGGGGAACAAGAAATTCAAGAACAGCAAAAACTAAAGAGTTCAGAAGGGAGGAAAGTGAAACCAGAGCAGGCGTGATGCCCAGTAAATGCACTACATTGATGGAGTAGACATCTCTTAGAATAAATTGCTAAAGAACTGCTTAGAAAAACTCTCCTCCAATAACAAAAAACAGCAAAAATCATGTAATTATATCAATAGATACAGAAAAAGCCTTTGACAAAATACCAACCCATCCCTATTAAAAACACTAGAAAGCATAGGAAGCAATGGACCCTTTCTTTAAATGATTATTAGAATCTATCTAAAACCAAGAGCAAGTATTATTTGTAACAGGGATAAACTTGAAGTCTTACCAATAAGATCATGAGGGAAACAAGTATAGTAATTATTACCACTGTTTGCAATACTGCACTAGAAATGCTAGGTACAGCATTGAAGAAATTAAATTAGGCAATGAGAAAACAAAACTACTACTCCTTGCAGATGTTATGACAGAATACTTAGAGAACCAAGAAAATCAACTGGAAAAAAAAAAACTAGTTGAAGCATTAACAATCTCAACAAAGTCAAAAGATATAAAATAAAGCCACATGAATCACCAGTATTTCCACATACTAGCAACAAAATTCAGCAGGAAGAGATACAAAGAGAAATTATGTTTAAATGAATAACAGACAATATAAAATACCTGGAAATCTACCTGCCAAGACAAACAAAACAACTACACAGTTTTTCCATAGAAATAAAAACAGATCTAAACTGAAGAAGTATTAATTGGCATGGATAGGCTGAGCCAATATAATAAAAAATAAAAATTCCACCCAAGTTAATTTATTTACTCAGTGCCATACCAATTAAACTACCAAAGTATTATTTTATAGAGCTAGAAAAAGAGCACAAAATTCATCTGGAAATGCAAAAGGTAAAGAGTATCAAAAGTAATCAATGAAAACAAAAAGTGAAGGAATGTGGCTTAGCAGTACCAGATTTCAAATTGAAATGCAAAGTTGTAATCATGGAAACAATCTAGTACTGACTAAGAAATAGAGTGGTGGATCAGTGCCAAAGATTAGGTGCACAGGACACAGTAGGTAATGCCAGAGGCTATGATTATTTAGGGCCTTCCTTTTTGCTTCTTTCTCTGAAATTGCACTGATGTCCCATGGAATGAATGGTTTTATTTATTTATTTATCTATCTATTTATTTATTTATTTTACTTTTAATTTATGGAATAAACATGCATTTCCCTAAGATGGCTACCATTAGACACAAAGATATATATGTATACATATATATGTGTGTATATATGTACACATATGTATGTGTACATATATACATAGAGAATACATATAGAAATACAGTAAAATTATTCTTTACATACTTCCACTTACCAATTCTTTCTCTCAATGCAGATAGCTTCTTCCTTCATATGTCCTTTAGAGTTAATTTGGATACTTAGAATAGACAAAACAACTTATTTGTTCAAAGTTGTTTTTAAAATGATATTGCTATTACTATATGTTTTCTTGGTTCTGTTAATTTTGTTCATTATTTCATACAAGTTTTTCCATTTTTAATAAAATCATTGAGCTCATAATTTCTTTATAGCACAGTAATATACTCTCACAATCATATACCACTACTTAGTCAGTCATTCCCCTATTGATGATTCCTGCAATTTCCAGTTCTTTGCCATCACAAAAAGACCTGCTATAAACATTATAGAACATACAGTTTTTTTTTCTCTAATCATCTTGAGAAATAAAATTTGATGATATAGCCTGTATCTAAGTCCCCCAACAACCCCTGGGCAGGAAAAACATTCTTTCAGTCCAGACTAGGGAGAAGAGGGAAAAGAAAAGGTGATGATGGAATAGGGAGGAGTGTATTTGGCTGCTGCCCCCCCCCTTGCTGCCCATTTACTCTACCTGCCTGTTTCACAACCACTCACTTGGAGTTACTAAATAGAAAATAAAATAAGGAACTGCATGGCTCTATCTCTCCCTCATTTGCTATCCAAAAGGTATATAATATTGCCACCTCTTTTTGTAAATCTCCATCTCATCTCTTCCTCAAATGGCAACTGACATCCTAGACCTTGCAAAAATGAACATGGCTTCCAAGCAACAAAAGTTACTAGCCAGGGTAGAGAGAAACTTAAAAAAAATAATAATCTAGTGTTCAATAAGTCCAAAGATCCAAGCTATCTTGGCAAGAACCATTATCTGGTAAAAATTGCTAAAAAGAAAACTGTAAAGAAGTTTGGCAGAAACTAGGGATAGACCAAGAGCTCACACTGTATATGAAGATCAGGTCAAAATGAATAAATGATTTAGACATAAAGGGTGACATAAGCAAATGATGGGAACATGGCAAAATATACATGTCTGATCTATAGATAAGAGAAGATTTAATGACCAAACAAGAGATAGAAGAAATTGAGGGAAGCAAAATAGATAATTTTGATTACATGAAATTTTTTTTAAAAAAGTTTGCACAAACAAAACTAATGCAGCCAAAATTAGAAGGAAAACAGGAAACTGGGGAAGAATTACATCAAGTTTCTGTGATAAAGACTTTATTTCTCAAATATATAATGAACTGATCCAAGTTTATAAAAATAAGAGCCAATTTCAAGTTGATATGAACATAGTTTTCAGAGGAAATTATATGAACATAAAGGATATTTCCAGACACATGAAAACTCCTTTAAATCACTAATGATTAAAGAAATGCAAATAAAAAATTCCGAGATACCACCTCACACATATCAAATTGGCTAACATGGCAGCAAAGGAAAATGAGAAGTGCTGGAGGGATGTGGAAAAAAAATGGAACACTAATATACTGAGTTGTGAACTAGTTCAACCATTCTGGAGAGCAATCTCCTATAAAACTGTATACCCTTTGGCCCAGCAATACCACTACTAGGTCTGCATCCCAAAGAGTTTATATAAAAGGGAAAAGGACTTACATGTACAAAAATAGTTATATCAGTTCTTTTTGTGGTGGCAAAGAATTGGAAATTGAGGGGAAGCCTATCAATTGGGGAATAGCTGAACAAGTTGTCGTATATGAATGTAGTGGAATGTTATTGTTCTATAAGAAATGATGAGCAGGCAGATTTCAGAAAAACCTGGACTTACATGAACTGAAGCTCAGTGAAGTGAGCAGAAGCAGGAGAACATTGTACACAGCAACAGCAACATTATGGGATGATTAACTATGATAGATTTAGCTCTTCTTAGCAATACAATGATCCAAGACAATTTCAAATGACTAATGATGGAAAATACTAGCCACGTACAAAGAAGGAACTACGGAGTCAGAATGCAAATCAAAACATACTATTTTCACTTTGTTTTTTGCTTTTTTATTTTTTGTTTCTCATGATGTTTTGCCTTTCATTCTGATTCTTCTTTTACAGCATTACTAATGTGGAAATGCATTTGGTATGATTGTATATATCAGATTGCTTGCTATCTTGGGGAGTGGGAGGGAGGGAGAAGGGTTTGGAGCTCAAAATCTTAAAAAAATGAATATTGAAAACTGCATGTAATTGGAAAAAATAAAATGCTATGAAGTGTAAAAAAAGATGATTGTATATGAAACTGTAAACAAAAATATCCATTTTCTTTCCATTTTCCTTTTTTTTGGGGGGGTGGGGAGGGAGAGAGAATATCTAGCCCTTGAATAGCATTAGTCTACAGATCTCCTATGACAATTAATATAACTAATCACTAGAGAACTGAGATTAAATCATTTGCTTATAGTTAGCTAGTTATCTATTATAAGCAGGACATGAATTTAAAACTTTCTAACTCATTCACTGCCCCACCAACTTTGCTTCTGATTCTCTGGATTTACTATTATGACTCAGCTACTTTTCAATGATGCAATTGGCCTTATCATCTATGACTTTCTTACCCTGGAACAGCCCTATAGCCCTGTTCTCTCATTGCTAAGTTCCTGGGGCTCACATTTTGATGAGGAGGCCAAGACAGCTATCCAGGCTACTGTATTTCATTGTATTTCATCATCTCCACCACATAATCGTCACATCCTGGTTTTTTTTTTTTCAGTCCAAAAATTGGTTTATGACCTTTTATCTCATAATCATTGCATGGTATAATTCTGCTCATCATGTCACTTAAAAGGTAAACAGTGCAGCAATGTATTCACTAGTGGCATATGGATACACATTTATCTCTCCTGCATTGTGAGCCCTGAGCCTAGAATTCTCAGAGTACATGCATTGTCAATGTATCTTCAAAAGCCAACTTGTGTGGTTTCTTTAGAGTGCTGCAGTATTAACAGTATTGTCACGTAACCCAATGAAGAGCCGTAGGTGCAAGGCGAACTGGTAGGTAGATGAGGAAGCTGCTAGGAGTATGGTAAGATTTGCATCTTCCCAATTTTAATATATATTCACAAGTATTCCATGCATCCTAATCTTGCACCAATGACAGTCTAGTAATGTTTTTTTTAAGTAATAACAGCACTTTTTTTTTATAAAGCTTCACATAATGGTCACACCCCACTTTTTTTGCAAAAATAATTTGGCATAAAATCTGTGGCAATTATGCAGTGAAATATGGTATGCTTCAGACCTGCCAGACTTCATCACCATGGTCCATGCGGGTACCTCCTCACCACTGTGACTCAGTCTTTTCAAATCCTTTTTGCTTGTTTTCTCTCAAACAAAACATATTCCTTTGGGGCAGGGATTCTCTCTGTCTCTCTTTCTGTCTCTCTCTGTCTCTCTGTCTCTGTCTCTCTCTGTCTCTCTCCTATTGGTAGCCCCAAAGTTCAGCAAAGTAGGATTTTAGCACATAATAAGCATTTAATAAATGCCTGTTGCCATACTATAAAGTGGATTTTGATACAGATTAGAAAATTGTTAAAAGTAGGGGTATGAAGATATGAAATATTGGAAGTAATCATTAAAACAGAAGTGAAAACTGTAATTGAGAGGAGAATATCAATTTGGAATTACAACAACATCCTCATGACACAATTTATCCCCCAAATATAAATGAATATGCCACATAATGATGGGGGTTGGGTAGGATTTGTTAACTGTCTTTGTGTATTAAAAGAGGAATTAAATCATTCTGCTTGGCCTGAGAGCATGGAACTAGAAGGAAATATGGAAATCCTCAGGGCAGATTTAGGATTGATCTAGAGAAGATATATCTAATACATCTTAGACCTATCCAAAAGCAGAATGTATTGCCTCAGGAAGAAGTAGGTTTACCCTCTTCAGAGACCTTCAAACAATGCCTGGATGGCCACTACCTAGATGTGTCATTGTGAGGATAATTTTTCTGGTGTGATTTGGAGTAGACGATTTACAGTCCCTTCTAACTGAGATTCTATGATTCCATATTTCTGTTTTGTTCTATATTGTTTTTTCTTTACTTTTTCCTCAAGCATTTTGTTAGATGATTCTAAAATCTTGGGGGTTTATTTATTAGAGAAATGGGCTTCTCCACCGATGACAAGATAGTAACTGTAGAAACAAATACTGTGTTAGAATGAAGTACTTATTACACTGAATGTGTCACTGATTTGACACTAAGTAAAATAGAGAGTAAATGTCTAAAATTGTATACACCAAAAGCAAAAGTTATTTATTATTTCTTTTATTTTGTTTATTTATATTAGTGTGGTAGAAGAGGGGATAGAGAAGGAAAAGAGGATGCAGGAAAAGTTACAGAGGTGAAATTGAGTCAACCTTATAATTAATCGCCTATAAGAAATGAAATGTCAGCTAAGAAATTGAACAATATAGCTAATACTCCCACAGTAGTTTAAGGTTGACAAATCACTTCATGGTTGTGATTTCATTCATCCTCCCATCAGCCCTGGAAAGTAGGTGCTAGTATATCCCCATTTTAAAAATGTAGAAACTAAGGCAGAAGTTACATGACTAAGGGAAGTCCATACAGCTAGTAATCAATGAAATAATCTAGTAATTCAGGAAACTGTTACTCAAATACTAGATGTCTATTTATATAGATTCCTGAGATTTTTCTATAGCTCAACAACATTTGCCCAAAGCTGACAGTTCTTTAGAAGAGCAAACTCTGTTAGCTCTGTGTAAATACTTATGAAATCCTATTCACACCAGTGTCATTCCAGACAATTCTACAGGGTCCTTTGAACTTCCTGTTCAAGCGAATGTCATGTTTTTAGATCTATAAGTTGTCATGATTCCTTCCATCTCAGCAGCCCCTTGATAGGGCTTTCAATGTTACCTCTCAATCTGTGATGATTTTCCTGATCTTCCTCTAAATTTTAGAGCACCCAGTTGAGTGGCATAATGGACAGATCTATGGTCTTGGAGTCAGGAAGACCTACTTAAAACCCGCTTCACATATTTACTTGCTGTGTGACTCTGACCAAGTCACTTAACCTCTATCAATCTCAGCTTCTGCCTTGGCTCAAATGGGGGCAATGAAAGTACTTATCTCACTGGATTACTGAGGCTAAAATTCAATATTGCTATATGTAAAGCACTTTACCTATAAAGTACCTATACAAATTATACCTGAAGTGTGTTCTCCCCTCCTTTTCAATACAAATCCATTGACTTCTTAAAAAGCTGACTTAAAATAGGAACAACCACAGAAATGTCTAACAAATGCCTAGTGTGGGGTATAAACTGAAAGACATGTAAAATTTAGGCAACATTACATTTCTTTGCCCCAAGGAGCTTGCAATCTAGTTGGGAAATAAGATACCAACACAGAAATTCCTCGAGTGCTGTGGCTGCCTAACTTTTATCTTTATGTTGTTAGTAACTAGCACAGTATCTGGTACATTATATTGTTTGTTGACTGATCTATTGAAGTGTGTACTCCCTCAAATTGTAAAGAGAGCAACCCATACATGTCTATGGATACCAATGCCATATGCATCCTGCAGCAATCACATCCATTTTCTCTCACACATCCTCCATTTGGTGTTCACTCCAGATGATGGGGAACTTCTCTTAGACTTAAAATTTTCTGTGCTTCCTAATGAAGTACATGAGTTTGCACTTGCTAACCTTTCCTATTGATGCCACCAATTGAGAACAAAACCAGATGATCACTTTCCTAGAGTTATGCCTTTTCATAGAACCAAGCAAACAGAGTTGAATGGGGTCTCAGTAGCCACTAAATCTAGCCCATATCTGAAAAAGGAATCAGTTTCTCAAATTTCCTGAAAATGATAAACTTTTGGTCAAAGAAATCAAACAAATAGGAACATATTACCGTCTCCCTCTCTTCAGGGAGTCATTTCACTTTTAGATATCTCTATTTACTAAAAGAATTTCCTGACATCAAGCCAAACTTGACTCTTTATAATTCCCATCCATTTCTGCTATTTCGACTTCTGAGGATAAACAGAAAAATGTTAGTACTTCTTCCACATGACAGTCCTTCAAATAGCTGAAGACAGATGTCACACACCTTTCTAAGTCTTTTTATCTCTCAGATAAACACCTCCATTTTCTTCAACTGACTCTCATATGGCAGGATCTTGAAATCGTTCACTCTCCTGGTTGCTTTTCTCTACACACTCACCAACCTATCAATGTTCAATCAAAATGTGATCTGTTCAGTATGAAGTACAGTAGAACCACCTTCCTTATTCCAAGAAATTGTGAACCTCTTGATGTAGCCCCAAATCATGTGAGTTTTTTTGATTGCCTTATCACAATTTTGACTCATGTTGAGGTTGTGGCACTACTTCTACTGCTGCTGCTGCTGCTGCTGCTACAACAACAATTACTACTACTATTACACTTTCTCCAACCTGCATTTTTTGAAATAGACTTTTTGAGCAAAAATAAAAGACTTCACATTAATCCCTATTGAATTTTACATTATTATGTTTGGCCCAATGTTCTACTCTGCTAAATCTTGAAAACTGAAAGCTTTACCATTCTTCAAACCTAAGAATTTCTACCGTTTTCCCAGAATTTTTAAATATCACAAACTGTAAATACATCAACAATCACATCTACCAGTTCTTTTAATACTCAAAGATATATGTAGTTCATGTAGACCAAATAACTTGAACCCCTTCAAGGGCATCTAAGTATTATGTCCCCATGTCTTGATTTCTCTTGAGGAACATTTTTCTTTTTTATTTTTCTTTCTTTCTTTTTTTTTTTTTTGGCTAGGCAGTTGATGTTAAGTGACTTGCCTAGGGTCACACAGCTAGTGTCAAGTGTCTGAGGCCAGATTTGAACTCAGGTCCTCCTGATTCCAGGGCTGGTGCTTTAACCACTGTGCCACCTAGTTGCCCCAAGGATCATTTTTCTATGAGCCATTTTATTTTGTCTTCAGTACAATGGTTATTCATTTTGGCAGAGAAAAGAAGCAAATGAGAACTGAAATTTTGATCCCTCTTTCTCCCTGAGCCTCTTTAGTGATGTTACTTTTGTTCTATTGCCCTCTGCTTTACCACCAATTCATCTAGAGTTTTGTTTTGTTGTACCACTAAAGGGAATTCCAAAATATAAACCTGAAGAATACACACACACACACACACGCACACACACGTGTGTGTGTGTGTGTGTGTGTCCGTGTATACTTTCACGTTATTGAATATTCATAGCACATTTATTTTGTCCCAGAGTTGTTAGAGAATGGCTGTAGTGAAGTGAAAAGAACACACTGAGTTTAGAGTCAGAAGATTTGGTTCCATGTACTGTTTCTATTGATTACAACCTGTGTGCTACCTTGGAAAAGTTATTTAACCTCCCTCTACCTCAGTAGCCTCACGTGTAAAATGAGGAGGGTTGACTAAGTGATCTTTAAGGTCCTTTCCTATTCTAAATTGATGATCCTATGATATTTCACATCTAAGACACCAAGCAGCCTTTCCACTGCCACTCCAATTCATTTTTTTTAATTCTAGAGAGTCTTTCCAATCTTTGAGAAAATTATTATTCTTGACACAGGTTATTCCTTATTCTCCATCATACTGAAAGAGTATATTGACAGTGCAGCCACTGCATTCAGTATAATTTTTGTTTCTAAAATCATATGTTTAGAAGGACTTTGGAACTTATTTGGTCTATATCTCTTATTTTTATATGTGTGGTACCTAAGGCATTGAGGTTAAGTGAACTGTCTAAAATCACACCATAAATAGAAAACATAACTAAAATCCAGATTCTCAAATTCTGAATTCAGGGTTCTTTCTACTATAGCAAAGGTCATTTAAACATGGGTGGCATGTTTTAAGATGATTGTTAGATTCTGAGTAGACCTAGAAAACCTATGGCTTCTGTTTAAATTCAATTATTTTGTGATTCTATGAATAAAACTATTACTCAAGCCATGGTAATCAGGAATTATTGGAGGGTTAAGAATTGAAATGGGGGTATCTATGTGAAGGCTATTTTAATAGTCCAAATATGTGGTAATAATGACCTATATTAATGTGGTGGAAGAGGGAATAGAGAAGGAAGATAGGATGTAGGAAAAGTTGCAGAGGTGAAATTGTCAACCTTATAATTGATAGACTATAAGAAATGGAATGTCAGCTAAGAAACTAACTCTACAGCTAAAACTTCCACAGCATTTCAAGGTTGGAAAATCATTTCATAAGTGTGATTTCATCTATTTTTACATTAGCCCTGGAAAGTAGGTGCTATTGTATCATCATTTTACTGATGAAGAAATTTAGGCAGAAGTTACATGACTAATGGAAGTTCACACAGCTAGTAAATGTATAAGGCAGGACTTGACCTCAGGCCTTTTGACTCCAGGTTCAACACTTTATCCGCTGTACCTACTATCTGGCTATATCAAAGATAACCCCTAGGTTACAAACATTGGAACTTTCAAATACTGTTGCCACAGACCAAAATATTGAAGTGAGTCTTGAAGTCTCCCTATAGGAAGAGAAAAAAAAGTTTAGGTAAATAGGTGACAAGTTTTCCGTGGAAAAAGCAATATCCCAACCTATATCCCCATGCTAGTTGGGATAGTTTTTTTTTTCCCTTTAAAATTGTTGAAGCCATCCTCAATACTTGATTGATTAAGGGGGTTTTGAAAGTCTTAGGTTGTTGATATTGTTTACTGATTGACTATTTAACAGCTCTACAAAGCTCTAGGAGTGCTCAAGTGCTTGACTGGAGGGACCACTATGAGCAAATCAGGCAAGAGAGCTTTGTTTGGCTGAATTTTACTCAGTATGTTTGAAACATATTTTTGTTTAATATCCTTCCCTTGCTCCAACTGAGCAAATCTTTTAACTAACTGTTGAATGATGGATGAGTGTCACATTTCCCCTCATTATCATACCTAAACTACCAGGCCACTAGCCTGAGTCAGAAGTACTCCTGACACCTGATTTCTAATGTTTTGAAATTGAGGTTCTGATGGGAGAGCCAGGAGATGTCCTATAAATAATTGAAACATTGATCCTGAGCTCAAAAGAAGTCAGGAGGAAAAATAAAGATTTAAGACATGTTATCATAGAGGTATTAGTTGAACTTGAATGAGTAAATTATCAATGGAGAGGAATGAAATTTAGAATGATTAAGGAAAAAAAATAGAAAATGAGATCATGTTTTACCTTAATTTGAACAGTTATTTTTAGATAAATGTAACCCAAAAATTTGAAATTTGTGGTTATAGGTAAACAAAAATAGTATGCCAATAAATCTATGATGCATAAGTTTGTATGAAAATTGAACAAAACCCACAGAATGGGTACCTATGCTCTACTGAGCTAGAGGTCAGGGGAGAAGAAGGTCTGTCTTACCCTCTCCTTTCATCCCTGTGGCTCTTAGAATAGGGTTGAGCTTTTGGCATGTTTCGTTTACCCTTTTCAGTTCTAGGCCCAGGAGGTGAAGTCTCCAAACCATTGAGCTCAAGCCATAACAACCTTGGAGCCAGGATCTAAGGACTCACATTGCTGTCAGCCTAGGAGGGGAGCCCTGAGAAGCTAGGGTACTTGGATGCAAGCACAGAGTTTGCAAGCCTAGCCAGTTATTTTGGGAATTGGAACTTTGTGAAACTATGCTATATAGAAACTGAGTTCAGCTGTGAACCTAATCCAACTCCACCTTGCCACTAACCCTCGCCCCCCTTCCACCCCTCCCCCCCCAGAGATTGAGAGCAGTATAGGGAGAACTATGCCTCTAGATGTGTGTGGGAATATTTGTATATTTGTATGTGGGGGTAATTATGCCCTCTGGCATTAGGAGGATGCTTAATTCTCTCTGAAGTTAATATACTTTTGTAAAAGCTATTCTGATACTTAGATGGTCAAATGAAAATGGAGTACTAGAGAGCAGAGCCCCTTAAATTGAGAAAAAACATAATCAATGAGGGCTTGAGCCAATGGCAGATACTAGACACCCCAAGCCCTCTTAAGCATAGCGTAAGGCCCTTAGGGACAGGTGAAATGTAACGTACCTGACTCATAGGAAATGGGATTCAATAACCCACTGTTGCAATAAAATGATGAAAATTGAATTTCATCATATTGGAGCCAAGCATTACAATTTTATTGTAACACACTGAAATGTAGCTTCTGTGTTATAAAAATCTTTAGAAACAGAAACAAATATAACTTGTAAAATTTTTTTCTCTGAGCATAAGCTACATTTTAGGGGTTAATGAAAGAACAAGACGGTTATTTTGATTCAATAAAAGAAATGTAAAAGAAATTTCATGATCATGTTTGCCTACAGTGATATTTTGTGGAAGTTTATGTGTATAAGAGGAGATGGGTGGCAAAAGTTAAAGGCCAGTGTGAAGCTCAAAACACCTTGAGTCAACAATTCTTTGCAAGTCCTCAGCACATGCTGTGTTCCTCACCTTGATCTCCATGAGATTCCCTGGTTATTGGACCTTGGTTGAATTTATTGACATTGAACTGGCATAGCCACTCATTAATGACCACCTTTGGACTTTGTTTATGCCTCAGGATATGATGCTCCTGTCTCCTAGCTAGTTACCATAGAGCACTAAGACCTTGATTCCACCTTAATCCCTCCTGGATTTTAAGTACTTATCTTTTAACCAAAGAAGCATAAATTTATCTCTAGTATAAACTTAAGAAATAAACAACTTTCAGATCTCTGATGATTTTTTGTAATATAAGTTTGTTACATCTCTATTTTAATAGAGAAAAAATGGAAGGTATTAAAATAAATTATTTCCTGTATTTAAAGTACTTCATGACCAAAGCCAAAAAAGGTCAAATAATTAAATACAGAATTAATTGCATCCCTCTCCATCAAAATTCTAGGAACTCTGGAATTTGGCTATACTATTCCTAGTTTTCCTTTGGGGATCTCTTTCAGGAGGTGGTTGGTGGATTCCTTCAATTTCTATTTTGCCCTCTGGTTCTAAAATATCAGGGCAGTTTTCCTTGATAATTTCTCGAAAGATGATGTCTAGGTTCTTTTTTTTTTATCATGGCTTTCAGATACTCCAATAATTTTTAAATTCTCTCTCCTGGATCTATTTTCCAGGTCAGTTGTTTTCCCAATGAGATATTTCACATTGTTTGCTATTTTTTCATTCTTTTGAATTTGTTTTACAGTGTCTTGATTTCTCATAAAATCACTAGCTCCCAATTGCTCCATTATAAATTTTAAGAAAATATTTTCTTCAGTAAGCTTTTGGACTTCCTTTTCCATTTGGACAATTTTGCTTTTTAGGGTATTCTTCTCCTCATTGACTCTTTAGACCTCTTTTGCCATTTGGTTTAGGCTTTTTTTTTTTTGCTTAGGCAGTTGGGGTTAAGTGACTTGCTAGGCTATTTTTTAAGATGTTATTTTCTTAAGTATTTTTTGGGGGGTCTCCTTTTGCAAGCTGTTGACTTGTTTTTCATGATTTTCTTGCATCACTCTCAGTTTTTCCTCTGCTTCTCTTACTTGTTACTCAAAATCCTTTTTGAGCTCTTCTATGGCCTGGGAGCAATTCATATTTTTCTTGGAGGCTTTGGATTTAGGAGCTTTGACTTTGTTGTCTTCTTCTGGTTGTATGTTTTGATCTTCTTTGCCATCAAAGTAAGATTCTATGGTCTGACCCTTTTTGAGCTGCTTGCTCATGATCCCAGTCAATTACCTGAGTTATAAATTCTTTGTAAAGGTAGGAGTCTGCTTTCAGTGTGGAGAATGTACTGTCCCAAGCTTCAGGGGTTTTGTGCAGCTACTTTCAGAGATATTTCTAGGGACCTGTAAATTTTCAGCTCTTCCAAGGTGCTATGATCAAGGATGAGGTGTTTACTTGTTTCCTGGCCTGTGCTCTGGTCTATGAGTGACCAAAAGCACTCTTTTCTGTCTTGGAACTATAAGGAGGATTTCCTCTCTACCACCACTTACAACTAGCACCACACCAGCACTCCTCCTCACCCCAAGACCGCCATCCAGAACTGTAACCCAGATCCAAGCATGGGTGAAGCAAGGGATCAGCCAATGGATTTCCCCTCAGTGAGTGGCCCTGGAGCTCTGGAGTCAGCCACTGCCCTAGGGGCCAAGCTTGGGGATTGGGGCTGGAACCGCAGACACAGACTTTTCCCACTGGCCTTCTAAGTTATCTTTGGTGTTTGTGGGTTGAGAAGCCTGGAAACAGCCATAGCTGCCCATGATTCACTCCTCTGAGGGCTGCTCCTGGTTCACTGAGGCCTGCGTGCCCACACCGAACTACGATCCTCTCCCAGCCTGGGGTGATATACCTTTCTGATCAACCATCCAGGCTGTCTTGGGTTGGAGATTTGTTTTACTCTGTCTTTTTGTGGGTTTGGCTGCTTTAGAATTAGTTTAGAGCCATTTTTTATAGCTATTTGGAGGAGTTTGGGGGATAGCTCAAGCAAGTCATTGCTTTTACTCCACCATCTTGGCTCTGCCTCTAATTGTCATTAAAATTAAACTGCCCTCTTGTTGCCAAATATATTTTCCCCTGTTATTCATATTGGATTTTTAAACAAAGCAAGCTATGTTTTCACTCTACTTAATAACAAAGAAAACATTTACCAATGGTAGATATTTGTATGAACACACACACACACACACACACACACACACACACCAAAAGATTGGACCAGATCTGGATGTCATGGTTCTAAGGAATATATATTCATTATACCAATGCAGATTGGCACTTTCTATAAAATGATAGGGGTAGACAGTTGCCTGGAATGATAAAAGATTAAGTAATTTTTCCAAGGTAAAACAATCATATGTCAGAGGCAAAATTTAGATCTAAGGTCTTTCTGACTCTGAAATAGATAGATAGATAGATAGATAGATAGATAGATAGTCATATCTAATCTATTATCTCTATAGATGATCTATCAGATTATCTGATTATCCATCTACCTTTTCTCCTTGGTGGAAAATGAATATCCTTATGTAGGCATAAGATTTACATAAGCCATCATGAAGGATAAACAGAAACATTAAATTTACCTGAAATATTCAAAGGTACATGACTAGATTAAAAACAAAAAAGCAATGCAGTCTTTTTCTCTGATTCAAAGATTCCTCATATTTATCAATTCATCTTGTTTTATATTTTATATTGCTGTGACTGATGCAAATAAAATAAACTAATTCATTTGAGTTATCTGATTTGAGACATGCATGAACTTCCTCAACAGAGAATTTCGTATACTTCTCCAACTATTCTGATTTTTTCCTTCAAAAACCTTGAAATGATACCTTTCTCTCTTTTCTTTCTAAAGTTGGAAATAAATTAACAGTTTTCAGTAAAGGCCATTTTCACATTGCATTTTGGATGATGTGTCAGGACATAGACTTTTTGGAGCAACATTTGGGAAGGAAAGAAAGTCCAAGAGACAGTGGGATATGATAGCCCCAAAGAAAAGAATAAGTTCACCCTATTAAGAATGAAATGAAATATTCATGAAAGAATGGAACTGAATTATATGAAAAAGGACATATGTCAAGCTCTTCCCCTACTGCTTGATAGAGAAGAGGAGGTTAGTAAAGAAGTTATCTAATCAAAAGGAAAACTCCAGGCTGGATTCCAAGTTTTCATGGTTGACTGGTATAGCTGTAACCTGGACAAAACATTTCTTTATAAAAAGTTTCATCTCTGGTTTTCAGAGACCAAGTTAATTTTGTCTATAGTACATTAAAAATTCTCCTGAAAATTGATAGGAGGAAGAGTAAAGTAGGTGTCTTTTTCAACATTATAGCATCTTGCATTTTCAGACCAAGATAACTTGAAATGAGAAAAAAAAAAAAAAGACCGGGCTAACTTTCTCACCTGGTAATTTTGAAACAATGTTAGCTTATACTTAAGAAATATTATTTTCTTTCTTTTTTTGCTAAAAAATCACAGATGGTAAAAATGATACGAAGTAATTTAGTTAAGCATTTTAATTTATTTTCTAAGTACTTTTGTTAAGTAACACCCAAAACAATTTTATTAAAATTATTTGTTAAAATGTACTAAATTAAATTAAAGCTTATTTTTAAATGTGGACATATTGAAACAATCAGAATTGTATTTAAATTTCATCTTGACTTTTTTTTTCCTGTGGGATCTGGGCCTTTGATCCACTGCTTCTGAACCCATTTCTCTTGTCCTGCCTCATTTATTAAAGTATTAAAGTTATTTTGGAAATATGGTGTGGATAGGAAGAGCATTAAGCCTGTCTGTTCAGGAAAGGGAAATTATGAAAGTGAGGAAAACCACAATGAGTAGATTTGTACTGATTCTACGGGATATTAAAAAATAAATAAAACTATTAAAGCAGTTTTTCATTGTTGTAGCAATTAACTTGAATCTACTATACATTTGATTATTTTGTTCAGAAATATGTTACATTGAAAAAAAATGGCAGACTCAGTAGCTAGAGATGCTATCAATCTGAATGGTTTTTCAAACAAAGACAATGCTATATTTATGAGATCGTGTGTTTTGTCTTTGTTTTATCTCATGCTAGCTATGTGACCCAGGGTTAATCATTTCTCTGGCTCTCAGTTGCCCCATCTGGAAAAAAAAAACATGGCTTTTTTAAAAAAATATGTATATTAACTAACTCATATGTTGGTTGTAAGGCTCAAATAAAACAATGTATATGAAAATGCTACTAAAATATGATATGTAAACTATAATTGTTTTGTTATTTTCTTAAGGATGTTGTTACTTGGTACAATGTGTATGCATTTTGTAGTCTATAGGATGATAATCCAATCATATGTAGTTATTTGTTTGCCTGAATAACTACCTTAGATTCAGAGATGTTAAGTGACTACTTGTCCATCACCACACAATTAGTCAGAAGCAGGATTTGAACATGTGTTTCCCTGTCTCCAAGTCCAGCAATCTATCCAGCACAGCATTTCTATCCTCTTCAAATATTATTTCTAATATATTTCTTCATGTGATAGTTGAATGATTTCTTGAATATGGTACAAGATAAATATGTATCTGGTAAGTTATGAAAACAAAATAAATCTACCACCTGCTGCTTTTAATATACAGCATAGCAATACCCAGTATTTCAAAAATGAGTTTGAATTCCATACATCAATGAACTGATGAAAAGCTCCATAAATTAAAGGTAGATAATATTTACTAACATGTACTGTGTATTATATTGGCATACAGCAGTCTCCGGAGCCTTTTTAGGTAGGAGAGATATAATAATAAATCTAGACAACTCACCAGATTATAAAAGAGATTAAAGTTTATTTACAGAGGTAATTCAACAGGCCCATACTGCTATGAAATCTCATTCAGAAAACCTGTGTTCATGGAAAACACTAAGATATATGATTTTGCATTCAAATCTGTTACCTGTAGTCATGTCTACATTCTATACCAAAATTTTATTGTTATTGAATTAATCCTTAAAAAAATACAACCAAAAATGCAACAAAAACAAAAAGTCTTAAATTACATGACTTGATTTCAATCATTGTACATTTACTGACTACTATTTATATATACACATATGTCCATGTTTCAAATACTTACAGTAAATGAGAGTCAATAAGCATTTATGAAGTGCTTACTATGTGCCAGGCATTGGTAAGTACAGAGGATATAAATACAAATAAAAACAAAGACAGTTCCTACTCACTAGAAGCTTACAATCTAATGAGAAAACAATACACATGATTAAGTTGTAAAGGAGAGAGGAGGGAAGAATGAGGCATGATGAAGAAATCTAAAGAAATCTAAAAGCCGTGTAGCTGGTGGGAAATAGGGAGAAAGCTCTACTGAGCTCCCTCCTTCAATAGAGGCCCTGGAGCCAATGGCCCCCTGCCCTCTAATCAGAAGGTGAGGTATGAGTATTAGGTAGATTCAATCTTGCAGGATAATTATGAGTTTCCTGGATATATAGGATATATATAGTATATATATATATTATATGTGTGTGTTCACACACATATAATATATATATACATACACATATATACATATGAATGTGTTCATGTAGATATGTACGTGTATGAGAATACACATATAAACATGTGTGTAATGTGTATACATATATATAAAGGTATATATATGTCTGTGTGTACATATATGCACACACAAATACACAAGTGTTGGCTCCAAGTGTGTATTGATGGCAGAACTTGAATCCAACTATTCTTTCCTCAAGAACTTCCTATCAACTATGGCATGCTGACTCTGAATAACCCATAGTTTGATTAATTTTTTATCTCAATAATGGGAAGTGGAGAAAGTGGTATGTATTTGAGAGTTGTTTCAGTGAAGGCATCTAGCATAAATCTCTTCTGGTTTCCTCCTGAGCATTGGAGTTACTATCCTTAACTTCTGGAAAAAAAAGTTATTCACTACATGCTCTGCAGGTATTTCTGCCAATGTAAGTAGCCATGGTGCAGCTTCTGGTACAAGTTGATTTTGCCCTTCTTTGAAAACAGAAAGCTAGCATGTGGTACGTTGTAAAGTCCCCAATACTGAGAGTCTGAAGTTTTGCACCTGCTGCTTACTAGTCTTTGGATCTTTGCAAAATCTCTATCTCTTAGAGTTTCAGGTCCTTTTCCTATAAAATAAGACTTCTGGAGTGGCTCAGCCTAGAGAATTTGTGATCTTTAGTCTGGAGCAAATCAAAATCTAGATATGATTCATCTATACAACTTTGCCTGATAGAGATTCCTTGGAGTCATTTTGGCTTGCCAATGAAAAAAAGAATGTCAATCTTCAATGTTAGATGAGCTTAAATCAGTTTCCTTTTTAGTTTCAGATTCATTCTAGAAGGGAAGAATGGAGGGAGAAACAAAAAGACCTTTCTTCCAGGGACAGTGTGGCATAGCGGAAAGAGAACTGTATTTGGAATCAGAGGACTTGGGTTCAAATCCTACTGGTTGCTCTGTTGGTTGTTGTCCTTCATTCTTGAAGAAGATCAAGTTCTAAATCTTTGATCTCACAATCCCTTCCCCATTTTCCTGCTGATTCCTCTATTGTGAGCCAAAGACATTTTTCTGGAATAGATGGATAGAGTAGATACAGAATTTAAAAAGTCAGAACAAGCTTTGTGAAGATAACATTAAAGAGGATATTTTTAAATGGCTATGAGAATTAAGTGATGAGTTAAAGTAACTTCTGGATAACAGGGCAAAAGCAAGTGTAGGTCTTAATGGAAGCTAATGGCTGACTGTTGTAACTTTAGTTTAAAGTTTTCAGATCTTCATGGTAGAAATGGATTATTTTGTTGTGTATTTTATAATCTCAGGCTATTATACATTCAGGGAAGTCATAGCTAATGGATTTTTTATTTGTGGTCTGCCTGATATCCAAATAGGGTATTTACTTATCTCTTGCAAGGGTAAAGGGATTGAATGAAAATCATGCATCACAGAACTTCAGAGCTGGAAGTCAAATCAATTAGAGACCATTTTTAAAGATGAGGAAACAAAGGTCCAGAGAGATGAAGTGCCTTCCTCCAAATCACACACCTAATTAGCAATGGAGCCTGAACTTGGAGTCTGATGCCCAGACTCCTAGCTCAGTGCTCTTTTTATGAGAAAAGTAGCATGGCTTTAGAGATCGCAGAATTTCAGGGTGGGAAAATACCTCAGACAAGTGGTCACCCAGCTCTACTTGACAACCTCCACTGAAGAGGGATCTTCTTCCTCCCAAGACATTTGATTGCTATAATGGTTAAAAAATTTGCCTTGGTTTTATGCCTAAAACTAACTTTCTCTAATTACCACTTACTATTCATAGTCCTGTACCCACAGATCAAACAGAATAGTTCTAACCTCTCATATATTTCGGCTCTTTGAATATACGAAACAAAGCTGATGTGACTCTCCTAAATCCTTTCTCTCCCAGGCTAAACAACCTCAATTATTCCCACCAATAGTTGTATTTTGTGTTTTTTGTTCCTCTTGCCATCTGGTCCATCCTCCCCTGAATAGCTTAATTTACCATCATTCTTACTAAAATGTAATGCCCAGAAATGATGATGATGA
The DNA here is from genome assembly GCF_900497805.2 of Vombatus ursinus. Taxonomy (NCBI): domain Eukaryota; kingdom Metazoa; phylum Chordata; class Mammalia; order Diprotodontia; family Vombatidae; genus Vombatus; species Vombatus ursinus. The sequence goes on from NW_020954687.1 coordinate 13,497,340, forward strand.
TGATGATTACTATTACTAACATTTATATAGTGCTTACTGTGTTCCAGGCCCTGGGCTAAGTACTTTATAATAATTGTCTCATTTGATCATCATAACTATTTTAGGTGAATGCTATAATTACTCCCATTTTACAGATCAGGAAACTGAGGAAAACAGGTGTTAAGTGACTTGCCCAGAGTCACATAGCTAATAAGTATCTGAGGTTGGATTTGAACTTAGGCCTTCCTGACTCAAGCCCAGCACTCGGTGCATTGCATGACTTTGCTGTCCAATACTCAATACTAGCAGACATGGTCTGACCATGTCAGTGAACAGAAGGAATGCCATCTTTCTCATTTTGGACATGTGGTCAATACTTGTTATTTCATCAATATGGGAAACTCCCAGGCTGGAAACTCCCTACCATTTGTAACTTAGTGACCTAAAGAGATATGGGGGGGGGCACTGAATAAGTGATTTGCCAATGATGATATCACTGCTTTGTATCAGAGACAGGACTTGAACCCAGACTTTATTTTTGTAGACTAGGATGTCATGCTTCTGTTAATATTTCATTAATTCTTTTGGCTGCCAGGTCACACTATTTATTCAGCTTAAGCAAGCTCTCAGCATTTTCCCCCTAATAGTAACTGTGGTCTTGCATCTCTATTAAATATCTGTAAAGCTTATTTTTTGAGGACAGAATTTCCATCTTATTGGATTTGACACAACATTTTAGCTTTTTGAGAACTTTTTAGATCTTCTGTCTTCCAACATGTTAGCTATTTTTTTTATCTTCTTATTTGCAGACTTGATGAACACGTTATCTCTGCCTTCAAGGGCCAGGTATCTGGTACTCTTCCCTAGAAACATCTCTCTATATGGACAGTGGTATATTCATGACTCAAGGTCAAGTGGGCCTACATTTGAATCTTGCCTCTGATGATTACTAGTTGTGTGACCCATGGGTAAATTATTGAATTTCTTTGAGCTTTGGTTTCATATTTGTGTGTGCGTGTGTGTGTGTGTGTGTTTGAGAGAGAGACAGAGAAAAAGAGACAGAGAGAAAGAAAGAAGAGAGAAAGTGAGAGAGAAAATAATAATCCCTGTCTTAATTATCATACAGAAAGGTTATAAGGCTCAAATGAGACTATATGAAACACTTTCCAAATGACAAAGTGATATAAAAATTCTATCTATTATTACCATCTTAATTTTATTGAGTTGAATAAATTGGCATCAAAAATTTGAATGATTTGTGTGATCCATTAGATTGTGAGCTCCTTGAGGACAGGGACAGTCTTTGCCTCCTTTTTGTATAAAACAGAGCAAAGTGCCTGGCCCATAACAGGAACTTAATAAATGTTTATTGATTAGTGGATTTGCTCAAAGCCATAGAGCTAGGGGGCAGCTTGATGGCAGCTAGATAGCATAGTGGATAGACCACCAGCCCTGGTGTCAGGAGGACCTGAGTTCAAATCCGGACTCAGATACTCACTAGTTGTGTTACCCTGGGCAAGTCACTCAACCACAATTGCCTCAAAAAAAAAAGCCATAGAGCTAGAGAGTCAGAGTAATTATGTCTTCCCGCTTCTTCATGTTCTCTATTTTTTCCTGTATGTATCTCATTTGTACATAATTATTTGCATGTATCTTTTTTCATTAGACTGTAAGCACTTTGAGAACAGGTACTGTCTTTTGCCATCTTTATATCCTCAGTGTACCTAGTAGGCACTTAATATATAATAATACCAGCTAGTAGTTATATAGATTTACAAAGCACTTTATAAATATTTTATCTGCACAGCATTGCTGGGAGATGGGTGCTATTATTATTGCCATTTTACAAATGAAAAAAAAACATTATGGCCCAGTGTTACACAGCTAGCAACTGTCTGAGGAGGGATTGAATTCAAATCTTTCCATTCCAACTACCTTATGTTTGTTGAATGACTGACAGGTCTAGAACATGAGTTAGTTAACTCCTAGTCCAATACTCTAGTCATTATGCTATACTGGAATATCATTGATTTATCATGACCAACCTGTCAAGATGCTGATCTAATCTAAAGGACAAGCTATTAACAATGAGAAACCAGAATCATCACCTATTGCTATATCCTATCATAAAATGAAAACAATAGGGTACATTGAAGTAATAGGGGGATGGTTCATGGAAAAAAGTACTTATTTTGATGTCAAGGCAGAGGTGATTTTCAAGGTCTACCTAATAAATGCAGATAGACAGCTGGTCATTTATGCATCCCCTTTGTAATGTAAAATAACTCAATACATCTGATGTTACAGCAAGATTTTAGCCCCAGAGGGCACTGCTGGGCTACTTTTAACAAGCTTCAAAATGACTACTACTACAGTCACTGATTGGGGTGCATTACCTAAAAATAAATCACAGCTAAACCCTTTCTAAAGATGTTGGATGTGGGGCATTAAAGTGATTTCTTACTGTACCTTTCTAAAAAGAAAATAATTTAGTGAGTTCAAGTTTTTATGGGTTGGGTTTATTCCTGTAATACTTATAACAGGCTTGGAAGTATATTTTGTAAATAATAATAATAGTGCTATAAAGGAAAGCTATCGAAACAGCAAAGACAAAAGAAATATTTCTTATTTCATTGAGCCTGGGCCTGACATCTCTACTGATAATTACATTGTTAATTTGAATGATTTACAGAAAAGACCAAAGTATATAGAGCTTGTCACTCATCAAGATTACAGTGAATTAGTGCCTCCAGAATTAGGACCAAAAAAAAGGAGAGAAGTGGTTGTACAGATAATTTAAGCCACATAAATTCTAGGAAGAGAGAAGAGAAAAAGCATTGAGTTTTATTTATTTGATCAATTCACCAGAAAACAGTTCAGCTTTACACTTTTCCTCTCAGAAATGGGAACATTATTATAGTTTCAACTCTTGTAGTTATTAGAGTGCACAAAGACAGTCATGAAGCTATTATTTCCTTTTAAATACTCCCTATAATGTGAGTAACTGCTGCTTTGTTAATGATGGTTCCTGGTTATCTTTTCATGAACCAAGACCATTTAAGAAAGAGGGAATCTACAAGGTCAATATTTCCAGTAAAGTTTTTTTTTTTAAAATACTCTCAAGTTCTCAAATGGATTTGTCATCTCCTTGATTCATGAATTCCCTCCAATGATGCAGACTGAAACTCATTGGACATGCATGTCTATATTATCTGACTATCCAAGTCTTCCCAATATTTACAATAGGGGATCCATCCAATGTGTCAGAGGGTTTCCTTGCTTTCTCTAGACAATGCAAAGATGCCAGTGGAACATTCTGGAATCCACCATGCCTCACTCTGGTCATGTGATCAGTTTATTTTCTCTTTCTGTCACACAATTCTTTGATTTTCTCTTTCTGTCACACAATTCTTCTTCCTGAGAGTTCCTCGTTGGAATTTACAGCAAGATTTAAAAACAGGAAAATATTAGATTCCTTAGAGTTAGCTAATTCCTCAAAATATTTATTATTAATAACTTGTCAATCAATTTTTTTTTACTAAATAGAAAATATGTTTAAAGTATTTTCTTAAAGTTAGGCATTTTTTATGGAATGTAATGTGATTCATTCTCTGTTTCTGGTACTTTTGAACTGAAGCACTTTGTTAGAAAATTGACCATATTATTTTATTCCAGACATTCAGGAGAAATGATGGGGGGGGCAGTGAGAGGTGGAGTCTGGTTGTAAACAGAGATATATATAGATATAGATATAGATATAGATATAGATATACACATATTTTAACATTGTTTTAAAAAATGAGTTCCAAATTCTCTCCCTCCCTCAAACCTTTCCCTTACCAATGAAAAGACAAGCAATATGATATCAATTATACATGTGAAATCATGAAAAACATATTTCCATACTATCCATGTCACAAAAGCAAGAAAAATACAGAAAGCAAGAGAAATTATACTTTAATTTGAACTTAGAGTTCATCATTTCTCTCTTGGGAGGTGGATAGCATTTTTTATCATGAGCCCATTAGAATTGCCTTGGACCATTATACTGTACAGAATACAATATGTACAGAGTAGCTAAGTGATTCACAGTTGATCATTATTACAATATTGTTGTTACTGTGTACGATGTTCTTCTGGTTCTGCTCACTTTACTTTATATCAATTCATATAGGTCTTCCCAGGTTTTTCTGAAACCACTCCCCATCTCATTTCTTAGAGCATAATAATATTCCATCAAAATCATATACAACTTGTTCAGCCATTCCCCAACTGATGAGTATCTCCTCAATTTCCAATTATTGGCCACCACAAAAATGGCTACTATAAATATTTTTTGAATATATAAATCCTTTTCCTTTTTCTTTGGTCTCTTTGGGATACAGACTTAGTAGTGGTATTACTAGGTAATAGGCATGTATAGTTTTATAGCCCTATGGGCCTAGTTCCAAATTGTTCTACAGAATACAGTACCAGTTCACAACTCCACCAGTGGTTTATTAATGGACCTCTTTTTCCTGCATCCCCTCCAGGATTTGTCATTTTTGATAGGTGTGAGGTGGTGCTTCAGAGTCATTTTTATTTGCATTTCTCTAATAAATGGTGATTTAGAGCATTTTATCTGACTATAGGTAGCTTTAATTTCTTCTGAAAAAATTACTTATCATTTCAGGAGAAACTTTTAATTAATTCCTGTATTAGATAGTTAAATTGAGTTTGTGATATAGTTTATGTTTATTAAATTCATTCTCTTCCTCCCATTGTACAAATTCAAATATTCATTGTGGCAAAATGGGTAATCTCAATCAGGCATTCTATGTCCTTTCTCCACTTCATTTATTCAGGAATTCACTCAGCTTACTGAGATTCAGTGGCACTGATCTCCTAGTTGTTTCTTACATACAATGCTCCAGTTCTTGTCAAAAGATTTCACTAGCTATACCCCCAAAACCCTAATTTCCCTTGGTTCTATGTATAGAACATTGTCCCTCCTTATCTCTGCATCAAGCTTCCTTGGTTTTCTTTGAGTTTCAGCTACACTTCCACTTTCTGCAAGAAGCCTTGCCCAATGTCTAATCCTAATGTCTTTATTCTGAGATTACTAGCAATTTCTCCTGCATATATTTTGTTTGTACTTAGTCATTTACATGTTGTTTCCCATAAGACTGTGAATTCCTTGACAGCAGGAAATATTTTTTTTCTTTGTATCTATAGAACTTTCTCTGTATCTACAGAACTTACTACAATGCCTGGAATATATATAGTATGAAGTGCTTAATAAAGCCTAGTTGAATTACTGATTGACTCACTGACATCATCCTCATAAAGATATTCTGCAAAAAAAAATAAAATAAAACAAAACAAATAAATAAATAAACATGTAAAATGAATAATGACCTATTTTTGAAAGGACAAATTAGGTATTTTATTGATAGCCAGGAGAACTATAAGAACTCATCTCCAGAGTGGCGCAATAAATTGTTTCAGCTAGTGGTCACTAGTCTATGTGACTCCTAATCTCATAATTTGATTGATTCAAAGCTGACCATGTCTTCAGATACAGATTAATTAAGGTCTCTGAAGGCTCTATAAGAAAACTCAGCTGAGGGGTAGAGCCAAGATGGCAGAGCAAAAGCAGTGACTTGCTTGAGCTCTCCCCCAAATCCCTCCAAATACTGTAAAAATGGCTCTAAACAAATTGCAGAGCAGCAGAACCCACAAAAAGACAGAATGAAACAAATTTCTAGCCCAAGACAACCTGGACAGTTGATCAGAAAGGTATGTTGTGCCAGGCTGGGAGAATAATGCAGTTCAGCTTGTGCATGAAGGCCTCAGAGAACCTGGAGCAGGTTTCAGAGGACTGAATCACAGGCAGCTATGGTGGTTTCCAGACTTCTCAACCCATGAACACCAAAGACAACTTAGAAGATCAGTAGGAAAAGTCTGTGTCTGCTGTGAGAGAAAAGGGCGGTGTAGTCCCAGCCCAAGTCCCTGAGCGTGGCCTCTGGGTGGCAGCTGCCTCCCAGCTTTGGCCCACAGAATAAGGGGGAATCAAGTGGCTGATCAGAGGAGCATTGCAGGGATCTCTCTCCTGGTGCAGGATTCTCTTGCTTCACCTATGCTTGGATCTGGGTCACAGTTCTGGGTGGCAGTCCTGCAGCGAAGAGCAGCACTGGCATGGTGGAGCTTGTGGTGGCTGAGGAGAGGAAATCCTCCTCACAGTTCCAAGACAGAAAAGAGTGCTTGTGGTCACTCATAGACCACAGCACAGGCCAGGAAAGGAGTAAGCACCAAACACCTCACCTTTGATCATAGCACCTTGGAAGAACTGAAAATTTTCAGGTCTCTAGAAGTATCTCTGAAATCAGTTGCACAAAACCCCTGAAGCTTGGGACAGTACATTCTCCACACTGGAAACAAACCCCTACATTAACAAAGAATTTATAACTCAAGTAACTGGCTGGGATCATGAGCAAGCAGCACAAAAAGAGTCAGACCATAGAATCTTACTTTGGTGACAAAGAATATCAAAACATATAACCAGAAGAAGACAACAAAGTCAAAGCTCCGACATCCAAAGCCTCCAAGAAAAATATGAATTGATCCCCAGTCATGGAAGAGCTCAAAAAAGAGTTTAAGAAGGAAGTAAGAGAAGTAGAGGAAAAACTGAGAGTGGTGCAAGAAAATCAAGTCAACAGCTTGCTAAAGGAGACACACACACACAAAAAAAAAATACTGAAGAAAATAACACCTTAAAAAGTAGCCTAACTCAAATGGCAAAAGAGGTCCAAAAAGTCAATGAGGAGAAGAATGCCTTAAAAAGCAAAATTGTCCAAATGGCAAAGGAAGTCCAAAAGCTTACTGAAGAAAATATTTCCTTAAAAATTAGAATGGAGCAATTGGAAGCTAGTGACTTTATGAGAAATCAAGACACTGTAAAACAAATTCAAAATAATGAAAAAATAGGGGGGCAGCTAGGTGGCACAGTGGATAGAGCATTGGCCCTGGATTCAGAAGGACCTGAGGTCAAATCCAGCCTCAGACACATAACACTTACTAGTTTTGTGACCCTGGGCAAGTTACTTAACCCCATTGCCTAGCTAAAAAAAAAAAAAAAAAAGAAAAAGACAAGAAAAAAAAAAGAAAAAATAGCAAACAATGTGAAATATCTCACTGGAAAAACAACTGACCTGAAAAATAGATCCAGGAGAGAGAATTTAAAAATTATTGGACTATCTGAAAGCCATGATCAAAAAAAGAGCCTAGACATCATCTTTCAAGAAATTATCAAGGAAAGCTGCCCTGATATTTTAGAACCAGAGGGCAAAATAGAAACAGAAAGAATCCACCAATCACCTCCTGAAAGAGATCCCCAAAGGAAAACTTCTAGGAAGAGTGTAGCCAAATTCCAGAGTTCCCAGGTCAAGGATAAAATAATTTGAGCAGTCAGAAAAAAACAATTCAAGTATTGTGAAAACACAATCAGGATATCACAAGATTTAGTAGATTCTACATTAAGGGACCGCAGAGCTTGAAATATAATATTCTGGAGGGCAAAGGAGATAGCATTACAACCAAGAATCACCTACCCAGCAAAACTGAGCATAATCCTTCAGGTGAATAAATGGACACTCAATAAAATAGAAGACTTTCAAGCATTCTTGATGAAAAGACCAGAACTGAATAGAAAATTTGACTTTCAAATACAAGACTCAAGAGAAACATGAAGAGGTAAACAGAAAAGAGAAATCATAAAAGACTTATTAAGGTTGAACTGTTTACATTCTGCTTGGAAAGATGATATTTGTAAGTCATGAGTCCTTTGTCAGTATTAGAGTGGTTAGAGGGGAAAAAATTATATGTATGGGGGGAGAGAGAGAGAGAGAGAGAGAGAGAGAGAGAGAGAGAGAGCACAACCTGAGTTGAAGATGAAAGGGTGATATCTGAAGAATAAAATTAAGGGGTGAGAGAGGATTATACAGAGAGAAGGAGAAAGGGAGAGGTAGAATGGGTAAATTATCTCACATAAAACAGACAAAAAAAGGCTTTTACAGTGAAGGGGAAATGAGGGAAGGCGAGAGCGAATGAGTGAATCTTATACTCATCAGATCTGGCTTAAGGAGAGAATAATATATACACTCAACTGAATATGGAAATCTATCTTACTCTACCGGAAAATAGGGAGGAAAGAGGACATGAGAGCAGGAGGATGATAGAGGGGGGAGGCAGACTCAGGGAGCTGGTAATCAGAAGCCAACACTTCTAAAGAAGTACAGGGTCAAAAGAGAGAATAGAATAAGTGGGGGGCAGGATAGGATGAAGGGGAATATACTTAGTTTTTCACAACATGACTACTATTGAAGTGTTTTGCATGACTACACATGTGTAACCTGTATCGGGTTGCTTGCCTTCTCAATGAGGGTGGGTGGGGAGGGAGGAAGACAGAAAATTTGGAACCCAAAGTTTTAAAAACAGAAGTTAAAAAAACAATTGTTTTCAAATGCAACTGGGAAATAAGATATACAGGAAATGGGTTACAGTAATCTATCCTGTCCTACAGGAAAATTGAAGGGAAAGGGGATAAGAGAAGGGGGAGAGAGATAGAAGGGAGGGCAGATTAGGAGAAGGGGTATTCAGAATGCATGTCATCTTTGGATTGGCAAAGAGATGAGGTGGGGAGAAAATTTGGAACTCAAAATCTTGTGGAAGTGAATGTTGAAAACTAAAAATAAATTAAAAAACATAATAACCTCAAAAAAAAAGAAAACTCAGCTGAAGATCATTGAATAGAGTGATATCATCAGTCCAAACAAGGCAAAAACACCTATCTTATGCACAAGTATATGTATCAGTATCAACACATGAGTGTCAATTCTTCTGTTAGAGTCTATAATAAATGTTTCTGAGATTTCATGATCTGTTTGTTAGCATTATTTTATATTAGAGACCGAAACAATAATTAATAGTCTGAGACAGTTTTTTTACAACATATCAGAGAGAAGGCATAAAATTGTTCTTTGATTCTTCATTCCATTCAAAAATATTGATTGAGTGAATGTTATATGAAAAGCATACTAACTTGCTTGCAGAGCTGGCTATCATTCTCATTCTCTCTGTCTCTCTCTCTCTGTCTCTGTATCTCTGTTTCTCTCTGTTTCTCTTTTTCTCTCTCCTTAAATTCAAAATAAAAATAGATTGATAGTCTGCATGAACATATGATGATATCTGATAACTTTTTAAACATTTTTCTAATTAATTTGAAACCTCTACTCTCCTTACATCTGCCTAACATTGTTTATTTGTTTGTTTTTTGTTGTTGCTGTCATCTAAACTATATAGGTATGTGTTCAGATTTACAATCTGATCTCTTTTAGAGACTTTTGATATGGATCTACATTTAATTATCAAATTAACTAGACCTATTTCAAAGAAAATTAATTTTAAACAATATATTTCATCTATTTCATATTTTGTATCCTACAAAATACCAGACACTATGCTGGACATTGAGGGAAGACAATTATGTTTATATTGTGCTGTAGATTTTACAGAATGCTTTTCTCTCTAAATAGTAGTAGCAGCAGCAGCAGCAGCAGCAGCAGCAGTAAGTAGTAGTAGGAGTAATAGTAGTACTAGTACTAATACTAATACTAGCAGTAATTATACATTATCATTAATATCCTGCTTCACAGATAATGAAATTAGGACTCAGAGAGATTAAAAGATATTTCCAGGGTCTTAGAAGTAATAAACAACAGACACAGGATTTTAAAATACAAATCTAATTCTCTGAAAATTTTCTCCATTAGAGAGTAAGCTCTAAAATGTCTTTATTTTAAGGTGTTAAGTGAACAAGGCAAGGCAATTAATACAATGAATTTATACACACAGCAGGGATAGAATGTAGAGAACAATGTAATAAGTTAATACAATATTCATGAACTAAGAGCCATGAGAACTCAAAGGAAAAATAATATTTATGTTTGGGTGATTCAGCAAAGACTGTAGAAGTGGTAGCATTCTAACTAGTGCTCAAAGGTTTATTTCATTTTTTTTGTGTTTACCATGGCAAGGTTCTAAATAAGTTTTAGGAAGGATAGAGAAGATTAAAAATGGTGGTAATGTGTAGAGAGGTTATTCCAGGTATAAGAACCGAGCAAACAAAAATAGGTAGTCAGGAAATGGGACATCTTCAGGAGACAATCTGGTTTGCCTGCCAAGCTCATGTAGGGGCATATTGTAAGATAAAGTTGTGGAGGTTACTTGGGCCTGATCACAGAGAGTCATCAATTCCAGGATAAGGATCTTAACATTTGTAGGTGTCATCAGTGAATGCTGTTGAGCTCTGAAATTACATGATCAGAATTAAGCATTGTGAAAAGTAATCTTTTACCGGATCATTTACTGAAATGGTGCATAGGAGGTAGGCTGACATTGATTAGAAAGATGATCCTTTTCATCTTTCATATTCTATGATTCTATATGAAAGATTTCATCTTTCATAGCTATGGGTAGAAGATAGCTTCTTGACCAAAAAGGTACACAATCAATTACAAAATGTAAAATATAAATTTTTAATTAAATAAAAATAAAAATATTTTGCACAATCAAAATAAATTCAACTGGGATAAAAAGGAAAGCAGTTGTTTTGGGGGTGGAATCTTTCCATTGTATATCTCTTATAATTTTACATCCAAGATATGTTGGTAATTAACAGAAATCAATAAGACCAAAAATCATCTACCAATAGACAAGTGGCCAAATTATATGCATAAACAGTCTTTTAAATGCAGAATTGCAAACTATTAAAACCTACAAGAAGGATTTCTCCAAATTAGTAATTAGAGAAATGTCAATCAAAATAGCCTAGATATTTCACTTCTCACCCAGAAAACTAGTAAAGATGTTAGAAGATGGAACTTGTCAATATTGGTGTTGTGGAAAGATAGGGACCCTAATACAATGTTGGTGGACTTGTGAATTAAAAAACTTTCTGGAAAACAATTTAAAATTATGTAAATAAAGTGGCTAAAGAGGTTACACATTTTGATCCTGAGATTCAAGTAATTTACAAAAAGAAAGCCTCCATATATACCAAAATTTTCATTCAATAGACATTGATTAAGTGCCTACTATATACCAGGCACTGTGCTAGATACTGAGGATACAAATAAGAAAAACAAAGGCAGTCCCTGTCCTTAAGGAGCTTACAATCTAATTTGTTATTCGGTCATTTTCAGTCCTATCTGACTCTTCATGATTCCATTCAAGGTTTTCTTGGATATTGGGGTGGTTTGACATTTCCTTATCCAGCTCATTTTGTAGATAAGGAAACTGAGGCAAATAGTTAAGTGACTGCCCAGGGTCACACAGCTAGTAAATGTCTGAGACCAGATTTGAACTCAGGAAGATAGGTTTTCCTGTTTTCAAACCTGGCAGTCTATCCACTATACCACCTAATTTGCCCTACAATCTAATAGGGAAGATGAAGCACAGAAAGAAGCTAAAAATGGAGATGGGAACAACAAGATGTGGGAAGTTAAAGTTCATATTCCTTGGAGTTCAAACTGAGAAGGGCTGCAGACAGAAAGTGGAGTTAGCTAGAAAGTCCTGGTCTGGGATGGACCTGAAAACAAATGGGGAAAGGAAAAGCTTTGGGAGCAATTATGTGCTATGCCCCCGGTCAGAGGAGTGATGAGGCTGAGAATATTTAGAAAACATTGATTATCCAAAGGTAAGTTAAGATCATAATGGCAAGATTTCAAGTGATCAGCTTATCTTGGTGGGGGGGGGAAGGGGCGCAAAATCTTTAAATGAAGCAGAGCTGCAGATGGTGAGTAGAAAGTTCACAAAATATTAACAGCACCATTTTTTGTGGTTGTGAAGAATGAAAAAACAAAGTACATGTCCATAATTTGGACAATGGCTAAACGAACTGTGGTACACGAATGTAATGGATTATTATAGTGTTGTAAGAAACACTGAGTATGATAATTATATAGAAGCATGTTAGGACTCACATGAGCCAAGAAAACAATATGTATTACAAATATGAAAATGCAGTCTGGAAGAATAACAACTAAAACAATAAGAAATGAGCATTGTGAAATTATAAAGATAAGCTTGACTCCTAAAAAAGAGAAATGAGAGGAAAACTTCACTGCTTCCTTTGCAGAACTTGGGGATTCATTTTTATGGAACATTTGCAAAGAATGTCTTCTTTTTTTCAATGTATTGACCAAGTGTGCTGATTTTTTTCATTTCCTTTTCTTTTTTTTTTTTTTCTATTTTAAGGGACAGCAATCTTGGAAGGTAAGTGGAGGGATACGAGGGGAAATCTAGATGATGCTGAAACAAAAGATACAAAAAGCATTTATTTTAAAGTTTTCACATTGCTAAGTAAAATAGTACTAGTGACAATTATGGAAACAAAGAATTGCAGGTTGAAATGGACAAGAAGAGATCATCTAGTCTCAGATCTATTTAGAGAAGAAAATTGATCTTTAATATTGCAAATGTCATATAGGCTCTAGTTGAAGACATCCTCCCCACTTCCTGTAGTGATGGCAACCTCACTATTTGTAAGATAGTCCATTGTATCTTTTGGTAGTTCTAATTGTTATCAAGGTTTCCTTTATGTTGAGTCAAAACCAGTCTTCCTGTAACTTCCACCCATCAGTCTTGTTCTGTCCTCTGAGGCCAAACAAAACAACAACTTTTCAGATATCTGAGGATACTTAACATGCCCTCCCCTTCCCATAAAAAAATAATAGACTAATTATTTCAGGTTCCTTAACCAATCTGCATGTGTGATAGCTGACTACCTATACCAAACATGTTTTAGATCATCAATATCACTATTAAAATATGGCACCCAAAACATCATCCAATATTCCAGATATGGCTTGAAGAGATATGTGATCCTAAGCTGGGGGGAGGAGAAAGAAAGGAGAATAAGGTATATCCTCCAAATTACTTGTGTTAGATTGGTTTTATTTTAACTTTTAGTAGTAATAATAATAAACAATAATAATAATGGTGATAAGTAGCATTTATATAGTACTTCAAATGTACCAATAACTATGCTAAGCACTTTACAAATATAATCTTATTTTATTCTCACAAGTCTGAGGCAGATACTATTATAATTCACATTTTACAGATGAGGAAACTGAGGCAAATAGTGATTTTTTTTTTGTGTGTAACTTGCTCAGGATCACATAGCTATTAAGTGTTTGTGGCCAGATTTGAACTTGGGTTTTCTGACTCATGCCCTCATACTCTATCCATGGCTATACCTACCTTCCTCACTAAAAATACATTAATTAATTTTAAAAAAATAAAGCATACTATTAAAGGGTTAGCTTGTGAGCATTTAGAAAAGGAAGCAGTAATTAACATGGGTTAATTAAGGAAAAGTCATGATAAACTACTTATTGTCTTTTTTGACATAACAATTAATAGATTAGAAGAATGGTATAGGTACAGTATATCATACCTGGATTTCAGGAAGACATTTAGTAAATTCTCTCATAATAGCTTTTCCTGTTGCTCCTAGCTACTAGTACTCACCTCATCTCCCCCCAGTTTTCCTTGCATTTATTTGTATCTATTTTGTCTGTATTTTTTCCATATATACTTTTATACATGAGCTTGTCTGCCTCCTTGACATGAAGTTTTGCATTATATTTTTGCCTTTATGTTCCTAAATCCTAGGACAGAGCCTGGCACATAAAAATACAGGTAGAAAATAGATCTCTATTTTTTGTGATATAGATAATTCTCTGGTGCACAAACTCATTTTGCACATTAGCACCTTCTTTGCAACTTAGATTAAAGTACTGAGATGTTAATTGACTTGCCCAAGGAAACACAGGCAGGATCTATTGGAAGTAAGACCTGAACCCAGGTGTTCCTAGTTTTGAAGCTAGCTTTCTATGAACTGTACTGCAGAAATGCTTATTAATTAATTTATTGATTTGGTACCATGAAGTTGAAAAGTACAGCCATCATGATTGGATGATAGTATAGGAATGGAAAGAAAATATCTTGTGGCTAAAATGATTGACCAAATATAATAAAATGAAAATTTAATTTTTCCTAAATTTGGGCTTAAAATCCTAAAATGCAAAATAGGAAGATATGCCTAGAAAATAGTTGGGGAAAGGGGGCTAGTAGCTGAAAGTTAAAAATAAGTCCTTATAATGTAGCAGGCAACAATTGTGTTGGGATTTAAAGCAAGTTTAATAGAAGAATCAACTAGCAAGAAAAGTAGGTAGAAAATAGGTAGATAGAGTGATGATCTTGATGTCAGAAGATAAATTTGAATTCTGCCTTAGACACTTAACTGGCTATGTGACCTTGGATAAATCTCTCAACCCTATTTGCCCCTGTTTCCTCATCTGTAAAATGGATAATAATAGCATCTACCTCTACAGGTTGTTGTGAGGATAACATGAGATTGTATATGACTCTGTAAACCTAAAAGGCTATATCAATACTATCTTTTATTGTTGTAATGATGATAATAATGACCAAAATGAGGAATTTGCTGTATGTATGTTTTGTCTTTTGCTACGATTATTTCTCACATGGGATATTTTGTACAGTTCTTAATACCTCATTTTAGAAAGGACCTTGACATGTTGAAGTGTATCTGCAAGAGAGTATTCAAGATAGTGGGAGAGCCTGAAACCATGCCAGTTGGAATGGGGGTTCCAGAGTTACAAAATATAATATTTTTATAATCTTATGCAATAAATTTATATCATGTTATTGTTCAGTCTTCATGACCCCATTTGGGGTTTCTTTTCAAAGATTCTGGAGTAGTTTGCCCTTTCCTTCTCCAACTCATATTATAGATGAGGAACTGAGACAAACAAGGTTAGATGATTTGCCCAGGCTTTGGATTTGAACTCAGGTCTTCCTAAGTTCAGACCTGGCAGTCTATCCATTGTACCACTCAACTGCCCAATTTTTACAATACTCTGCAATAATTCAGAACTTAAGTCAATGTAAGTTTTTTTTTCCTATGGTGTCTATCTGAAACTAGAAGCTTAACAGGACAGAACTGTTTGTGTATGTTAATAGAGGTAATCTTCTGTCCATGCAACAGAGAAGCCTTTCCAAGACTACTGGGCTAGTGAGAGATCACCACTTGGAAGTAAAGTTATAAAATACATTCCCTTGTTGGATAATGGTAAAGTGATACTTTCTCCTCCTGTATCCTATGAAAAAGAGGATGAAGCACATGTAAGCTACTTATACTAGTTTAGTTTCTTGTGTTACTTGGAATTTACAACAAAATTCAGGCATCCCACATTACCCTCACACAGTAATACATGAATTGAAGTCACCTAATAAGAATGAGGGGAACCAGTGTAAGGCTGGATATATGTGTGTGCTTAAGGGAAACAAAGCAAATGGCAACAGTGTGGAGGAAAGAGAAATGATAGGTAAAGGAAAAAGATTTTAGACAGCTACAAAAAAAAAAATTCCCTATCCATTGAATTATATTCAAGAAGAAACTGTTCAATTCCCTTCCCTGAGACCTTCTGGCCTTGTGACTCTGGGCCAGTCACTTATTCCAACAGTGTCCCCAGGCAGCTCTCTTGATTAAATTGTAGATACAAGGTTGATCTGTATTGGTAGAGAAAGTTTCCTCATTTAGAGTTCCTATAAAATAAAATCTAAAGTCAACATCCCACAAAAAGGAAAGGGGAGGGAAATTTAGAAACTAAGTTCTACTTATGGCCTAATGATGAGGGAATTCTAAAAGAAAGACTGTAAGGCATAGTGGATTAAATCCTGAACTAGATTTAATGGTAGGAAAACTCAGGCTCAAATCTTAGCTGTGATACTTCTAAGCTTTGTTACCACTGGCTATTCATATCTAACCTCTCTAAGCCTCAGTTTCTTCCTCTGTAAAATAGCTATAATACCTATTTTGCAGCATTGTTATGAGGATAAGAAAAAATATTTAAAGCACTACATACACACAAACACAATACATACATATATTTAAAAAAAAAAAACTTGCTCTAAGCCAGTAGTAACTCCCCTCCCCAAAAAAGCATTTAATGGTTTAATGGTTTTCATAGAATATCAGCTGAACTATTTCAAACCTTATGATGAAGTCAGAAGTCTAACAATATTTTTTAGTCCTATTCTATAACCTTTTACCCTCCTTTTAAAAATATTCAAATAAATTTTAATTTGTTGTCTGGGGTTGCGATTTATTAGTAAGAAGAAAACTTATATTCCCACAAAATTCTGAGGTTTCAATATTTAGGCCAGAATGACTTAGGTTTTACAATTTAATTTGGAACTTTCAAGGTATGAGTTACTTTACCACACATCACTGGAAAATTCTCTTCAAATCAACAAAACATCTCAGACCCTTGCAGGTTACAGTTAGAATATGCATTTATTTCATGCTTCTCAGTCTTTATTTTCTAGTCCCCAGGCTTCCAACATTTTTTGCCAGAAACTTCTAACTAGGATATGTTGATTTCAGTCTCCCTTGTAATCTTCCTTGTTGCTAGAGAATCTAGAGCAGAGGTTCCCAAACTTATTTGGCCTACCACCCACTTTTCAAAAAAATTTACACAGTACCCCCTTGGAAATCTCTTTTCTTTAACTCTTTAACAGTCTTTTTAAAATTTTCATCATTCTAAAAACATGCGTATATTTTTAAAATGATATATCTTAAATTTAATAATTTGTTGAAAATTTGTGGGGTTTTTCTTGAATTGAATTTTTAATGATTCAATATTGCATCATGTAACTGTATAGTATCATATAATAAACAAGTCATTACACACACATATTCATGCCAATGTAAGCTGGGCTTCCCTACAATGTGCAGCACACTTGCCTGACAACACTTGCTTGTTAAGATCTGTCAGCAGACTTGACCACTGATCAGTTATAATTTGTATTTTGTGTGTTTATTTGGAAAATAAAGTAATCACTATGGCTTTAATTCTGATACACAACAGATGAAACGTGAACAAATGGTTTTTCAAAATTTTCTTACCTTCTCTTCTTTCCATATGCTTCTACTGCCCCCTTATTTTTATTCAATGACTTATTTTTAGTATTTTAAAATTTTCAATGCCTTCCAATTATACCTGAAGCTACTACTAACCCCCTGGATCATTCCAGCACACCACACCAAGGAGTGATATCATCCACTTTGGGAACCTCAGAGAGAAATAGAAAATACCTAACCTGGAGGTGGGGATTTAGGAGGCTTTTTGTTAACCAATGCAGGTCGCTACCTGCTCAACATTTTTCTGAAAAGGGAAGTCTGATTTATAAGATTCTGCTTAAATGGTGTTTTTTTATTTACTAAATTCTCCTTCTTTAGAGTGTGGATATTACTAATTACATGTGTAATCATTCTTTTCATAGAAATATTTCATATTAAAAAGCTATGATAGTGTTTCTTGTAGTGTACAACTGACTCCTCTGGGTAAATTAGCTAATTGAGAAAGGTGAATTAGTTCTTTAAGACCACCAGGTACCACTTAATGTTCTGCAGCTATTAGTTTGTCAATGGTACCCAAGTGGTGTGAAGGAGTTAATGTGTCTCCTCAAAGAAACTTGCTTACTTCAAGTACTTACCCAAAGAAAGGAAGAAGTCTTCCCTTTTACTTCCATGCTTTCCTACTATGAATATATTCAATTCAACAATTCTAAAGACAAAAATAGCAAGTAATTATCTTAAATAGCTCTAAGACATCTAAGTATCTTTGCTTCAGTGAGAAATTCCATTTCCTCTATATCCAGCAAAGGACAAGATGTAGTTTAGATAAAGCCATAGACTGATTAAATAAGTAAATTCTAGGAATATACTTTATTGTACAAAGTCCTTAATCTCAGCAGAATACTTATAAAAACATTTTGAAATGCTATAATTTCTAAATGTCCAAAAGAACTATAATCCATCTTTTTAAAACTACTTTCAAAATACAAAGCGCTCTTAGCAAAGCATTCTCCAAAAATTGGCTTGTGAATAAAGGATAAAAAGACATAGATTGTCATCTATGCAAAACAATTAAAATATCTCATTGAGCTTCCCTCCATGTCAACCTACAAATTCCCCAAGATTCTCTCCCTCAATCTTAAGCTTATGCCTCAAGAATTCTTTAGAATATTGGCTGTTGTTTGTTTTTGTTTCGGGACAAATATTTGTTCAGGGACAAATACTAATAACTGACATTGATATAACACCTTAAGTTTTACACAGAACCATACTTTCCTTCATCTCTTATATCATCACAAACACCCTATGAAACAAGTATAATTGTTCTTATTTTATAGATAAAACTGAAGTTCTGACTGTTTAAGTGACATACTCACAATACTACAATTTAATTTGGCACTAGTGATTGTAAATCTTAGAATTCTAATCTGGGATAACTGCTGATCCCAAGTCCAGAGTGTTTTCCATCATATCACACTGCATCTCTATCATCCTACTCTTCATAGAACTGGATAGGACATTGCGGAGGAAATAACAAGTTCAGTACCCTTCAGCAGCACAAAACCTTCTTAAGTAGAGATGGCATGCAATAGGAGTAGCATCTGGAAGTCCCACCACATGTGGATCCTCAGAAAGCTACAGAGAATCTAAATTAGATTTTGTAGGTCAAAATCACATGTCTCAAACCCCTGCCTTCTAAATTTACAAAGCAAGATGGCACAGTAATTTAAAATAAATGGCATTTAATCATGGCATAACATGTTCCTCATAAAGATAGGCTGGTTTTATAAATGTTCATAAACTTGCTCTTTAATAATTTTATGAAAAACCTAAGTCAAGTCCACTGTCTTATCCTCTTTGGATGCCACCTTCTTTACTTTGTGAGGGAAAATGGAATCACTTGTCCTTTTCTAGTCCTGTAGGACCTCTTTCATTCCAAAAATTGTCAGTTTTGTCAAGATCATCAACAGTGGCACAGCAATCATTTTCCAGAAGTCAGTCAGTCAGTCAACATGCATTTATTAAGTGATTGTTATATGCTGGCAATGTGTGAGTGAAGGTACTTGGCAGAGGGGAATGGAGATGAGTCAGGAATGCAACCTGGTAAGGAATGAGGACAATAGAAATGAGCAGAGTAAAATGTTCTTATGCTAAGTAATTCTTCATGGCATTTTGCACATGGATACAAAATATGATGAGGCTTGTCAACATAATTGCCCACTTCAACATTTTCCTGTAGGCTCACTCACTCTTAAAAATGCCATTTCTCCTACATTCAAGATAGTATCTTCTTTTTTCATCTTTGTGTCACTTGATTAACATAACTTGCATATCAAAATATGTGCCTATAACAATACTAGATTATTACCTCTATTGTCCATACCACTAGAAAGATAACTGATTTTATGTTAGAATCTCTTAATGGTATTTCAGTCTACTGGGTTCTCTAAGACAGAAGAACATTGGGTGAAGGGGTGAAGAACAACCTCAAAATTAAACAAAAAATTCTACTAGGCTATAAGTTTTGAAAATACATTTTTAACCATTAAAGAAGAAAACCCAGAGGAATTTTTGTTTGTTTGTTTTAATGGAATCAGTACTTTCCCCTCATTTAATAGAATGAAAGAGATTTAGAGTTAGAAGGGACTTTAATGGAAATCTAGTCCAATTTCTACCCAAAGCAAGATGATGCCTATAAGATTTATTGAATTTAGCCTCTACTTCAAGATCTTCAAATATGGGTAACTCATTAATTTCTAAGGTAGCCCATTTCCATTCCAGAGGAGAATATAAAGAATGGCTTCTTAATACTGAGCTGAAATCCACCTACCTGTTACTCTAACCAGTTATTCTGACAAGTCCAAACACAATAAGTGTAATCCCTTTCAGAGAAATCAAGATATCAAGGTCACATACTAGAAGGCATCAATCATTTCTCCCTTAAATTTCCTGCATTCCAAGATATTAATTTTTAATTCATCCAAACCAATCCATATATAGCATAGTCTTCAGTCTTCTTACCATCCTAATCAGTTTCTTCATAATGCACCACAAGAGATGTGGTCTTTAATTTGGTCCAGTCCAAATTCTTAAAAGTCTGGGGATATGGTTATATGGTAATTCTGATAGTCACATATTAATTCATAATGTCTTGTCATCTTAAAACATTAAATATCTAAAAGAATTGTCCAGTTACTTAATAGATAATGAATTATCAGCTAGAATCAAATTTATTATACTCCTAAGTATATTATTGGTTTATTGGATAATTCTCAAAATGTCAATGCACCAGAAAGATGGGTAGGTAGGCTATTACACATTTTAGAATACTTATAAGAAAAATTAAAGTAAATTTTAATATCTAAAGAAAAAGTGAATGTGTAAATTTACTTGAAAATATCCATGGTAAACAGTATCCTGATCTAAAAACTAGACAAGGTTTGAAAACATCTGCTATTCCAAACTCAAAGGAAATTGCATCATTTTAACTGTAAAATACATTGATGTTTTCTACTTCTTTTTTCTGCTCTTTTATTCAAAACCTCACAATATACTATAATTGGATTTTAGACCCTGAAGCAGGATAGAGGTTGCTACGTTGTTTTTCTGTTATTTATAATGTGTTTTTATTGCAGTTAAGAAAGTAGAACCTGCAGGAGAACATAAGAGGAAAAAGATAAATATTTGTCCCAAGAGGGAGAGTTAAGTAATGGATTGGGAAGAAATATTTAAAATTCAAGTGATGTGAAGAGGCATTTATTAACTTAACGCTGAACAGACAAACCACTTGAAATCAAATGGGGGCCAACTGAGCCGTTAATTAACTTAAGACTGGACTTTGTTTGGAAAGAGGAAGTTTCTTCAGAAAGAAAGGGAGTTATATTGAGAATAAATTATTTCTTATCTAGGTGTACTATAAAAAGTAAATTAAAATTTGAATTCAATAAAAATCTTGAATAATTAATACACTACACAGAACTATTATACATATTTGTTACTTAATTCATGTTTCAATACTCCAAACAGCCATGATTTTAATGGCTAAGCTGAAGGATGAAATCATAATAGTGATTGACTGCTATCACATTAGTTTATGTTTATGAACAAAATGAATTTTAAAGAGACATTGTTGTCATAATAGTTACTTTTGGGGAGATGCATTTACTGAAGGATCTAAAGGAGCCCAGGAAAAACAGTAACATTAAGCTGATCCAGTACAATGTGATAGGATGATACAAGGTATGCCAATAACTGGAACAAGAGAGAGCTTTGTTTCACAATCCTCTGCTGGGGGGAAAAAAAGGACATACTAATACTTGTCAAATTCATGGAGAATTTTCTTCATACAGTAGAAATAGAAGAGCATCTTCTTACAGCTATTAAAGTCATCCAGATGTTGCTGTTTGTAGATAACATTGTCCTGATTTCAGTAAGCCCCAGACTCCTATTGGACTTCTACCCATTAGATATATGGGTCAGTCCAAAGAAATTGGCTAAACTATTGATATAGCAGGGATAAAGTGATAGAAATTTAAAAATTCTAAAATTTGTTAATATAGGTAATGCAGACTTTGTAAGTAACTCTCAAATTGTCAGAGCAAAATTTCTTCTCAGATATCTCATAGGACATTTCTTTTTTTTTTCTTTTTTTCTATTTTTGGTGGATATTACCTCCTTAGCTTACCTTTTGTTTTGGCTTAATTTCATGTGCATGCAAACCAGAAAGAATTATAGAATGTCTAGCCCTAAATTAAATAGTTATGAAGAACCAGTGTCTTTATCCTGGACATAAGGGTTGTAAAGATATAACTTAAGCTGAGCCTTGGAGCACTCTGCCTGGCTTTTTGTTTTGTTTTTGCTAGTCAGTGGGGTTAAGCAACTTGCCCAGGATCACACAGCTAGTAAGTGTTATGTGTCTGAGGCTGGATTTGAACTCAGGTCCTCCTGACTCTAGGGCCCGGTGCTCTATCCACTGCACCATTTAGCTGCCCCTCTGTCTGGCTCTTGTTAGCTGGACATGGTGACTTTTACTAAAGAGGTGGCAGTTTTTTCCAGCACAGTTCTCCACAGAATTCTCTTGCTCTTCTGTTCTCATAAGCCATCAAGAGATGGCTTAGCTATCAGTCTCAGGCCTAGAGAGAGTAGTCTGATGACACTGGATGCATCCTGGCTACATATATTTCCTACATACGAATATGTTGTTGTTTGTACGTCATTCTCTCTTTTTTTTTACTTTCTTTTTTATTAATTTATTTTAATTTATCAACAATCACTTCCATAAGTTTTTAGGTTTTAAATTTTTCTCCCCTTCCCTTCCTACCTCCCTCCCCAAGATGGCATGCAATCTAATATAGGCTATACATATACATTACTATTAAACATATTTTCATATTAGTGATGTTGTAAGTAAGAACTAGAACTACTAGGAGGAACCACCAGAAAGAGGAAACAAAATACAACAGAAGAAAAAAAATGCAAACAGTATGCTTCAATCTGCATTCACACTCCATAGTTCTTTCTTTGGATGTGGATAGCATTTTCCAACATGAGACTTTTGGAGATGTCTTAGATCCTTGTATTGCTGAGAAGGGTTAAGTCTATCAGAGTCAGTCATCACTCAACGTGGCTGTTACTGTGTACAACATTCTCCTGGTTCTGCTCACTTCACTCAGCATCAAACCATACAAGTCTTTCCAGGTTTATCTGAAGTCTGCCCATTCATCATTTCTTGTAGCACAATATTATTCCATTACATTCATATATCACATTCACAGTTATGATTACTATCTGTGTCTTTCTCTCCATCCTTCCCTCCCATTTATTCTTTTATTTCTCCTTTCTCCTTTTCCCTCTTCACTAATGTTTTGTTTTTGACTACCACCTCCCTCAGTCCCACCTCCCTTCTATTAGCCCTCTCCCTTTTCTTTCACCTTTTCCCTCCTACTGCCTGTAGGTCACGTTAGATTTCTATACCTAACTGAATATGTTATTCCTTTCTTGAGCCAAATCTGATGACAGTAAGGTTCAAACAATGCTCATCTCCCTCTCTTCTTTCCCTCTGCTGTATTAGGTTTTTGTGCCTCTTCCTGTGATGTAATTTATCCTTGTCTGCCTCCTCCTTTCCTTTTCTCTCAGTACATTTTCTTAGTCAGATCAGATTAATTCACTTACTTGGATCCATTTAACCCACTTGATTAGATTTTTTTTCATCATTACATTAAAGTCAATTTATACCCACCCCCTTTATGTATACCCTTTTAACAAGGTATAATAACAATACAGTTTTCAAGAGTTATAAGTGTTACCTTCCCTTGTAGGGGTGTAAACATTTGCCCTTATTAATAACATGTTGTTTTTTTCTGTCCTGTTTACCTTTTTATGTCTCTCTTGAGTCTTATATTTGAAGATCAAATTTTCTGTTGAGCTCTGGTCTTTTTATCAGGAAGGTATGGAAGTCCCCTATTTCATAGAATATCCATCTCCTCCCCTGAAAGATCATGCTTATTTTCACTGGGTAGTTGATCCTTGGTTGTAATCCAAGCTCCTTTGCCTTACATAATTTCATATTCCATGCCCTATGGTCTTTTAATGTAGAAGCTGCAAGGTCCTGTGTAATACTGACTGTGTTCCATGATATTTAAATTGTTTTTTTATGGCTGCTTGCAGTATTTTCTCTTTGACCTGGTAATTTTGGAATTTGGCTATTTTATTCCTTGGTGTTTTCAATTTGGTATCTCTTTCAGGAGGTGATTGGTGGATTCTTTCTATGGATATTTTACCCTCTGGTTCTAGGACCTCAGGGCAGTTTTCCTTTATGATTTCCTGAAAGATACTGTCCAGGCTCTTTTTTTTCATTGTGATTTTCAGGTAGACCAATAATTTTTAAATTGTCTCTCCTAGATCTATTTTCCAGGTCAGTTGTTTTACCAATGAGGTATTTTACATTTTCATCTATTTTTTCATTCTTTTGTTTTTGTTTGACTGATCCTTACTCTCTCATAGAGTCATTAGCTTCCATTTGTTCAATTCTAATTTTTAACAAATTGTTTTCTTCTATTAGATTTTGTACCTCCTTCCCCATTTGGCCAATTTTATTTTTTAGGAACTTGCTTTCTTCAGTGTACTTTTTTCCAGTTGGTCAATTGTATTTTTAAGGACTTGTTTTCTACAGTTCATTTTTGTCCTTCCTTTTCCAAGCTATATGTTTCTGGCAGCTTACCTGGTGTTGGGCTGGAATCAGCAACACTGGAACTCCAGGGGTAGGATTGGGTAGTGAACAATTCATTAAAAATTAGAATTGGGCAATTGGAAGCTAAGACTCTATGAGACATCAAGAACCAGTCAAATAAAATCAAAAGAATAAAAAAAATAGAAAAAAATTTAAATTCTTCATTGGAAAAACAACTGACCTGGAAAATAGATCCAGGAGAGATAATTCAAGAATTATTGGTCTACCTGAAAGCCATGATGAAAAAAAAAAGAGCCTAGACATCTTTCAGGAGATCATCAAGGAAAACTGCCCCGAGGCCTTAGAACTAGTGGGTAAAATAGTCATTGAAAGAATCCCCCAATCACCTCCTGAAAAAGATTCCAAATTAAAAATGCCAAGGCATATTGGAGTCAAATTCCAGAATTATAAGGAGAAAATCCTGTAAGCAGCCAGTAAGAAAGAATTCAAGTATCATGGAACCACAGTCAGGATTAGGCAGGACCTTGCAGCTTCCACATTAGAAGATTAGGGCTTGGAATATGATATTCCATAAGCAAAGGAGCTTGGATTACAACCAAGAATCAACTATCCAGCAAAATTGAGCATAATCTTTCAGGGGAGGAGTTAGACATTCAATGAAATAGGGAACTTCCATACTTTTCTGATGAAAAGACCAGGGCTCAAGGGAAAGTTTGATCTTCAAATACAAGACTGAAGAGAGGCATAAAAAGGAAAAGGAAAACAAAAACAAAAACATATTATTCAGGAAGAGCAAACTGTTTACATCACTACATGAGAAGATGATACTTATAACTCTTGAAAACTATCTTTATTATGACATTTAGAAGGGATATACATGAACAAGAAGGGGTAGGATTAAGTTGACTTTGATGTGATGATAAAAAAGGGGGAAGAAGAAAAGAGTAAATTGCATCACAGTAAGAGGCACAAAGACATATTACAGTAGAAGGAAAGAAGAGAGGGAGGTGAGTACCTCATCAGATGTGGCTTAAGGAGGGAATAAAATACTCAGTTAGGTACAGACATTTAACTTGCCATATAGGCAGTAGGAGGGGAAAGGGGGAAGGAAAAGGAAGGTGTCATAGAAGGGAGGGAAGTAGTAAGGGAAAAGGGAAAAAAGGGAGTGTGCTGATAGAAGGGAGGGCAGATTGAGGGAGGTGGTGGCCAAAAGCAAAACTCTAGTGAGGAGGGAAAAGGAGAAAAGGAGAAAGAAAAGCATAAAAGGAGGAGGGGGGAATAGGATGGAGAGAAATACACATATAGTAATCATAACTGTGAATGTGAATAGAATGATCTTGCCCATAAAACAGAAATGGATAGCAAAATGGATTAAAAATCATAATCC
This sequence comes from Vombatus ursinus, assembly GCF_900497805.2. Lineage (NCBI taxonomy): Eukaryota > Metazoa > Chordata > Mammalia > Diprotodontia > Vombatidae > Vombatus > Vombatus ursinus. The sequence goes on from NW_020954687.1 coordinate 13,522,885, forward strand.
TACAATATGTTATTTACAAGAAACACATTTCAAACAGAGGAATATACACAGGATAAAGGTAAAAGGCTGGAGTAGAATATCTTATGCTTCAGCTGAAGTAAAAAAAAAATTGGGGGTAGCAATCCTGATCTCAGACAAAGACAAAACAAAAATAGATTTTATTAAAAGATAAGGAAGGAAATGACATCCTGCTAAAAGTCAACATAGACAATGAAGTAAAATCATTACTAAACATATATGCACCATGTGTCATAGCATCCAAATTCTTAGAAGAGGAGTTCATGAAGTTACAGAAAGAAACTATACTAGTGGGGGAACCTCAACCTCCCCCTCTCTGAACTAGATAAATCTAACTACAAAATTAACAAGAAAGAAGTTAAGGAGGTGAATAGAATTTTAAGAAAGTTAAATATGGTAAACCTCTGGAGAAAATTGAATGGGGATAGTTAGGAATATGTTTTTTTTTCTCAGCAGTACATGGCACTTACACAAAATTAACCATGTACTAGGGCATTAAAAGCTCACAATCTAATGCAGAAAGGCAGAAATATTAAAGACATCCTCTTCAGATCATGACGCAATAAAAATATATGCAAAGGGTCATGGAAAGATAGACTGAAAATTAATTGGAAGCTAAATGATCTAATCCTAAAGAATGAATGGGTCAAACAACAAATCATAGAAACAATCCATAACTTCATTCAAGAGAATGACAATAATGAGACAACATACCAAAATTTATGGGATGCAGCTAAAGCAGTTCTTAGGGGAAGTTTTATATCACTAAATGCTTACATGAATAAAATAGAGAAAGAGGAGATCAATGAATTGGGCATGCAACTAAAAAAAAACACTAGAAAAAAACAAATTAAAAATCCCCAATTAAATACCAAATTAGAAATACTGAAAACCAAAGGAGAGATTGATATAATTGAAATTAGGGAAACTATTGAACTAGCAAATAAAACTAAGAGCTGGTTTTATGAAAAAAAAACCAATAAAATAGATAAACCTTTGGTTAATTTAATAAAAAAAAGAAAGAAGAAAACCAAATTACCAGTACCAAAAATGAAAAGGGTAAAATGACCACCAGTGAAGAGGAAATCAAAACAATAATTAGGAACTGTTTTGCCCAAATGTATGCTAATAAATTTGTCAATCTTAGTGAAATGGAAGAGTATTTACAAAAATATAAATTTCCCAGATTAGCAGAAGAGGAAGTAAAATACTTAAATAACCCCATCTCAGAAAAAAGAAATTGAACAAGTCATCAATGAACTCCCTAGGAAAAAAAATCTACAGGGCCGGATGGATTTACAAGCAAATTTTATCAAACATTTAAAGAAAAATTAATTCTAATACTATATAAACTATTTGGTAAAATAGGTGAAGGAGTCTTAACCAAATTCTTTTTGTGATACAAATATGGTGCTGATACCTAAACTGGGAAGAGTCAAAACAGAGAAAGAAAATTACAGACCAATTTCCCTAATCAATATAGATACAAAAATTTTAAATAAAATATTAGCAAATAGATTACAGCAAATTATCATGAGAATAATGCACTACAACCAGGTAGGATTTATACCAGGAATGAAAGGCTGGTTCAATATTGAGAAAACTCTTGGTGTAATTGATCATATCAACAACAAAAATAACAGAATTCACATGACTTTCTCAAGAGATGCAGAAGAAGCTTTTGATAAAATACAACACACCTTCCTATTAAAAACACTACAGAGCATAGGAATAAATGGAGTATTCTTTAAAAAGGTAAGTAGCATCTATCTGAAACCTTCAGCAAGCATTATATGTAATGGGGATAAGCTTGAAGCACTTCCAATAAGATCAAGGGTGAAACAAGGATGTCCATTATCACCATTGTTATTCATTATAGTACTAGAAACATTAGCTTTAGCAATAAGAGAAGGCAGAGAGGGAGGGGGAGAAAATCTAAAACCAAAAATCTTATGGAAGTGATTGTTGAAAACTAAATATAAATAAATAAATTTAAAAAAGAAAAATATGAATTGGTCTGAGGTCACGAAAGAGCTCAGAAAGGATTTTGAAAATCAAATAAAAGAGGTGGAGGAAAAATCAGAAGGAGAAATTAAAGTGATAAAAGAAAATCATGAAAAACAAGTCAATGACTTGCTAAAGGAGACACAAATAAAAGTACAGGAGATAACACCTTGAAAAACAGCCTAGGTCAAATATTAAAAGAGGTCCAAAAACCCAATGAGGAGAAGAATGCCTTAAAAAGTAGAATTAGCCAATTGGAAAAGCAGGTCCAAAAGCTCACTGAAGAAAATAATTCCTTAAAAATTAGAATTGAGTAAATGGAAGCTAATCACTTTATAAGAAATCAAGAAACAATAAAACAAAACCAAAAGAATGAAAAAATAGAAGATAATATGAAATATCTCATTGGAAACACAACTAACTTGGAAAATAGATCCAGGAGAGATAATTAAAAATTGTTGTACTACCTGAAAACCACAATAAAAAAGTTCCTATATATCATCTTTCAAGAAATTATCAAGGAAAACTGCCCTGATATTCTAACACCAGAGATAAAATAGAAATTGAAAGAATCCACCAATCACCTCCTGAAAGAGATCCCAAAATAAAAACTCCCAGGAATATTATATCCAAATTCCAGAGCTCCCAGGTTAAGGAAAAATATGGGCAGTAGCCAGAAAGAAACAATTCAAGTATCATGGGGTCACAGTCAGGAAAACACAAGATTTAGCAGCTTGTACATTAAATGATTGGATTGCTTGGAATATGATATTCCAGAAGGCAAGGAAGATAGGATTACAATGAAGAATCACCTGCCCAGCAAAACTGAGTATAATCCTTCAGGGGAGAAAATGGAAATTCAATGAAATAGAGGACTTTCAAGTATTCTTGATGAAAAGAACAGAACTGAATACAAAAATTTGACTTTTAGGTGCAAGACTCAAGAGAAGCATAAAAAAGTAAAGCAGAAAGGGAAATCATAAGATTAAAATCTTAAAATTAATAAGGTTAAACTGTTTACATTTCTACATGGGAATACGATACTTGTAACTCATAAGAACTTTCTCATTATTAGGACAGATATGAGTATATATAGAAGGCACAATGTGAGTTGATTATGAAGAGATAATATCTAAAAAATAAAATTAAGGGGTGAGAAATGTACAAGGAGAAAGGGAAAGGGAGAGGTAGAATTGGATAAATTATCTCACACAGAAGAGGCAAGAAATTTTTTTTTAGGAGAGAGGAAGAGCAGAGAGATAAGGGGGAGTTTAACAAATTGGCTCAAAGAGGGAATAGCATAGACACTTGATTGGGTATAGAAATATATCTTACCCTACAGGAAAGTAGGAGGGGAAAGTGATAAGAAAAGGGGAGGGAGCTGATAGAAAGGAAGGCAGGTTGGGGGAGGGGTAGTCAGAAGCAAAATACTTTTCGAGGAGAGAGAAAATAAGATAAATGGGGGATAGGATGGAGAGAAATATAATTAGAAATAGTAACTGAAAAAATGTTGAAGCAAGTTTCTCTGATCAAGGTCTCATTTCTCAAACATAAAGAGAATTGAGTCAAATTTTTAAAAGTAAGAGCCAAAGAGGGCAGCTAGGTGGTGCAGTGAATAGAGCACCACCCTGGATTCAGGAGGACCTGAGTTCAAATCCGGCCTCAGACATGTGGCACTTAATAGCTGTGTGACCCTGGGTAAGTCACTTAACCCTCATTGCCCAACCAAAAAACAAAACAAAACAAAACAAAAGTAAGAGCCATTTCCCAATTTATAAATTATTAAAAGATAGGAATAGTTTTCAGATAAAGTTAACAAAGCTATCTATTGACATATGAAAAATATGTTCCAAACTCACTACTGACTGAAGAAATGCAAATTAAAACAATTCTGAGGTGTTACCTTATACCTATTAGATTGGTTAATAGGACAGAAAAAGAAAATGGAAAGTGTTGGAAGGGATGTATGAAAAATGAGACATTAATACATCATTGATGGAGTTGTGAAGTGAGGCAAGCATTGGGTAGAGCAGTTTGGAACTAAGCACAAAGGGCTATAAAAACTGGGCATACCGTATCCTTGACCTACTAATGCCACTACTAGGTCAGTATTCCAAAAGAGATTAAAGAACTAAAAAGGAAACAGACCTATATGTACTAAAACATTTATAGCAGCTCTTTTCTGGGGGCAAAGAATTAGAAATTGAGGGAATGTCCATTAATTGGGGAATGGATGAAAACATTGTGATTTGTGATTATAATGGAATACTATTGTACCACAAGAAATGATGAGCAGGATGTTCTTAGAAAAACCTGTAAAGACTTACATGAACTGATGCGAAGTGAAATGTACTGTGTACAAAGTAATAGCAATATTGTAAGATGATAGATCAGCTGTGAATGACTTAGCTATTCTGAGCAATAAAATGATCCAAGACCACCCTGAAGGACTTATAATGACAAATGCTATCCATCCCCAAAGAAAGAACCAATGGTGTCTGAATACAGATTGAAACATACTTATTTTTAATTTTATTTTTTCTTGAGGAATTTTTTTTGGTCTATATTTTCTTTCACAACATGACTAACATGCAAATGTTTTGCCTGACTACACATGTATAATCTATGTTGAATTGCTTGCATTCTCAATGGAGCTGAATGGGGGAGATAATTTGAAACTCAAAGTTTTAAAAATAAATGTTAAAAGTTATTTTTACATGTAACTGGGGAAAATAAAATACCAAATATTTTTTAAAGAGGACTGTGATGAGGTGTCTGTTCTTTCTAAGTGTTAGCCAATAAACTCTAGTTCATCAACTCAAATGGCAGAAAAGATTTCTTGTCATGCAGGGGCTCAGGAGTTAGTTTTCCAAGGAATATTCCCAAGAGATTCCAAATACATTCAAAAATATTATAATAATAACTCTAAAGCATTAGGCACCATTAAGTAGCTGCTGCCTACACTGTCATAATGTTCTTGCCTTGTAGTCCTTATGGGTAATATTATGTATAACTGTGAATTAATTGCAAATTGTGATTGAATACTATCATTCAGCTGCTTACAAAAATGTGTATAATTGCATGAGAGGAGAAATAAAGAAGTTGAAAAAGGCCTTTAATCACTTTGTATAAAAGCAAAATGCATCACCTAATTGAGATCCTTTTAGACAGCAGCCAGCCTGCTTAAATTCCCTTTTGCCCTTCCTGTCTTTTATAATTATATTGGCTACTCACATTCATAAAGTATTTTAACTTTTATAACACACTTCCCTCATTATAATCAAATAAAGAATACACTTCATGTAATATAAGAATAATAGTTAATTATTTCTGATTTCCAGATGAGAAAACTAAGGCTCAGGGAAGCCATATGACTTGTCCACAGTCACACAACAAGTAAGGAGAGAAGTGAGAATGACTAAATCATAGTGTTTGTTAGTTTGAAATGAAATCCCAAGTTTCACTGGTCAAGTTTTACCTCCTTTTATAGTGCTGCAAAAGGGAGATATGTAACCTACAGTGTGAAAAAATGTTTTTTTCACACCCCACAGAAACAGTCTGAAAGTAGTTTGTGATTATTTACAAAGACATAACAAGATAGCTCCATACCTTATTGAGAAGCTTGAGCATTTGAATGTGTGCAGCCAAGCCTATGTGTTTTTTATGCACATAGATTCTCTAAAGAAAATCACTCTCACCAAATATTAATGTTTTGTAGCTATAATATAATTGGACTATTATAATATAATGATTTAAATGAAATACCTGTCTTGTGGCATGAGATTTCCCTTATTAGTTTATATTGTAGACCAAAGATGTGTGTGTAGGAGGTGGTATATATACATGTTGTTGTTGTTGTTATTTTTTAATTGAGGCATATCATTTGAGAGGCAAGGTACAGGAGCTGGACAGACTTGAAGTCAGGAAGATTAGTTCAAATTCTGTCTCCCATACTATCAGTGTCCCTGAGCAAGTCATTTAACCTTTCTTGGTCTTAGTTTCCTTATCTGTAAACTAAAGATAATAATAGTACCTATCTCAGGGCTGTTGTGAGGATTAAACATGAACAAACACACACATACACACATACACACACACACACACATATATATATATACACACATAAATACACACGTGTGTTAAACATATAAAACGCACATGTTTGTATATATTTTAACTAATTAGCTGTGTCACCTTGAACAAAATGTTAGCTTTGAGTGTTAGCTTCCTTCTTTGAAAAACAAAAGTGTTGAACTATTTAATCTATAAAGTCTGTTCCAACTGTAAATCTTGTGACCCTATGACTTCTTCCTTCAATTGCTATTCAAAATTTAATAATAAAAATTCACATCACCTCTAAAGTGCTTTCTTCCTGACAAACAAATGAAGCAAGTACTGCAACCAACAAAGGAAAAAAAGAACAGAGTGGTCAAATGACTTAACGAAGGTCACTTAGCTAGCAAATAACAGAGCTGGTAAGGAATCTAGGAGAGCAATGAATTAGAGATCATGAAGATGGGGCAGAGTATGGAAACTTTGCTACTACTGACAAAGCCACCACTATCATTCTTTCAGTCACCCAAGTCCAAAACTTTGATTTCATCCTTAGCTCCTCACTTTCAACAATACATACCTAGCTAGCTGTCAATGTTTCAACCTTTGCAATATCCCTTGCATATCCCATTTGTGTAGCTACCTGACAAGGGTATGATGATTCAGGTCTAGATTGCTTGTCTAGATTACTTCAATAGCTTCCTTTTGGTCTCCTTGCCTTGAGACTCTTTCCATTTTAATTTATCCTCCACATAACTACTAAAGTGAATGTCTCCCTCTAATAAATCAAATCCAATGGCTCCTTTTACTTACTTACTCTTAAAATGACAGTACTAACTAAATTAAGGTATTTATTCAGTGCCATAAATTAAAATATTAGATAGTTATTTTATAAAGTTAGAAAAAAAAAGAAAGAGGAAATTCATGTGGTCAAACATCTCATGGAAGCTAATGAAAAAAGTGAAATGAGGAGGCCTAGAAGGATCAGGTTGCAGATTATATTACAAAGCAGTAATCATCAAAACAATTTGGTACTAGTTAAACAAGAGAAAGGTTGATCCGTGGGAAATATTATTATAAAACATAGTGAAATAAACAAATCCAGGAGGCTAATGTTTGATAAACACACAGATTTCAGATCCTGAAGTGATGTCTACTAAACACACACACACACACAAAGAAAACCTCTTTGATTTATACAATTTATATTTCAGTGTTTAATAGAGGATTTTAATTTGTTTTTTTTTAATTTACATACCTAATTCATTGATCCACTCTTTTTTTGATCAATAAAAGTATTTAATTATTTTTATTTTCCTAAATATTTCCCCATTAAATGTAAAAAAAATTAACAATTATTTTCTTAAAACTGTGAGTTCCAAATTCTCACTCTCCCTCCTCCCTCTTCCGTCTCTTTGAGGAAGCAAACAATTTGATATTGATTATACAAGTGAAGTCATGCAAAATATTTCCCTATTAGCCATGTTGCAAAAGAAGATACAAACAAAATTTAAACATAAAGAAAATTTTTTAAAAGTACGTTTCAATCTGTATAGAGCTCATCAGTTGTCTCTCTGGAGGTAAATCCTTTCTGGAAGGTCCTTTGGAATTGTTTTGATCAGAAGAACTGTATTTCACAGTTAATTATCCTTACAATATTGTTATAACTTAGTACAAAGTTTTCCTGGTTCTGCTCACTTCATTTTGCATGATTTAATATGTCTTCTCAGTTTTTTTCTGAAATGAAACTACCCCTTATTTCTTACACCACAATAGTATTCAGTTAGAATCACATACCACAACTTGTTCATCCATTTCCGAATTGATAGGTATCTCCTCAATTTCTAATTCTTTGCCACCACAAAAATAGCTGCTACAAATGTTTTTGTACATTTTTCCCCTTTTCTTTGAGCTCTTTGGGATTCAGACCTGGTAATGATATGGGAGGCATCAGGTATGTATATTTTTATAGCCTTTTGGGTGTAGTTCCAAATTATTCTCCAAAATGGTTGGACTAATTCAAAACTCCACCAATAGTGTCCCAATTTTTCCACATCTCCTCCAGTATTTGTCATTTTCTTCTTTTCTGTCATGTTAACCAATCTGAAAGGTGTGAAGTGGTATTTCAGAATTTTTTTTATCTGCATTTCTCCAATCATTAGTAATTTAGAGCATTTATTCATGTGACTATTGATACCTTCACTTTCTTCTCACATATCCTTATACCATTTATGAGCTTGGGAATGGCTCTTATTTTCATAAATTAGGTTAAGTTCCCTATATATTTGAGAAATGAGGCCTTTATAAGAGAAATTTACTGCAAACTTTCCCCCAGTTTCCTGCTTTCCTTCTAATTTTGACTGCATTATTTTTGTTGTGCAAAAGCTTTATTAATTTTACATAATCAAAATTATCTATTTTACTTCCTGTAATGGTCTCTAATTCTTGTTATAGTTTTGCTGTCTTTTTTGGCTTGTAAATTATTTAGCTTTTTTTAGGTCTTTAAATATCATACCATTTCACACATATATGATTAGTATCAATATTTATTAATTTTCTACAGTGCTTTTCAGTAAAATGTAGTATCCCTATTTATTTTTAATTAATTCCATTTTTGCTATTTTCTTCTTTGAGATCATGATTGCTATTCTTGATGTTCTTATTTCAGCTAAAGTATAATACAATTTCTTTCAACTTGTTATTTTAACTGTGAAAATTTTGGGTTGCAATTGTGTGTCTTTTAATAAACAGGATATTGTTGAATTCTGCTTTCTAATCCATTCTGATAATCTCTTTCATTTTAGGGATGAATTTTTTCCCTTTCACAATCACAGTTATTTTTGTTAATTATTTCCCTGAATCAGTTCTATTTATTTATACATTTTCCTCTCTTTCTTTCCTATATTCTATTTAAGAATGTGTTTTTGTGAAGACTAATTCCTACCTTAATCTATCCTTTCTACTGATCTCCCCTTCTCCTTTCTCTGTTATTTTCCTCTTGTTTCTCTTTTGAATGTAATGTATTGCTGTACCCAAATGTATGTATGTCACATTTCTTATTCTGAGCAGTTCAGATGAGGATGATATTCAAATGTTGCCCCTATCTTCCAACCCTTCCTCCTTGCTTGTTCTGATTTCTATTTAAACAACTCAAATGTGTGACATGATTTTCCTTACTCTTTTTCTCCCTTCCTGCCATAATATATTCTACTACTCCTCACTTTTCATTCTTCTTTTATGTTCATGAAAGCATAACACAATGAGTTGTCACTAATTAAACCTCCTCTGTAACCTCTGATCATGAGAAGGTTCTGAGACTGTAACTCTATCACCTCTCCACATCAAGAAGGAAAAAAAGTTTATCCTTTGTAGGTTTCTCATGATGGCTTATTCATGTTTACCTTCTTATGCTTCTCATGACTTGTATTTCTTATTTTTTCCTCATCTCTGGTCTTTCCATCAGGTGTTCTTGGGATCCTGTATTTCATAAAAGTTCATTTTTCCCCTCTGGTATTATACTTAGTATTATTGTGAATTATTCTTGCTTGTAAGCCTGGATATTTTCTTTCTGTAATATTATATTCCAAATTCTTTGTCCATTTACAGTTGTAGATTTTAAATCTTGTGTGATTCTAGCTGTATTTACTCAGTATTTGTTTTTTTTTTTTTTTAACTTGATGATTTGGATTTTGGCTTTAATATTCCTAGGAATTTTTATTTGGAATGTCTTTTTGGAGAAGACTGATGAATTATTTCTACTTCTTTTTTTTTTGTTTTTTTGTTCTTTTTTTAGGCTATTGGGGTCAAGTGACTTGCCCAGGGTCACACAGCTAGTAAGTGTCAAGTGTTTGGTCTGAGGCCAGATTTGAACTCAGGTCCTCCTGACTTCAGGACCAGTGCTCTATCCACTGCGCCACCTAGCTGCCCCCTCTACTTCTGTTTTGCGCTCTGGTTCTAACATATCTGGGAAGTTTTATTTTATGATTTCTTGAAACAAGCTATTTAGAACTTTTTGACCTTGGGTGCCAAGTGCCCAGTGACTCCTAAATGTCTCCTTTATTTATTTTCCTTGTGATTTGTTTTTGCAATAAGATGCTTACATCTTTAAATTTCCTATTACGGACCTGTTGTGATACATTTTCTAGATCTTTGTGGAGGAATTATTGTGGGAAGCTTGGTTGCACTTTCTCCTGCTATTCCACCATTTTGGCTCTGCCTCTTTACCCCTTACATTAAGTCTCAATTTTCTCAACTTTAAAATGAAGAAGTTGTAGTAGACAATCTTTAAGATGTCATCCTATTCTCCTCCTATAACAAATAACCATAAAAATGGCATGCATATTCCAATCTTAAAAGAAAAACAAGTGGATTGAATATATGGGTCATAACATTCTATATTCTCAAGTAATAAAAAATAAACTTTTCATTTTCATGAATCCACATTTGAATGAGTAAAACATTTTCAGTATCTTCTGGAGAGAGACTATGTCTTATATATCATTTGTAGGCTCATAAACTCTAGTTCATGAAGACACTTATTGCTCAGTAAAAGTGATTGATTGATGGATTGATTCATTGATAAAATATTATAATTTATAAACCAGCAATTTTGCAGAGAAAGCTGCAATGATAGGAATGAGACCAAGATTCAGGTCCTGGTTCTGTCACTTTTCAGCCATTCAGAAACCAGCATTTCATCTTCTTGGGCCTCATTTTTCACACGTAAAAAATAAAGAGGTTGGACTTTGTGATGTTCTGATCACAATAATATATAATTTTGATTAAATGTGTCCATTGGTAACATACTGGTAGGAGGAAATATTATAAATGTGATTATAAATTAAACATTTTTATCCAGGGCAAGGGTCAAAGGCCACAGACAGAATGTCTGTCACAAAAATGCATAAGGTAAGTACAAGGTGAAGTTAAAATAAACTGGTGATAAACTACAGTCATCCACAGGAAATTTATCATTTTTTAGCAGTCTCCTTGCCCAGGCTGATAAATGGCATTGTTTTTACATTGAAGGCCCTTTTCACCATGATAAACTCTTTGAAAGAAACCCAATTCCATGATAAAGAGATTTGGGCAGAAATGAGGAGCAGTTGCCTAGTTAGAGTGGTGAGCTACAGGGTTTGATGAATGAAAAGCAGTTCAGTTGTGGCAGGGTGCCAGAGAGTGGAGGCATAAATGCACTTGGCTGAAACAGAGTGTAGCTAATCTGACATCCTGAAAACATTGTGTATTCTAATGTAGTATGCAGACCTCAGGAAACCTTTACAAAGCTGTGGATTTGTTTGTTTATTTGTTTGTTTGTTTTTTTTGTTTTTTTGTTTTTCCTTGTAAGGGCATTTACTCTTACACCAATGTCATCTTGGACAGTCACCTTAAAGAACTCATCAACAGAGGATAGAGTTAATAAAAGGGTGGGGGGGGAAGAGAATCACAACCTCAATATTCTCTCCCATTTAAAAGCCAGAACTAGCCCATATATTTGGTGAATCAAGGCAATCACCCCAGCCACTGTGATTTGTCATCTGATTTAGGACAAATGAACCTTTTTTTTTTGTTTGTTTGTTTCTCAGTAGAAGCAGCCCATTACGAAGTTAGCAGACTCAACTATATCCATGGAATCAACTCAGAATGGCATCCTGGTTGTCCTTTGTAAGGCAAAATGGGTGATATTGCTTTGTCTTTTTTCCCACCCATCAAGATCTCTGTTGCCTTTGTGTGGCTATTTTCTCTTTCAAAACTGCCCTGACATTTTTTCTCTTGCATAAAAATGTTTGATTTGCAATGGACCTATATGAGAAAGTGTTCACAGACTTTCTAAGGTTGGTTGTTAGTGTAAAATGGGAGCATTTCCATTTCTTTTACAGTTAAGATAGGCTGGGGGGGATGGGAGTGTTTTTCATCATTTTATGCCAGTGAGACAATCACACCAAAGAGGAAGATAACTTGGAACTAGAAAACTTTTCGAAACATAAAGCTAATATTTCACCATATTCTATACCACCCTTTGAGCTACAGGACTATCTTCAATATATGTAAGGCAGGTAATCCAACCGTGAAGTAATAGCTTTCAAAAGTACCACACTCAAACCCCTTTTTTCCAAACTGACAAATTATCTGTGTTCATTAGCATACCACTTCCCTGGAATGTTGAAATTGTTTGTTTCACAATAAAATGTACATTAATGAAAGCTATTACTTCAAAGCATGAAATGGTATTTTTAAGATAAATGGTTTGTCAACAAATCATTTATTACACATAGATATGAGTTTCTAAAACTAGAAGATTAGAAATGTGTTTCTTATTAAAGTGTGGTACTATTTTCATTTTTCAAACTTAATAGTTATGCATAATTAGAACAAATGAGTTAATAACTCAGCACAATGGTAATGGAAAGGAAAGAAACAACAAACAGGTATATAAACACCAAATATGTGAGCCTTAATAAAGAAGTAATTTTACCCAAACTGAAATGTTCTCATTTCCCAATTCTATAAAGCCCTGTTTAAGCTGTCATCTTCCCTAAAGCAAATTTTCATGGCTAGCAAAATCATGTAAATTATAATTGTAATATCCCTTTACTATGACTTTTATAAAAATGCTTTAACTAATTTAACTAAGTCATCCAAATGACTGTGAGCTAGCTCAGTATTTAAATTATTGTTGTGCTTATTTTTATCAGCATGGAAATATAACTAGAGCTGTTGAATGACTTGGAAAAAAAAATAATATAACAAAACAAGGAGTCCAATCCAAGATTTCCAGGTTGCATTCACATCAAATGTCTCACAAACAGATTAGAACACATGGGAATGTAATGCATAAACTAGAAGCCTGAGGAATTGATGGGATGATGTAGTGGTCTGGCTATTGGGACAAGCATGGAATTGGCAAGCTCAGTGTCATAAATTGTGTTGTTAGTGATTCTATACACACTACATAATGAAACATTATTTAAAAAGTTGTATATAGAAAAATTCACTTGTTAATATGACAATTCTGATTTGCACTGAAGAGTTATCCTCAGAGCATGACTATTTTTATACATTTAGGGCCCTTGGGTTATCCCTGAAAGTGGGGGGGGGGCTAGAGAGGATCTACTTAATACCATAGCTCAAGAGTCTCCATTGGTATGTTTCTACTTAATGATTATCAGCAACATCAGTTAGTTGATAAGAATTAATCAGCTTTTAGAAATGGGCGTTTACTACACTAGAACACTTGGTCCAAAGTATTTCTTGCAAAAGGGCAGCTAGGTGGCACAGTGAATAGAATGCTGCATCTGGAGTCAGGAAAATTCGTCTTTATGAGTTAAAATCTGGCCTTAGACACTTAGTAGCTAGGAGACCCTGGACAAGTCACTTAACCTTGTTGCCTCAGTTTTGTCATTTGTAAAATAAGCCAGAGAAAGAAATAGCAAACTATTCCAGTATCTTTGCCAAGAAAACCCCAAAATGGGGTCACAGAAAATTGGAAATGGCTGAAATGATTAAACTACAAAGGTCCCCAAGGGGAAAAAAGGACACACTCTAACACAAGTTCATACAGAGGCTTGGGAAATGTGGCTTATGCTTAGAGAGGACCTGTGGCAGGTCCTGGGTGCTGGAATTCTCTTCTTCCCTTTTGTAGGGTATTCATTAATTTCCCCTTAGGAATGGCACAGTCTTTGTTTGTTGTCCTCCTTTGTGAAGCCTTGAATCTGCCTTTCCTTCTTTTGTTTTTATACCAAGTCTATTTTCTTCTCCCAAAGCAGACACTATGCCAGTTACTGATGTCCCAGGAATGCTCCTAGAACACCAATGAAAAAACTCAAATCCTCCAACCAAGTTGGGGGGAAAACTCAGGACAAGGCTGAATCATTCTTCTTCATTCTCTATGTGATTCCTTATCAGAGACTTGGATAAGATATTCTCCCCTGACTCACCATTTACTCCAAGTATTCTGAGTTATATGCCATGATTTATTCAGTAGTTTTTCAGTTCATGGGTACCTCCTTAGTTTCTAATGCTTTGATCATATGAAAGGAATTGCTATGCATATTTTATATCTATATCTATATACAGATATGTGTGTACTTATATCTATATGTATACACAAATATTTTCTTTTTCTTCTTTCTTTGTTCTTGTTGATGTATAGGACTAGTAATAGCATTACTAAGTCAAATGATATTCACAGTTTGTTACCATTTAGGCATAATTCCAAAATACTTTCCAGATCCATCACTGGTTAAAGGAACCAATTCATAGCTACACTAAAAGTGTGCATGTTTTCCAATAGCCCTTCTCAGAGTTGATTTATTTTGCAGTTCTTTTAATTATTAGTGATTTTAGACCATTTTTGTATGGTTATATGAATTTTGATTTCTGCCCTTGAGAACTACCTGTTCATGTATTTTGATTATCAATTGTGAAATGGCTTCTTTATTATAAATTTGAATCAACTCCTTGGAATTTAGAATTTTATCTTAGAAACTTGATGCAAAGACTTTTCTTCTATTTAGATGTTTCTCTCCATTGTGTTTTTCCATTAACATCTTTCCCAGCTCTCCCAGCCATGAGTGACACCCTTGGTAAACAACCAAACAAATCTTTCGATATTGCTCCAATAAATCAAAGATATTCATAGTCTCAGCATGACAAGAATATGAGTATGACAAGTCAGAGATCTATAGCCATCCAACCATTATTTTTAGTCTATTAGACCCATCTAGAAATTAGATGACCACTCTCTAGGTTCTTTCTTCTGCATGAATGTTTCTGATCCAGTGTATTTCTATATATTATTACTCTAAACCTTCAAAATTTACCTCCTCTGCTTGTCCAGAGTTAACAGAGTCAGACTTCATATAACTCCTTAGAGTGAGAGGTTTTTTTTTTAAATCATTAGTCACTTAGAATCAGTATTCTAGTGTCTTCATTTCAAAAGCAAATTAAGTCAAACTTACTTTTTTATTTCAAAACAGTACTGTTAATTGTATAACTCTGACGTGCTCTTCATACATGTCTTTAACGTATTAATGTTCAAAATTTGATTTGATTCTGATTTTATTGCTTCCTCTTTCTGATTTGAGCTTGATTTCTAGTTTGATCTTGAGCTTCTTCACTGATAGTAATGAGCAATGCCCATAAAACCCAAACATCTTCTTCCTACCCATGCTGGCACCTTCCTGGTGAATCCTATCCAGAGTTTTCCATGCTGCATTGACCTGAGGTTTCTTTCTGGATTCTAACATGGAATATGTGCTGACTAAGGCAAAACTAAACTAACCATGAACACCTTCCCTAGTCCAGTATTCCTTTATCCCAATATTTTGATTTAGTATTTTGCAACTTGCTCCATGTTTACCCTCCAATGTTTAATTATGGTACTACCCAAGTAATTTCATGAGTCTCCATAGCCAAGTGATTTCTCACCCAGGGCCAGACTTTATGTAATGAAAGTTTTCATGCTTAGCATGCTGATCTTTGGACATCAAACTTAACTTTTGGAGTTTTGGATGGCTTGCCCAGAGTTCATAAACCTCACATGATCCTTATCATCACTACATCAATTAGTGCAAATTTAGAAAGAACTTGAGTGATAGACACTCATGGGCAAATTGGAGACAGTCTGATATCAGGCAGAATGGAAGGAATTTTCTGAGTTTCCTAACTGGGAACTATTTATGCAATGTAATTCCTTGTATATTATATCTGTCTTTCTTCTTTGGTACCTCATAATATCAGTCCCGTATCTCACTTGTTGAATGCCTCCTTTGTGTAAGTCATTAGAACATTTTATTAATCTCTGAAATAAATGTTACAAATTCCATTAAAACCATTGTCAAACATCTAACTCTTATATACCTACATAGGTGGGAGAGGAGGTAGAACCAGAGGCCTTGAGGATTTTGTTCTCCTCTTTTCAGGTGACATTTTATTGACTTTTGAAGTTAACTCAGAGATTTCCCTTAAAATCAGGTTGGGGGATTTCCCTGTACCAAGGACAGTTATCTCTGGCCAAATTTCAAAGGATTGTACCTGATGATGGCATATTGATCAAGCTTATCCATTTAAGGATCTGTTTACATGTTGTCACTGATCTCAGTTTTTTCTTCCTTCCCTTCTCTTAACCACAGAACTCATAATATTGATTTTATTGTGCCCTCCCACTACAACTCTTCTCCTTACAACTACCTTTCTTGTGACATGTTTGTCTTTAGTTCCACTTACATTTTATCTGAGTTTTTGAAATTTTCACTATAATTCTGTTGAGATGCTATACTACCACCTGTCCAGTTCCTTTGCCTAGCTCATCTTATTTGGTATGATCTCTTAAATACCAGGTGCCATTCCTCACTTGACTATAAACTGCTCATTCTCTGAGCTTTGGCTCGTTTACATTGAATAGTCATCCTAGCTACTGTTCTTACCCACCTATCAGCAGCCAATCAATATAAGATGTGGAAGGGAAATGTGAGTATTACCATTTGTTGGCTAAGTGCTGCCTAGCCAGTATAATCACTTTAAATCCTTATAAATGAAGACAAACTCCAAAACTTATTAAACTTATTAAACTTCATGTCCAATTGAGGTCATAGGTACCGACTAGCAATTTAGTCCACGATAATGCCCTAATGGAAGAGTCAGAAGGTCTATCCTAGGTAATATGTGCTTCTAGAAATAAAATACAAACATATATCCATCCATACATAATAACATGTTGTGTGTGTATTTCTAATATTATATATTTTGAACTAGCAGGAAGAAATAATTATAGAAAGAGATGAAAAAGTAGAAGAGGATTGATGCAAAGAAATGAGTATTTATTAAGCATTAACTAAGTTGTGAACACCATACTAAGGTCTAGGAATAACCATATAAACAAGACAGTTCATACACTGGAAACACTAATACTTGAATTGGAGAATACAACACACAAAATGGAACTGAAGATGGTGGTGCAAATGAAGGTACTCATGGAGAGTTTTAATGTTCAGAAATTAAAGAGTAGAGCTGGTTGGGTGCTGAAGGCTGACTAGCCTAAAATGGATGCCCTAAGAATAACTAAACAAAGCAAGGAGGAACAGCATCCCTTATGCTACTTCTCAAATCATATGTGTAAGGTGTCTCCAATTCTGTGTACATATAGTAGCCCTGAGTTTGTTCCACCTCAATAACCGTATAGCATTAGCAATTTGATTTCAGTCTTGTCCCAATTTAGGTCATTTGAACAGTTCATTCTAGCCCAGAGCTGATTCAGCAGAATTTCTCCCAGTCCATGTTTTTTGTTGGTGTTGCATTATGGGTGCTGGCTTGAACTGATTGACATATGCCTTACATTTCTTAACAGGATACAATTTATAAAACCCACGAAAGCTCCATGAGACAGACTAGTTTCAGTGCTTGCCATTCTTGCTACCAGAGAATTCTTTTTCTTGGTTTGACTTAAAGAATTATTATATTTATCTCATTTGTGTATGTGTATGTATACATATACATACACATATACATACACATATACACATACATATATATATGCCTGTGTGTCTTGCACGTGTATGTATACACATATATGCACAGACACATGTACAGAGAAGCATATAGTCATATGATTACACATATGCAGACACATGTGCATGCATTTATGGTATATACATGTCTATATATTCATATTTATATGTGTGTCTATACATATATATGTATATATTTACTTCCCTCTCTGATATTATTGAGTTATTTTATATTTGTAGTGATCATTTACCCCTTGTAACCTGGTCCAGAGCAATAATTGTAATCCATTTGCTATTATTCCTCCTTATTTCACAGAAATCAGCTTTCCTGTGTCATCTCATTGTCAGTACAGCAGCATGCATTACTGAAGAGCAGCCTAAAAGATGACAGGTTGTCTATCCAACTCAGTCAGTTCATTGATTTGGTCTGACTTACCCTCTGGTTATAGTTACTTTAGGCATCTTTCTATGTGGAAATGTTCATTTTTTGTAATTTAGAGAGATTTACTGAGTCTGGCATTAGGCACAATTTCTCAAGAGATTTCCCTGCTTTGGAGGAGGGGCCATACTCCATTGAAGAGAAAAAGTGACAGCAAAGTACCAAGGTGAAAATTAACAAAATATGTTATTTGTCACCTGTCAACTTAGCATGTTTAGTATTTACATGGATTTTAGAAAGTATTTTATCCACTTCAATGTTAAATTTTTTTCAAGTATTTAATGTTGGGTAGCATTATTCATTTTTACCTCCTTGATGCTTAAGAAGACCATTCATTTCCCAGTGGAACTGAGATCATGGTCTCTTAACAAGACTTTCAGACACTCATACATAAACTCCTTGAGCTTGATTCCATAGAGCCCATTGACTGATGCCCACAATACTGTAATGGCCTTCTATCAGGTCTTCCCATCTCCAATCTCTCTTTCTTCTAACTCACACTTCACAGCTTCAAAATAATCTTTATAAGGTAGAGGCTGGGCTGGTTTACTACCAAGTTCAAAAGCCTTCAATTGGTCTTGATTGCCTACTTGATGAAGTACAGATAAGTTTTCTCAGTATTTAAGGTCTTCCAAAATAAGACCCCAGACTACCTTTCTGCTTTTGATTTGACCATACTCTATTTATTTTACCTTTCAGTCCAACTAAAACACAAGCTATTCCCTTATTTCATTGAGATCCCTTTGGTCTTTGTTGTAGTGCATATACTTACTACTTCTGTGAAAAAGATACACTCAATATGTCCCACTTTTGAAATCCTTCTCTCCCTTAGAAACCCAAAGGAATAGTTTCACTGTGAAGCTTCCTTTCATACCCCCCACATATTTGATCACTACATTTTTGAAAGTCCTCTAACTCCCACTTTGTTTATGCACTTACGACAACTGAATTGGTTTTACAGTTGAGCGCATGTTTTATAACCCTACTAGACCATAAACAAAAAAAAATCATTTAAACTAAAATATGTAAACTAAAAATGGAAGCTAGGTGGTAAGTACATAAAGTGCTAGATCTAAAAGCAGGAAGAGCTGAGTTCAAATCTGGCCTAAGACATTTACTAACTGTGACCCTGGGTAAGTCAAATGACCTGTATTTGCTTCTATTCCCAGATATGTAAAAAGTGGATAGGAGCAGAAAGTGCTCTAAACATTTTATCTCATTTTATCCTCACAATAGCCGTAGGAGATATATGCTATAGTTATCCCTATTTTACAGATGAAGAAACTAAAGATAAAAGTTAAGTTGCTTGCCCAAGGTTACAAAACTAGTAGTGTTTGAAGACAGATTTGAATTCAAATGTTTCTGAATCCAAGTGCAATACTCTATCCATCCTGCCACCTGGTTCCCTCTTTATAGACATGTAATTTTGTGTAATTTTTTAAAAGTTATATATAAATGCATATTACCTTACAAGATTTGAGTATATAGTATATATTTATATCTTTATATATATATATATATACACATATATATATATATATCTCAGGATAGATCAGAAAAAGAAAGAAAGAAAGAAGGAAAGAAAGAAAGAAAGAAAGAAAGAAAGAAGGAAAGAAAGAAAAAGAGAAAGAAAGAAAGAAAGAGAGGAAGATAGGAAGAAAAAGAAAGACAGATAGACAGATAGATAGATAGATAGATAGATAGATAGATAGATAGATAGATAGA
>NW_020954687.1:13542640-13622898 GCF_900497805.2 Vombatus ursinus
AGATAGATAGATAGATAGATAGATAGATAGATAGATAGATAGATAGATAGACAGATGATAGCTTTTTTGCCATTGGAGGAAAAAAAAATTGACATACCCTTTGAATCCAATTCCTGTAAGGCTAATGCACCATCACCTAAGCTTTTTTTTTTTTAATTTTCCTGTTTAGATAATTAAAAGTCTTCAGGATGTTTTTCAAAGGAGTCAATATAATGGAAGTTAAATGGCTATGCTGTTGAGGACAACATACATAATCCCCTCTCTTAAAACTGTCAAGTTGTTTTCCATTATCTGTACCAGAAGGTTGCTGAGCATACCTCTTCAGTTAATGATGCTTTTGTTTTTTATTTTTACCTTTTATAACTAGACTTGTAGACTCATTGCATTATATTGACATTGTGCTCTTCAGTGACAGGCTGGGGGCAGGTTAATAAGGAAAGTTTGCTACCCAATTTGTCATGAAAAAGCAGTGAAGTATAAAATTGCAACAATCACTGCACATTGTTCTGAGAGTACTTATCTATTATTTTCCTAGGAATAAACCCTTTGACTGATTCCAAAGAGATTTCTTTGAAGAGGAAGATTCTCTTTGAACAAATATAGATTATGTTAGGGTTTACGCTTAATAAGCATAATTAGTGACCTTCAGGAGTGTAATTCTCAAAGAGATTTGATTGCATTGTGGACTTCTCCAAGGAGACTGTGCCTTAAATGAAAGCATCTTCTTTTTCCTCTGTGTTTATTAGTCAGTAAGAAAATTTACACTTTTTGTAGGATAATTCATAACTCCTAAAAATTTCTCTCAGGGGGAACTTAAACATCCTTGATCTAAACTGTTTGTCTTTCGTGTGTGTGTGTGTGTGTGTGTGTGTGTGTGTGATGGACCACCTTTTCAGTCTGGTAACACCCCATAGATCCTTCACAGAATATTTTAAAATGTGTAAAATAAAATACATAGAATTACAAAGGAAACCAATTTATTGAAATATAATTATGAAAACATTTTAAATTAAGTTTATGAAATCTAAGTTAAAAATCTATGACCTAGAAGTTTTAGTTATATTAATTAGGAATGGATCTGGGGTTACAACTTAGTTATCCTTTCTGTCTAGTAATTATTAGAATTTTAAAGTAGTGAAAAATAGAATGCTAAGTGGCCCAAATTCTAATGAATAAATAACAGTTTTTGCCTGAAACCTACAAGGATATAGAGCATAAAGAAATTTTCTAGATCAGTACAAACATGTAAATTCATCATGAATGTCATATAACAATGATTTTATATCACCTGCATTTCTAAAGGTGTCCCATCCTGCTCTTCTTTCCAGAGAGCCATCTCTCATATGAAGAAAAGATGAGAAAACAATTTAGCAAAACTCATCAGTATATCCACTGATTCTGACAATATATGAAATGTTCCATACCTATAGTCCCCCACCTTTTCAAAAAGGAAAGAGGGTGACTTTTTTCATCACTTCTTTGGGAACAAACTTGGTCAGTGTAACTACTTAGCATTAATTTTCATTTTGTTATTTTTTTTTCTTTCCATTTACATGCTATAGTCATTAAATGTATTATGTTCTCCTGGTTTGAATTACATCAATCTGTATCAATTCATAGACATCTTCCCATGTTTTATTCAATTCTTCATATTCCTAATTTTATTACAGTAATATTTCATTAAATTAATATACTACAGCTTATTTTCAATCAATTAGTAAAAACTTTATTTTGTACATTTCTTTGCTACTACAAAAAGTATTGCTATAAATATTTTAGTAAATAGGGACACTTTATTTCTGTCTTTGGCCTCCTTAGGATAGTATTGTGGTAACTAGGACAAAACACGTGGGTATTTCAGTCATTTCATCGCCTTTAGTAAAATTACATTTTTTCAAATAATGAGACCAATCACAAATCAATCAACAGTGTATTAATACAAATGCCTTTCCATGTCCCCATCTAACATTAACCATTTCATCTTGTAAGTTTGAGGAGAAACCTCAAAATTGTTTTCATTTATAAATCTCTTATTATTACTTATTTGGAGCAGCCTTTCATCTGATTGTTAATAGCTTTAATTCTTCCTTTGAGAACTGTTCTTATCTTTTAGTGACTTTTCTACAGGGGAATGATTCTTGTTCTTATATGTTTATCTTATATCCCTATAAATGTTATACAGAAGACATATGCTAGAGCTTTTTGATGGAGTTTTCTCATTCATTGCTTCCTTTATTATTTTGATTAGTGATTTTGTTAGTGTAGAAGTGTTTATATTTCATGTCATAAAATTGTCTATTTTATCTTTTTAATTACCTCTAGCCCAAGACCTTTCCATCTAGTGAAATCTATGAAAAAAAGCTGATCTGTTTCTCTTTTTTAAAAATGATATGACCTTAAAAATATTCAGTTTATATATTCGCTTTGAACTTAATGTTGTATAAGGCATAGAATGTTAGTCCAAATCTAATTTTTACCAGAGAATTTTATGTTCTCAGGTTTATCACACACTGAAGCATTGAAATCATCTCTTTATGATTTATCTTTATCTGTTCTGTTTCTCTGATCTATGATTTCATATTTACTTTTTTAAAAGTAACAATTAGTCTCCATTATTATTGTTCTATAGTATAATTTGATGTCTGAAAGTGCTATTCTACCTTTATTTTCCTTTAAATGAAGTTTGTTATTATTTTTTAACATCATAAAGTATTTATATGACAGCTTGGTATGGCAACAAAAATTTTAAGTTGATTTATATAATGTCGCCATTTTAATAACATTGGCATGCCCCAAACATGAACAATGTACATTGTTCTAATTATTTAAGTTCTCTAAGTATTTAAAAACTTCTGCTCTTGAATTTATACATATAACATTTGGTCTTGAGTTTATGTCTGTGGAATATTTACAAATTTGGTCTATGTTGATAGTAATTCTGCACTTTAAAATGTAATTATGAAATTGTTCATACTTATGCCTCCAAATTAAAACAAAACAAAAGAAAACAAAACAACTCTCTAACAAAGGGCTGGATATTGAATTCCCAGACCTGCAAAGAAAGATTTCTGTCTTCTATAATTCCTTTGCTTCCTCATGGTATAAACAGAGAGATATAAATTAACATGATGATAAGGTAAACCACAAGTTTATGTGATAAATATCATTATATCTGGCAAATGTATATTTTAACAGATTTTTTTTAAACTAAGCGGTTCTGAGATAGAGACTGTCCCTTTCTCATACTTGGTTAGTCTCTCTCAGCTCTCTAACTGCTAGAATGAAAATTCATCATAAAAACAAGTAAACAAATAACAAAAACCCAGTCACACTCTACTTGATCTCCACTTGTACAGTCAAAACTCATTGCTGCTCATGGTCTTGGGGAAGAAAACAGCGATCTGACAGATACTGGCTGCCAATGTAATTGTGCTGCCATAGGTTGACTGTCACCTCTTGTCCTCCTCTCCTTATTCTCCTTTGAGTATTTCTAAAAACCTCCACTGTATACTTTATATGAAAACATCCACCCTCCCAACCAAGTCCTGATGTTGTTAATACTGATCTAGCCTTAGTTTTCTCCTTCCCAAAGACCACTACACAGACCCTAGAATTTTTTGGCCAACTTATCTGTTCCCAGGTGTTTTTTACATATGCCTTGAATCTTTCTCAGTAGATTGACTTACATATATACTAAGCTTTTGGTAATGATTTTGAGGACATCATACTTAATGGTAATCCTAAATTTCTAGACATATAAATATATTTGTAAACTGGATGTGATTAGATGAATTAGATTCAATTAAATTCATCTATAACAAATACAGAAGGGGGAGAGGAAGAAAACATCACAAACTAAAGGGAGAAATTAAAATGGGTTTTCCTTATCCCACAAGAGAAGTATCAGGTTTGTTTCTCACACAACTTCCAAAAAGAATAAAAAAAAAAACTGAAAGTAATAGTGGAAGTCCATTGTCATTATCTGTTATAATACTCAGAAGAAGAGAGTTGTCAAAAATGCAAAAAAACTCTTTCTTGTTTCTTTAATTAGAAAAGCAATTAAACTGGACGAAGGATTAGAAAACCTTAGCTATACTCTATTCTAATAAAGTATAATTAGTTTGTTCTTTCTCGTTGTTATCCAGTTTGAGTTGTGTCTGACTCTTCATGACCCCATTTGAGGTTTTCTTGGCAAAGATATTGGAGTGGTCTGTCATTCTTTCTCCAGCTCATTGTAAGGATGAGAAAACTGAGGCAAACAGAGTTAAGTGATTCACCCAGGGTCATAAAGGTTGTAAGTTTCTGAAGCCAGATTTGAACTTAGAATGAGGACTTCCTGACTCCAGGCCTGGCATTCTATCCATTGTGCCACCTAGCTGCCCCTGTTCTTTCTAGAGTCTCTATAGTCCGACCCTCACCATCCACAGAGAGTAGGAAATAAAATCACAACATCTGTATTCCAAATTGTATGCCATATCTAAGGCAGTCAGGCATTAAACATTCATTAACTATTTACTATATTCTAGGTAGTGTGCTAAGCCCTGGGGATATAAATGAAAGCAAAAAGACAGTCCTTGCCTTAGGGAACTTCTGAAGGGGAAAGATAATTCACAAATGGTTGTTGAAAAGTGATATGGTGGTAAAGTTCAGAGAATCAGAAGCAGAACTAGAAGGGCAATGAGTGATGGCTAGTCTGGACTCCTCCACCAAATGAAAGTCCCAGAAGGAACTTATCCATGGGAGAATAATTAAGGGGTTCCATGGAGAAACAACCCCAGGTGCTGAGGAAGTCTTTGGTAAAAAGTCAGTTGATACATGGTGGCAAAGTCTGAAGTATCAGAAACAGAACTGGGAAAAGAGCCATTAGATGATTTTGTGCCTTATCTGGGTATAATTACAGGACAAATAAATTTTAAATCAAGGACATCCAGCAATTTTAACAGTAGGAATCTGCCACCTACATTCAATCAAATAGACACTTTTCTGAGATCAATTGATCTTCCAGAAGCCAAGTAGATGAACAGAACCATAAGAATAATTTATACTGTAACAATAACACTGTAAACATAAGCAACAAAATTGATAGACTCAACAACTCTGATAAACACAATGATCAACCATGATTCCAGGAGACTGATGATGAAGAATGCTCCCCATCATATGATAGAGAGATGAGAAAATAAATGAGACAAGTTTATGGGCATGACTAATAATGGAAATTTGCTTTGTTTGCCTGTGAATATTTGTTATATGGCTTTTGTTTTTCTACTGCAGTGGGTTGTGGGAGGGAAAAATAAATGCTTGATAAGTGAATAAAAATATAATTTAAAAAACTGTCAGCCCTATTTCCAAATAACCAGAAAGAAGAACATTTCAAGAATTATCCTATCGCCAAGGAGAGGTAAACATGTAGACTCCTTAGAAACTCATCATGTAGAGAAAGTAATTAAGAATAGCTGTTCATTTTGAAAGCATAATAATACTAACAATCACAGTAGTAGCAAAACATGAATTTATTTATAATACCTTTCTTACTAATATGTATTTAACTGAAGTGATGAAAACCAACATGATAATAATAACATAATAAGAATAAGGAGGTTTGAGTTCAAGTCTTCGCTAGAAGTAACTACCTAAAGTTGAATAAGTAAATTAAAATCTTTGTGTATCATTTCCCTTGTAGGTAAAAATGGGGTTGGAGATAGGGGTGGGGAGAGTAGACTATATGATCTTTAAAGTCCTCCTTATAACTATAATTGTGATTATTTTTTTGTCCTCAACTCTTGACTCAGTCTCCCCCTAGATTCAAATTATTTGATGAATATTGCTATTTTTAGCTCTACAGTATCTCTTGAATATGATCTCTTCTCTCTAATCACACAACCACCACTTTAGTCTTGGTCCTTATCACATCTTGCTTACACTATTGCAACAGTCTCCCATTTGGCTTACCTGCCTCAAGTCTCTCTCTGCTCCAGTTCAGCCTTTTAACTGCTGCCAAAGTGATTTTCCTTAAGTGCAGAGCTGACCTCTATCACTCCTCTACTCCATCAACTCCTGTGGCTCCCTATTGCCTGTAGGATAAAATATGAACTCCTTCATTTAGAACTTTAAGCCCTTCACAACCTTGCCCAACCTATCTTTCCAGACTCATCATATGTTATTCCCTTCTCAAGCTCTAAGTTCAAGCACAACAGGTGTTCAATAAATGCTTTGTTATTGACTAAAAATACACGCTTTAGATTCCCCATATTTAAGGTGAAAAAAGTAATTTTATTTACCTTACACTTCTAAAGGGAGATTTTTTTTTTAAGGACAAGCACATAGCTTGAAATCCTAGTGACATTCAGAAGCAGCTAGGTGATGCAGTAGATAAAGTTTGGGGCCTATAGAGACGAATTTAACCTCAGAAACTTACTAGATGTATGATCTTAGGCAAGTCACTTGACCTCTGTTTGCCTCAGTTTCTTCAAATGTAAAATGGGGATAATAATAGCACTCACCTGCCAGAGTTAATGTGAGGGTCTAAAGAGAATAGAATGCTCCAAAAAATAGGGTGCATGGCCTACAGAAGATGCTATTTGTTATTATTATTATCATTATTATTATCATCAGTATCATGCCAGCTATGAAATGAGCTGGAGACATATGTTATGCCTCTTAGGGGAAGAGGAAGAAAGAAGTATTCTTTCCTTTTTTTCTGTCACCCAAGGGCAGCTTTATTTGATCATGGTCTTTGAAACCTCATCATTTGATGTGTATATTCAATTATAAAATTTCTAGAAGTGGATAAAACCTTAGAGAACATCTAACATAACCCATTGATTTTATAGTTGAGGAAGATAAAGCCCAGATAGGTTTAGAAATTTGGCCACATGAGCAGAGCTAGTCAGAGCCAGGCAGGGTCAGGATCAGAGCCAGAATCAACTCTATCTTTTAATCCTCATTAACTATTAAGGCTTAAAAAAAGTAATAACTCATGTTAACTGGATGAATAAATGAATTATTAGCAAAATCATGAAAGCTTTCTCTGAAAATTAAATAGGCATCTTTGTATCAGGAATTTTATATTTTTGGCCTTGACAGATTAAAAACAATCATTCACAATAAAGGATTTGGACTTTGTAGATTGGGAGGGAAAATAGGTTGACTATTTCTTATAAAAACCCAGCAAGAAAGGTAAGACAAAAAATTGAGCTACATACCATAAAACTAAAAAAAAAAACCACTAATTGTAATGAGATTTCTGCATCATGTTCTTGTCCCTTTTTGTTTCTTTGTTTTGCCTATATCTAAAGTTACAATGACTATCTAGAATAAATTTATATATTGAAATGGTATTCAAGAACTTGCCATATACATTTAGAATAAATTATCTATTTATATAGTCTCATGTCTAAGGTATCCTTTTCCTCTTCTTTCTTCCTACCTTTACTTTGATACGTAATTCCTAAAATGTTTAACTTGAAAATTAGGTGAAATTAATATTAAAAGACTGCCTATTCCAATTAGGTTTTTGAAAGTAAAAAAAAAAAGTTAATGTCTTAGAAATATAGGAATATTGACAGATAAAGAATATTGATTTTTTCAGATTGATTTCACTCTATTTTTGGAGCATTCTATACTCTTCAAATAAGCATTACTTTTTTATTAAATTATATTTCAAAATAACTAGATTTTCTTTTTTTCTTTTTTGTCAATTTTTATTTAGTATTTTGTTTTTCCCTATTTACATGTAAAAATAAGTTTAACATTTTTAAAAACTTTGAGTTCCAAATTCCTTCCCTTCCTCCCTCCCCACCCACTCTCATTGAGAAGGCAAGCAATTCAATATAGGTTTATATATGTGCAGTCATGCAAAACATTTCCATAATAGTCATGTTGTGAAAGAAAACATAGACCAGGAAAAAAAAACTCAAGAAAAATAAAGAAGGCAAAAAAAAACATGCTTCAATCTGCATTCAGACCTCATCAGTTCTTTCTCTGGGGATGGGTAGTATTTTTCATCATCAGAGTGGTCTTAGATCATTGTATTGCTGAGAATAGCAAAGTCATTCACAGTTGATCATCTTACAAAATTGCTGTTACTTTGTACACAGTACTTTTCAGTTTGGATCAGCTTATGCAAGTCTCTCCAGGCTTTTCTGAGAGCATCCCAATTATCATTTTCCATAGCAAAATAGTATTCCATCACAATCACCTACCACAATTTGTTCAGCCATTCCCCAACTAATAGGCATCCCCTCGATTTCCAATTCTTTGCCCTCAGAAAAGAGAATATGCATTTTTGTACATATAGGTCCTTTCCCTTTTTGTTTTTATCTCTTTGGAAATACAGATCTAGTAGTGATATTTCTGGGTCAAAGGGCATGTATAGTTTTATAGCCTTTTGGGCATAGTTCCAAATTGCTCTATAGAATGGTTGAATCAGTTCACAACTCCACCAAGAGTGCATTAATGTTCCATTTTTCCCATATCTTCTCCATCATTTGAGGATGACTGGGTTTTCAAACTGGAAAACAGGCACATTACCACACTGGAAGAATGTCCTGGGTACTAAACAAATAATCCTACAGAAATGTGATATTTTGCCCTAAGCAAACTTTATTTAAAGAGCATAAAAAAGTTCATAGTGAATCCAAGCCTAATATCCATACACTAGGAAAAGGTAGACATTACCTCTGACTTGATGGGTTGTAAGGAAATCCTACCTAATACGCAAAAAGTGGATTTTCAGGCAGAAAAATGCAATCATTCATATGTTTAAATGAAAACATTGGCCAATTTTGCTATTTTCCTTCAAAATCAATATTATTGACTGCTTGCAAGTGGTACAAGGTAAAAGAGAGATTCGTAGTGAATTGGTAATCAATGTAATGAGACTACTGAAAGGTCTGTCTATTGGAGAGTACTAAAGTTAGTAAGTATTCTATTGGAATACAGCATTCAATATTGACCTTGTCTTTGGATGTTTTAGCCTGGTATCCCAGAGATTGAACTTTTAAAAAAAATCCAATTTTTGCAAATGTCTAGATTTAGAGTTGTCAGAAACTCCTGGATGCATTTGCTATATAAAAGCAAGTTATTGTTGTTGTTGTGTTGTGGTGGTTATGGTTTTCCAAGCAGGTCTAGTATAGTTAGATGAGCAACAGGAATTAGCACATTTTAGCTAACGTCAGAAACTATTAGATACAATTAGATCTAATTCAATAAACATTTCTTAAACACCCTGTAGGAGCATGCAAAGAACTGTGCTAGAATCTGGGGACAAAAAGACAAAAAATGAACAGTCTCTACCCTTAGAGAGGTTACGTTCTACCGGGCACATATATTCTATACAGAGGGATGCAAATATAAAGTAATACAAAGTAATTTTAAGAGAGAAAGTGTACTAATAACTGAGAGTGGTAGATTTCATCTATGAGGTGGTATATGATCTGTGCTTTAGAGGAAGCTAGAAATACTCTGCTACTATACTATAAAGTATAGATGAGAAGAGAGGGCATTCCAGATATAAATGAGACCACTTATTTGAGGGAATCCATATAAGAGATGCAATGTCCAAAGAAAGAGTCAGAAGTTCAGTTTAACTGTAACAGAGCATTATGAAGGGAAATAATATTCCATTAGGAATCTATTGTAATGATGGACTGAACTAATTGCATGAATTGAGAAGAGGGTGTGAGAGTCACTGTGAGGCACAGTCAGTAAGAATTGGTAACTGATTGGACATAAACTGTGAGGAAAAGGAAAGAATCCCATACAAAATCTCATTTATCCCTAGAACAGTCCTATTAAATAAAAGACCTTATTCTTATTTTCAGAAATAAAATTCCTATTTTTTTTAGGAATCATGTGTCCCTGTGTAATAGAGTTGTAAACACAAAATGAGTTAATTATACAAAATGCTTGGCAAAATTTAGTGAAAACTCCATGAACAGAGGATATCTCACTTTTGCATTCATATCACCAGTGCCTAGTAGAATTTCTGGTGCATAGTGAGTGTTTTTAAAATATCTGCTTACTTAAATAATGTAAAAATGAAAGTCATAGTAAGATGATGTACACATTTGTGATATTGTCATTCTGGGTTCCAGGCTTTTGTGACAATTGAATGATGATAAGGATGATGGTGGTTGTAGTGGTGGTGGTCATGTTGAAATTAATAATAACAATAAGAATATCTAACATTTATAATATATTTTAAGGTTTGAAAAGTACTTCACATATTTTATCTTATTTGATTCTCACAATAATCCTGCTACAAAGGTTATATTGTTGTCCCTGCTTTACAGATGAGGAAACTAAGGGACAGGGAATTTTAAGTGATTTGCCTGGGTCATACAATTAATAAGTGTCTAAGGAAGGATTTGAACTCAAATCTTCCTGATTCCAAGTTCTAGTTCTAGTCTATGAAGCACCTAGTTGCCTCTCATACATAACACATAGGAATTGACCAACCCTTCAGCAGATATGAATAATCAACTGTCCCCAGAAGTCTATCCCTTTCTATTCAAGCAAACAAGAAACAGGCGTATTTTATAGATGAACAAATTTAGGAATGGACCATTCTATTTTATAGATATATCATTTATAAGTATGTCGGATAAGAATATATACCTTACTTTTTTACATTTTTTTTTAGTACTTGGTAGTTATGCTTTACAGGTTGTCTAATCAGTTTGACTGTTTCTGTCCCTCTTCAGGGTAGGGCTGGGTAATTGAACTAACTCTTTATTACCAGGATTCCTTACATAAAAAGACACACATGGGCAAATGTTTTCAGCTATAACTCTTAGAACTTGAATCATAGAATTTAGGTCTAAAATTTAACTTTTAATCCAGTGTCTTAATTTTTACAAAGACTGCGGTCTAAAGGGGTTAAGTGACTTGATCAAGGGCACACATGCACTTTGTTTCAGAGCTGTGAATTAAACCCAGGCCCCTGATGGAAAATTCAGCATTCTCTCCACTAACCCTGCACTGTTGGTTTAATGGTTAGATCAGAAATGAGAAGAATATGTTGAAAGTAAAATGCCATTACATTCATAGGAAGGTTCTAATAATGTTATATTTGGCATTCCTAGTATTAAATGACATATATTAAACATTAATAAAGTTGTAATCCTAAGGTCTTTGTTTCCCCATGAAAGCTTTTACATCTCTAGGGAGGAAGTCATAGTAACTGTGTCAACATTTCCTAAAGCAAGATTATAGCTTGCTCTTTATAGCTTCTATTAGAAACATACCCATTATATATTAAGCTATTATTTTCTGGATTTTAGGTGAAAATTATGAGGCCTTTGAAAAAAGAACTTTTGCACTCAGCAATGAAGCTACAGTTCCCTTACCCTCACCAAAAGAATAACCACATCTGCCAGTAGGTAAAAGTAAATGAAGCCTATTTAGACTTCCTTCTTTCCCAGAGGATAATGTGCTCTTAATATATTTTATTTCTGTGTGATATGTGGGGAAAAGAGTAAATTTAATAATGAAATAATCATAGGACTTTTTTTCCCTAATAGATCTTGCTGAAATGAAATGAACAACCTATCATTATCAAAATATGTAATTTGTGAGAATGAATTTCTAAAAATGATGTGCTAGACCAATAGTAACTAGTAAATGGATTGGCCTTTTAAAATTTTAACTAAACGCTGATATTCTATCAAACTTTAAGTGATTCCATTCTGTCCAGCTTTATATCTGGAAGTGTGGTACAGTGAAATAGTCCTGGTCCTGGAGTTGAGAGACCTGAATTTGAGTTCCTACCTTGAAACTAACCATGTGACCTTGTACAAATCACTTGACCTCCTTGATCTTCTGTGGTCTGTGAAACTCGAATAATGATAATGGTTCTTGTTCTTCTCAGGGTTATTTGAGATAAGCACATTGTAAAGCTCAAAGTACAACAATAGAATCCCAGGTTCCTATTATCATCACTGAAATTAATGTTTCACAGAAAGAACA
The DNA here is from genome assembly GCF_900497805.2 of Vombatus ursinus. Classification (NCBI taxonomy): domain Eukaryota; kingdom Metazoa; phylum Chordata; class Mammalia; order Diprotodontia; family Vombatidae; genus Vombatus; species Vombatus ursinus. The sequence goes on from NW_020954687.1 coordinate 13,554,611, forward strand.
CTGGGAAAAAAAAAACAAAAACAAAACAAAGTAAAGCAAAACCTTGATTACGAGAATGGGATAGGCCTTTCTAGTAAACCTTTTTATGAGGTTACACAACTCAGAGTGTTCTTCTCCAGTGTACTCATTTTTGAATAACAGGGACATCATACAATCATAAATCTAAGCTGAAAAGTACTTTTAAAGGTCATCTGATTCAACACCTTAATTTTTACAGATGAGGAAACTGGGGCTCTGGGGACTGACTTGTCCAAGGCCACAAGGTAGTGTATCAAGGAAGTCAACAAGCATTTAGTATTTTATTAATTATATTAATAAAAATATCAATAATAGCTACCACTTACATAACCCTTACCAGTGCTTACATAGTGTTTGCCAGTTATAGTGATAAACACAATTATTATCTCACTACCTGATCTTACACAATTATCTCATTTGATCCTGAAAACAACTTTGGAAGTTAGATTATTATTATTCCCATTTTTACTGATGAGGAAACTGAGGACATCAGCACTTAAGTGACTTGCTCAGGGTCATACAACTAATAGGTTTCTGGGGCTGCATTAGAATTTCAGGTCTTCCTGACTCCAAATCAGGTGCTCTAACTACTTCTCCACCTAGCTGCCCCTTTTAAGTGCTTACTCTGTGCTAGGCACTGTGCTAAGTGCCAGGAACCCAAAATACAAGCAGAAAAAAACAATAATCCTGGCCTTCAAGGAGCTCACACTTTAGTGGTAAAAGACAATAACTCACAAAAGGAAGCTGAGAAGAGGAGGAGGAGACAGGAGTGTAGCCTGGAGGGCAAACCAGTCAATTGAAGAGAAAGGTCACAGGTACTGAGGGTACTTCCAGTGTGAGAAAGTTGAGAAGATCCAAGAGCCCAAGAACTTCTGGGTGAAGGTGCTTTTATGGCATGAAAGAGAAAGTCCTGTGCAGAGTCAAGAGTGCAGTCTAGCTTGGAGTGAAATGCTCCAGTCATGAGATATGGCAGCATCAGGATTTGAACTCAAATCCTGTGACTCCAAGTTCCTCACTTTTTTTTCCCCACAGAATTACAGTGCCTCATAAAAGTGTAAAACGTGAGGCCAATTTGTATGTTCCAGAAAAGAATTTATCGCAGGCATGGCTTTCATGATAATGGAACTTGAGAAGGGCATGTCTCCTTCACAGACCTCCATAGTGCTGCTGATCAAAAATTATGGATAGTTTATTGAAATTTGCCCCATTTAAGCATTAGTCTCACTATAGAGTTCATGGCCTTGGACTCCATAATCTGCAGTCCACTGTTTTGTGTTCTTTCATTATATTCCTGTAAATGATTTAGAATAATCATGCAAGAAGACATTGGGTTAGGCTAGTTTAGAAATCAGAGCATCCCCAGTAGTCTGTTTTATATTTCTATATCCCAATATACTCCTCTTTTTTTTTTTTTTGTTGTTGTTGTTGTTTTTGAGAGGCAATTAGGATTAAGTGACTTGCCTGAATCACACAGCTGGTAAGTGTCTGAGACTGAATTTGAACTCCAGTCCTCCTGACTCCAGGGCCAGTGTTCTATCCACTGTACCACCCAGCTGCCCCACAGCATGCTTCTCTTAAAGATTTATGTAACCAAAAGAAAATCTCCTTTGGAGAATTATGACTCTTTTTTATGATGGGAATTATTAGTGAAACTTTATCTTGTTAATATGGCTACTGTATAAATGAGCGAGAAAGGTCAGAGAATACAATTCATTCAGGTACTGCCGCTGTTCTTCATAGAGGAAACAGCTAGGCTTGTATACTTCAGAATTAGGTAAAGCCCTTAGGTATTCCCTTCTTTGTTTGTTATTTGCCTTCCCCTGTGTTTCCCTTTGTCCTCCTGACTCTGGCTCCTGATTCCTAACCTTGTTTTAGTAACTGACTGCACTCCTGTGTTTTTGATTTGGGCTTAGCAATCCATTTCTACTCTCTGGGGCTCCTGCCTGCTATGTATGCTCCCTGGCAGATACTGACCTGTGCATTTTAATCCTGACAACTTAACTCCCGATTTCCCTTTACTCAGTTTTCTACTGCATTCTGGCTCTGATGAACCCTCCCATGTTTGCTCAGCAGGAAGAGCTAGAACTCATTTTCCTGACGGACAATGGGATTTTCACACATATGATGTTCAACTTTCAGAAGTATTTCAGTATTCTCCCATGTTCCCTGAGCTATCACATGCAAAAACAAATGCGCATTTTGCATTATTATGTGAATTACAGGGTCAACTGATCTAAGAGAAATGAAGTCAGTTTAATTTTTCAACTCACCAGGTATAGACTTATAATGAACTGGGATGTTCATTAAACTTCAAATCTATTATGGACTATGTTATGGAAATACTTTATTCCATAGATTAAAAATTAAATTTTTTAAAAAAATTAAAAATTCTTGTGCTAATGCCCAATTTTCACTCTTCACAATGCTTTTCTTTTAACTTCCTATTCTGATCTTCCACTGGAATACATCCCAACATCTTATTAGTATATGAGAATGATCTTGGATCTTTTTTCTTAGTTTTATTAATAGATTTTTAACACTAAAATAATTATTCAACAAAATAAAACATGAAGCAAAACAGTTTAATATAAGGATCATAACTAATATGGTATGTAACATATTGTATACATAGTCTACTACCCTTTTAATTAGAAGAAAAACATGTGTTCTGACACTGCACATCTAGAACTACATTGTTCACTGTCTTTGATCTGAAATATGTCATCATTTGGTTTTGCCACATGCATTATTGTAGTCATTTTGTATATTGTCTTCTGGTTCTGCTTTTCTAGTTCTGCATAAGTTCATTCAAGTCTTCCCACACTTCCTTGAATTTCTAATATTAAAATTACCCCATGATGCAATTATATTTCATTATATTCCTACATAGTACCAAAATTTGTTGGCCTATAAGTTAATATATGTATGTAATATATTTCTAGTTATTTTTGTTATCAAATAGTGGTGTCATGAATATTTTGTCATCTATTCTGTAATCTACAGGACCTTTTTCTCCATATGAATATTCTGAATATATGTCTCAGTTCCTTCAGGCAGAGTATGAATAATTCAGTAAGTTTTCCTGTATAACTTTAAATTATTTTCTAGAAGACTTAGATAAATTCACAATTATATCAATAGTGTATTACTGTGCCTATATTTTCAATGCCCCACCAAGACTATTTCTGCCTTTTATCATCTTTGCCAATTTGTCCATTCTTTGGGGAGTTCACCTTCCCTTAGGACCTACTCAATCTCCCAGAGTCATAGCACCTCTCCATGATTGGGATCTGCTTTTGAAGGGAATTGAACTTGGGGTTTCTAGAGCACTCAGATGTTCTAATATAGAATATTCTATAATACACAACGAGCAGAACTGAATAGATCTTTCAGGGACAACTGTGAGCCCTTTTGTGTTTTTGTTTTTCTGATGATAAGTAATACTGCTCTATACTTGAAATACATTGTTTCCTTGAGCTATTCTGTGGGAGCTGAGTACCCCTTTAACAAGATCTATGAAAACATAAACATGAGATATATTCTGAGATTTCCAAAAGGCAATTCTAAGGGGGAAATGAGCTAAAGCAATGTGATTTAGGCAAGGGTGAGGGTAGAAAGTAGAAGATTTAACTTTAAGATCAGACCTATTCTATGTAAACTGAAAACATAGACTATTGGGCCATAAATTAAAGAAAGTATCTTTTTGTCCTGAATCTAAGTTCCTTGAAGACTTGTACAGTACTTGGTTCTATAAGACTACTGAATGACTATGTTAATTGAAATAATTAATTTTGAGAGAGAAATTCAGTAACTCAAAGATTTATTGGTTTGTGCAGTATATCCAAGAATGATTTGGCCAAATAAGATGTTTAGGTTTGCAACAAATTGATAAAACTCATTAATTATGCTCCAGAGAGTCTCAGAAGTTGGAATGCCCCAGTAATAGAGGGAGGAAATTTAGAATGAAAATAGAAGAAATTCAAATTATATTTACAGTAAAATTTTCAAAATATAGATAAAAATATATTTACATACATGTATATGTGTGTTTGTACACACATACAAATTAAAACTCATTTCAGTGTAGCTGTTATTATTAGTATCAACCTTTGCTTCCAGTATCTCCATTTATATCACCTAGAAAAATTAGTTCACTATTTGGAAAATGCTAGGTTAATGAATCATCAGATCAACTTAGCCAAATGAATCAATTAAGTAAAACAATTGGTTGTATTGAATTTTTCCTCCTGAATTATTTGACAATCAACCATGGAAATATACAAGATTTCATACAGTGCTCTGTGGGTTTTCCATACTGGACATTTAATAAATACAATGCAATTAAAATAAAAATGTGTTTTATTGTGATGGTGCCCTTGCCACATTACTCTGAGGCAGATGAACATTGTTATTCTCTTTTAACAAATGGGGGAAATATGTCTTTAAGAGGTTAAATGGATCTGTTTGACTCTTATCTGCCTGATAGTTAAGTGTTTGAACAATCCAATTAAGTGAATTTCAATTATCTCTGTACAGGAGAAAGATATTCTTTTTTTCTTATCTCTTTTTCTGCTAAAGCTCTTATTGATTGAATAATGATATGGGGTAAAAGGCATGCCCATAGTCACCTTGCTAGTTAATGACACTGAGAAAAGAACCCAGAGTTTCCTGGATCCTGGGTTACCCTCTTTTATGAACATTACTCTTTCCTTTTATTTGGCCCTAGAATACAACTGCATGTAACTAATTCAAGACTCTAATCATTTCCCCTTAATCATAGTGGATATCATCACCACTTTTCCATCAACAAAATACAATTTAGGATAGAAACAGAAGCTCACAATGTTCTACTCCTATTGTACTAATTATATTGGAGCCTTTAAAAAAAATCAGTGCTAGACAATTAATTTTCCAACTGATGACTATAAGATGAAAGTTTTTTTAAATGTCTTGTTTGCACTGTTTCTTGGTATTAAGAAGAGAGGTCTTTTTGTTGAAGTGGACTAGTATAAAATAACGAATTAGCAGTTTTCCAGAAATAAAACTATTGCATCTTTTGAACAATATGTATCTACAGTATGCCAAAATAAATTTTCATTTAAAGGAAAATCAAATAAACAAAATCAGCCTAGCAGGTTATATCCATAAAAAATGAAGGAAAAAAAAAAGTTGAGTTCAACACCTTGGAGAAGGGACAACTTTCAAAGTCAACCTTATCCAAATGACTAAATAAACTTCACAAAGCATATGTTTGACAATATCATTTCCCTGTTTAACAATTTTCTATGTCTTCCTATTCACTAAAGGGCAGTTAGGTGGCACAGTGGATAGAGTGTCAGGCCCAAGAGTCAGGAAGACTTATTTTCCTAAGTTCAAATTTGGCCTCAGACACGAACTAGCTCTGTAACCCAAAGCAAATCACTTAACCCTGTTTGCCACAGTTCCTCATCTGTAAAATGAGCTGGACAAAGAAATGGCAAACAACTCCAGTATTTTTGCCAAAAAAAACTCCAAATGGGGTCATGAAGAGTCAGACACATCTGAAAAAGGACTGAGCTTTTACTAATGTATAAAACATAAATTACCTACATGTCCTTCATAATATCATTCTATTGTATATATTCATTACAATTTTACATAACCCATTCCCTTCATTAATTCTATATTTCATTCAAATTGGTCTCTTACATGAATCATGAATACTATCTCTTCCTTTCATGTCTTTGTAAATGTTGCCTTTCATTCCTGGAATGTACTTCCTCCCTATCTCTACCTCCTAGAGTCTTTAGTTTCCTTCAAGAATCAGTTTATAGCTGACTTCCTATAGGAAGTCTTTTTCAACCTGCTAATTGTTATAATTTTCTCTTTCCTCAGACTATCTTATGTAGGTAATAATGAGAAGACATCAAAAAGAGAGGTAACCTAGTACACAGTCTTTTCAACATTATCCCATGCAAACTACAAAAAAACAAAAACAAAACAAAAACAAAAAAAATTAATTACATCAGATAATAATCTTTGTTAGGAGTAATAGAAAAAAATATCTTTCATGTTCAAAGAATATTCTTATTAGAATAGTCTATGATTATTCCTTATTTACAAAGGAAAAAAAAGAAAATTTGGAATATGATGTTCAACAAAGCAATACATTTCAGTAGAGATCACAAATGGCATATGTAAATATTTAGTGAAATTATATCTAAGGAACAAAAAAGAAAGAAAAGAAAAGAGTAGGAGTTTAGCAAAAGAAAAGAATTCAACCTGTATCAAAAAAACCCAGAGGTGAACAGAGTATTAAACATACAAATGGATAAACCATTATGAAGGTAAACACTTTCAGACAGAAGTGAAAGATTAAGAAAATAAAAATTTGTTTTCATGTAGCTAGGGCTAGATAAGGTCATTGATGTGGGTGTTGTTTTCTTTTTAAAAATAATTGTGTATAATCTCTGAGGAAGAAGAGTTGAATGGAAGAAACCAAGATCAAATTAGTATAAGACAAAGGTAATGATGATGATAATGATGATGATGATGATAGGTAGCATTTATATAACACCTCCTATGTTCTACTACTGTGCTAAGTGTTTTACAATTATGATCTCATTTGTATTGCAGAGAAGATAATACAGAGAAAGGTCACATTATGTAATGTATCTATACACCCATAAACATGTACATATTTAATGTAACAACAAAATATATTCAATGATTTAAATTTAGGAACAAATTTAGCATAATAAATCATATAACAAAGCAAAAATGTGCAGTTATTTTAATCAATTCAGAAAAAAGTTACTGACAAAGTTCTACTATCATATATGTTAAAAATGCTAAAATCTATAAAGGCCATTCTTTAATATAATCAAGAGCATATTTCTAAAGCCAAGAACTGAAAAAAAGCTTCTTCAGTACAAACAAGGTTAAAGCAAAGTTAACTCTTCTCATTACTATTATTTGACATAATTTTAGAAATGTGAGCTATAACAATAAGGGAACAGAACAAAATCAAAGGTTAAATCTTTGGCAAAGTAAAAAAAAACTATTTGTACTTGTCATGATGATGTTTTAGAAAAATCAAGACACTCAATGATGAAATTAATGGTAATGATAATCATAGTATGATGTGAAATAAATCCACAACATGTCAGCATTTATATATGCTGTTAATAAAATCAAGAAGCATTAAGCAACATTGCATTAAAAATAACCTACAATTATGTGTCTGGTGGGAAGCTAGTTGGTACAGTGCATGGAGTGTCAGGGCCAAAAGTCAGGAAGATTCATTTTCTTGAGTTCAAATCTGGCCTCAGGCTGATGTTGGTTCAATGTCTAGAGCCCTGGGCCTGGAATCAGGAAGATCTTAAGTTAAAATCCACTCTCCGAGACTTCCTAGTTGTGTGACCCTGGGCAGCTCACTTAACCTCTGATACCCTGACAAAATGGATCCACTAGTGACGGAAATGGCAAACCACTTTTGTATCTTTGCCAAAGAAAACTCCAAATGAGGCCATGAAGAGTTGGACAGGACTGAAAAGACAACAATAACACATATCTGGTAGTTAATATACACAAGCTTTTTACAAAGGGAGAAATAAAGAGAGATAAACAGAGAGAGATTTACTGTTCATGGAATGCCAATATTATTTTAAAAAATGACATTGCTATCTCTCCAAGAGAAAAAAAATGTTAATGCCATTCTCTGTTTTATGTACGTCTGCAAGAATGAATTCAACATTGTACTAAACCCATGTATTTCTAGTTTAGAGATAAAAATGCCCAAACTAACCTAGTCTCCACCCCATCTCGCTTGCCAGAGACATCTCTCCACCATAAGACAATTTGAGTAACATATGTTGGAGTATTTAAAAAAGAAAAGGTTACAACATGATGAAATACAGTTTAGAGTTACCATTCTAGAACAGTGATCACTTAATCTTGTCAGATAACTACAACTTCTTATTTGACCACTGCCCTCAACTGTGGTTTTGAAATAATCAGACACCACCCTGTGATCAATATCTTCATTCTTTCAAGAAAGAGAAGAGATTACTATGCTACATGGGATGGGAAAGGAAATGATCTTAATTAAACAAAAGGTATTGTAAGTTTGGTCACCACCTTTGATTCATTTTCCCTGGACCTTAGCTTTTGTTTCTGACCTTTCACAAACTTTTGTAAAATGAAAAGTCTAGAAAGGATTTTAGAAGAGAGGAAAACAAAACAAAACAAAACTATGTGTGTGTGTGTGTGTGTGTGTGTGTGTGTGTACACATGCATATATATGTATTTTTTCTTTTTTCATCTGAACTTTGGGAGAGGGGGAAGGACATTATTAATATGCTTCCACATAGGTTAATTTACAAATTTGGTTCTATAATAATTACATCACCAGAGGAGTATATAATAGTACCACACAAACAACTACAAAATTCATTTGGAATAATCAGAGTTATAAAATTACAAGAGAAATAATAAGAAAAAACAAAATTAAAGATGGCATAGCATAATCAGACCTGAAAATTAAATATAAAATAGCGGTCACCAAAATAATTTGCAACTGATTAAAATATTCCAAATATATCAGTGGGAAAAAAAAGGAAACAGGTAGACGAGTCAATCTATCTGAGTAAGAAAAAAGCAATATAGCCTAACTCCTCCCTACCTAAGATACTCCAACAAAGATGTAAGAAGACAGGGAAATAGGGAGAAACCATCTTTCTAGTCCAAGATCACAAATGTGACCCATAAGCAAGTAAACATGGTAGAAACAGTGGAACAGTGGTGGGCCAGGATTTGGACTCAGCCATACACCCTGTCCTGGCTCCAGAAAAGTGTAGGGTAGCCAAGAGCAGACTGTGGACTCATCTATAGGTCAAGAATAGAAATAGGCAACCATTGTCCTAAGTCCAAGACAACAGCATGAGTATGGGAGAAGGGGAAAGAGGTTTCTTTCAGAGGGAAGTGAACAATTCAATCCACAGGACTCTGAAAAAAGTTGTACTAACAGTTTAGTGCAAGATAGCCCAGAACACAATGCAAACTGAGTCTCAGGTCCAGAACAAGGCTAGATTGGCATCACTTCCACAGTGGATTAGGGACTTATCCCTAGGGTCAGAACCAAGTTAGGCCTACAGGACAGTCACTGTGAAGAGCTACTGAGACTTTCAGCTAGCTTGAGCCAACTACTTTCTAATGGAGTGCCACCCAGAGCTAAGTTTGCAGCTGTGTTGCTTAGTTACGGACCTAAAAAGTCCAGGAAGGCAGAGATCAGACATTACCCTCAATCTGGCAAAATTACACATGCTAAAAGGATGCAGCTTCCTGACTCAAGCCACCCCAGTACCCCTTGAAAAACTGACTTTCAATTCCCAAAGAACAGAGCAATGAGACACCAGATGAGACAAGTCAGAGACATACAAGGTCATGATAACATCACCAAAAGTCTTCCAGAACCTGGTCCTAACATAAAGACCCAATCCAGAAAGTCTGGAAGAATGAGTAAACAAATAAAAAAAAATAGTTATTATGATGCCAGGGATGCCTAAGACATAAACAACCAATAATAATAATAGCTAATATTTTTATAGCACTTACTACCTGCCAGACACTGTGCTAAGCACTTTACAATTATTATGTCGTTTGATCCTCACAACAACCCTGAGAGGTAGGTGCTGTTATTATCCTCATTTTACTGATGAGGGAACTGAAGCAAACAATGGTTAAAGTAACTTGCTCAGTATCACACAGCTAGTAAATGTCTAATGCTGGATTTGAAATCAGGTCTTCCTGAGTCCAGGCCATACTCTATAGACTGCATCACCTAGCTGCCCCATAAACCCATAAAAACAGAGGTAGAAAATAATTCCAAACCATCTGTAAGCAAAAGCAGAAAGAAAAACTTACTTATAAGATAAATTAGAATTTCTAGAAGAAATGGGGAAAGTTTTTTTTAAGAGTTAAAATAACATAGGTAAAATTTGGAAAGTGAATTAATAGCTTAGTACAAGTGTTGCAAAACTTTACACAAGTACCAGACTCCCTGAAAATTAGAATGGATGAAATAGAAATTAATGTTTCCATGAAAAATAGAAAAAAAAATATAAGGTATATAATATCAAAAATAATTGACATGGCAAACAGATAAAAGAGGGATAAATTAAGAAATTACTGAACTACTTGGAAACCATGTCCAAAAAATAAAGTACCATATTTCAAAAATCATGTAAGAAAACTTCCCAGACATATTAGAACAAGAGGCCAAAGTAAAAATAATTAAAAAAAATAATGTACTTACCACTTCCTGAAACACTAAAATGAAGGGCCCCAGAGATTTATAGCCAAAATCCGGAGTTGCATGTCAGAAAAAAAAAAAAAATTGTTAGGACAGAAAGAGTTCAAGTTCAAGTACCAAAGAACCATAGTCAGAACATACAAATTTAGCAGTAACCAATATAAAAGGTATGATGGCAACTAAGTGGCACAGTTGTTCGGTTATTTCTGACCTTTCATGACCCCATTTGAGGTTTTCATGGCAAAGATACTGAAATGATTTCCTTCTCCAGTGGATACATTTTATCAGGCTGTCAGAGGTGAAGTGACTTGCGTAGGGTCACACAGCAAGTAAGTCTCTGAGAGTTGATTTGAACTTAGGTCTTTCTGACTCCAGGCCTAGTGCTCCGTCCATTGAGCTACCAGTTGTCTCTAAGTAGCACAGTAGAGAGAGCATATGTATGGAGTCAGGAGGACCTGAGTTCAAATCTTGCATTAGACATTTACACAACAACTAAAGCTGTGGAATCCTGGCCAAGTCACATCACCTGTTTGTTTCAGTTTCCTCACCTGTAAAATGGGGATAATAATAGCACCTATTTCCCAGGGTGGTTATGAGGATTAAATGTGGTAATAATTGTAAAGTGCTTAGCACAGTGCCTGGTATATAGTAAGTGTTATATAAATGCTAGCTGTGATGATGATGATGATATTTTAAAAGGCCAAATATATTTATAATCAAGAATAAGTTAACCAGAAAAAAAAACTGAATGAATGTGAAACTCGTGAATAATTGAAAAAAATACATGTGAAAAATTGGACCTTTAATAAAGTAGATGACTTTCCATGAATTCCTTATGACCAGAGCTGAATAGAAATTCTAAAATATAATCACAGGAGTAAAAAGAAACATTATTTAATATAGTGCTAGTAATACTAGCTACAGCAATAAGAAATGAAAAAGAAAATGAGGAAATATGTATAAACACAGAAGAAACAAAATTATCACTTTTTTGTAGATGATATGATGGTGTACTTATAAATCAATTAAAATGAAGGGAAACAATAACTAATCAGAATTTCTGCATATCACCAACAAAACTCAGAAACACATTATGTTTAAAATAACATCAGTATGTATGAAATACTTGGGGGTCTGTCGGTCTACCAAGATACTGAGATTATATCAATACAATTAGAAAACAGTCTTAATGGAAATAAAGACAGACCCAAATTTTTGACCATATAAATGTATTGTTCATAGAAAGGCCAAGCTGATGTGATAAACATAACAACATCACCTAAATTAATATGATTATTCAATATTTTACCAAACTAGGAAAGGATTACTTTAGGGACCTAGAAAAAGAAAAAAAAAAAACATTGTAAAGTGGAAATTCTTCAGATGAAAAATATCATTCCCTACCCTAGGGAAGGGGTATGTATGTGTGTGTGTGTGTGTGTGTGTGTGTGTGTGTGTGTGTGTGTATCTTAATTGCATATGAAGAGGCTAGCAAGACAATGAACTGCATTTTCAGAGCATAGATTCCTTTTCACCTAGTCCCTAACCATTTATCTATCTAAGATTTCTAAAGATATAGGATGTAGAAGGAGATGTGGAAAAATTGGGATACATTCATTGTTGGTGGAATTGTGAATTGATCCAATCATTTTGGAAATCAATCTGAAATTGTGCCCAAAGAGTTATTAAACTGCTTATAGCCTTTGACCCAGCAATATTACCATGAGGTCTATTTCTCAAGATGAGTAGGGAAAAAGGAGGAGAATCTCTATGTTCTAAAATATTCATAGCAGATCTCTTTGTAGTGGCAAAGATAACAGAGGTACTTAGAGTGAAATTTGTGAGGACCCTCTGGAGAGAGAAATTTCATCATGGCCCTGCAATATCAGAGTTGTAGTTTGCCTTAGCCATACCATATGTGCCTCACTATCATTGTACTTTAGGTTCTTTCCCAATCCTAGACTCTAGTTGTATTGGTAGAACTTTATGCCCCTGATGTTTTCTGGGAAATGTTTTCTAACTGTGGGTATTGATATGATGTTTGAGTAAATGCCTTTGCTAAAGAACTGAGTCTAATACTTATGAAAAAGTACACTAATGTGGTCTAATGAGTTAACAGGCTAGCTCTTCAGAGGATCACTTCTAAAACTCTCTCAATAATCACAGCCACCTTTCTGACAGTGATGTGAGTTGGAGAATATACTCTGAAAGAAAATTACACATAAACATCAAAAAACCTTATGTATGAATAAAATCAATAAGAGAAATCATTAAGAGATACTCTTTAATGGGGAAAAATGTTTGCATCAAGTATCACTGATAAAAGTCTGAGATTCAAAATATTTAAGGAATTGACACAAATGTATAATACCAAGAGCTATCCCTTAATAGATACATTGCCAATATATAAGACCATTTTTTAAAAAGGATTTATTTTCTTCAGTCAGCTTTTGTACCTCTTTTGCCATTAGGCCAATTCTGCTTTTTGAGGAGTTCTTTTTTTTCCAGTGAATTTTTGTACCTCTCTTGCCATTTGTTCAATTCTATTTTTAACACATTATTTTCTTTAGTATTTTTTGTGGCTCTTTTACCAAGCTATTAATTCTCTTTTCATAATTTTCTTGAATCACTCTCATTTCTTTTCCCATTTTTCCTCTACCACTCTAATCTTTTTTTTTTTGTCACTTCTAGGAACTCTTGTTAGGCTTGTGTCCAATTCACATTTTTTTTCTTTGATTTTTGCTTGTAGCTGTTTTCACATTGTTGTTTTCTTCTAAGTTTGTCTTGATCTTCCTTGTCAACATACTAGTTTTTTTTTTTTATGGTAAGGTCCTTCTTTGATTGTTAATTTCCCAGCTTATTTCTTTGCTTTTAACTTTATATTAAAGTTGGGGTCTGTTCCCAGGGAGAGGTGGAACACTGTTCTGTGTGGGACAGGTTTTTTTGGCTCCTGCTTTCACATTTAGTTGTGAGTGTTTGTAAGTTTTTCAGTACTTCCAAGGAGGCATGTTCTAAGGAGAACTGTGGTCACTGCTGTCCTGGCCTGCACTTTGATCTTTACTTAGGAAGCTGCAAGTGCTAGCATTATTCTTGGCACTAGAACTGTGACTATGGCACCTGCTCCCCTATAGCTATAAGTGCTAGAGCTCCTGAGCCCTGGAACTGAGACTCATAACTATGTAAGGTGAATGCAACAGAGTCCTGTGCCCAGTGTCAGCTCAGGGTCCCCTGTAATCTCTTTCTGACTAGTTACTCAAAGCTCTTACCATCTCTGGCTGATAGCTCCTGAAGCTGCTACTGTTTCTGCCACTACTGTTGCAGCCACAACCCCCTCCAAGGCCCACCACTGATGCTGCCACTGTGTGTTCTCTAGGCCAGCCCTCATTCCAGTTTCATAGATTTCTCCTCCTTCAATATCCTAAATTGTCCTGGTTTGGAAAAAAAATGTCTCACCCCAACCTTTTGTTGGCTCTGCTGCTCCAGAATTCAATTGGACACGTTAATTTAAAGTTGTTTGCAGAAGAATGTTGGGAGAGTTCAGCTAGTTGTTGCCTCTACTTGTAGGAAAGAATATTGTGTAAATTATCAAACTCAGCTACTATACTGAGTGTTTTTGCTTAATTGTTTTCTTAGGAAACTAGGTGGCCCAGTGGATAGAGTACTAGACCTAAAGTTGGGGAGAACTTAGTTAAATCTGGTGTCAGTCACTTACCAGCTGTGTCACCCTGAGAAAGTCACTTAACTTCTGCCTTACTTTCTACATCTATAAAATGGGGTTAGTAATAGCACCTAACTCCCACAGTTGTAAAAATAAAATGAGAAAGTATTTGTAAAGAACTTTATAAACCTTAAAGTGCTGAATAAATACTAGATCATTTTTTCACCAAGCTGCTGAAATCTAAGCTTCTCCATCATGCCCCCAAACTTCTTCATCCTGGTAGATCACTTCAGGCCTGGAATTCTTGTATTAGATGGACCCCTCTGATTGGGCTCTGTTTAAAACCTCTAGTTCAGGAGGACACATAGGTCAATCATTCTTTCATTCATCTATAGGTTGTTTCATCATATTTTGTCTCAATTCTTACCTAGTCCTTAGTCACTAAATGGCCTTTACCTCAGATAAACTGAAACCTGGGAAAGATTTCAATTTAGAAAGACCAAGTTCCCCCACAACATCCTGGGTCATCATCAGTGGTTTTGTTTTTTGTCTTGCCACTGGACTTCGATGATTCTGGAGAATAGAGTGAGGCTGATAAGTTTGGCCAGCTCTGCCTAACTTAAATCCAGTTCACAAGCAAGTCAAGACATCACCTTTGTGATCTCATTGGTCTTCTTTGAGAATGTAGGACAAACAACAATAGTTTCATGCTGGCCTTCTCCATTGTGCTACCTGCTCTAGGTGGGTACATTTCTCCCTACTCCTTTTTGGTTTCCTTTTATGTATTGTCCTCTTCCATTAGAATATAAGCTCCTTAAGGGCAGGAACTTTTTGCTTGTAATTGAACTACCAACAGGCAGTAAGATGCCTGGCACATAATAAATGCTTGTTGACTTATTTAAAAATTAATAAGAAGCTAAGTTCAAACTTGAGAAGGAAAGTGAATTTTTTTCTCTACAAATGACAGAAGGTACAAAACATCAACATATTAACAAAGTAAAATAATAGGAAAAATATCATGTATACACTCATCTATTTACATGTCATACCCCCGAGTAGAATGGAAGCTTTTTCAGCACAGGGGATTCTTTTTTTTTATTATTATGTTTTTCTTATCTCCAAAGACTACCACAGGGTCTCACATAGTGAGCGATTAATAAATGCTTGCTGGATTGGAATGAACCATCAGACACTAACAATTCAGTTAATTATCTTTTGCAAGAATTACAAATATCACAACTGTTATTAGGCATTCAAGAAAAAAGTAAAGAGAAAATTGAGGCATCTATATTCATTGAAATGCATTAACAGTAACTTTATTTCTTCTCATACAGTGCTGATTTTAGAAGGAGTTTTGTGGGTTATTTACCAGCTTACTGAGTCAGAGCTGACTAGTGAACCCATATCTACTTAATGACTTTTTTCATAAAATCAGGAAAAAAAGATTTTAAGTCAAAATATAATAAATGCCTCCAAATACAAGAATGAGTATAAGTAGAGGAGTGAGGACATATTTATTCTATATGACATTTTAACATCTATGTCAATATGTATAAAATTACTCTGCTATAAAATAAGAGAAAATTATAAAACAAAAAATAAGGAAGTATATTAGCCGCTATGTGCTTATGTTCAACTGAATCTGCCATGGTAAATACATAGGAATTTTGAGTAGTAATACTAAGGTTACTATTTAAGATTCCTTTCCTTATCTATGGCACATAGAAACTAAAATTAAGTAGAAAAGTAGAAAATTAGGCCATTAGTTGAGTCATGCTTCTTGATATTTGTCAGATAAAAGAAGTTCATGCTTTACCTTTTTGCCATTCTAAATGAGTTATTAGAATCCCAATTTTCTGAATCACATAGTATTACTTTGGAAGATTATGACTGTGGTTCAAATTAATATTTGCATAAGGATTTTTTATTTCATGCTGTGAAAAATATCATTGGCTTCATTTTTCTCAATTATTACTCATGAGAAACAGGCTTCAGTTTTGTGTGTGTGTGTGTGTGTTCTATACTAATTTAGTATCAAACTCATGTTCATGCTTTTGTTTCTTTTAAGGAGGAAATTGCATTATCAATATTATTTATGTATGTGTATAATAAGGAATTTTTATTTAGTTTGGGAATTTTCTTAACACAAAATGTTAATTTGTTTAAATGGGATGGGTAAAGTAGTTCTTTAGCAGTATTTTTTTGGAAGTGGAAGCACAAATTAGATCTACTAAGCAATGTTGTAAACATGTATAATCATTGTGCCAATCTGCTACAAGGTATTTTGCTTAGTGTTTTCTAAGGTTGTGTTTTGAGTTTCACAACACAACATAGTAAGATGAAAGACTCCCATAACTACAAAACCCTGAAATTGATACTCTAAAAGCCATTTACATTGATTTTAACTATGCTGTCATTTATTCTATTCTTCTAAAATGCTACCTTTTTATTCTCCTTCTACCCTCCACTGCTACCTTTCCAGGGATTTAAATCTTTGTTAAATCAGGCAGAATCCCTATTAAAATCTAAGAGCTACATTTGTTGAATCTAAGTAGAGTACACTAGAAAAGTATACTGATAACATCATCATCATAATTCACATTTCTATAGCACTTCAAGGTTCCAAAATGCATTGCTTACATCTCTGAAGTTGAATGTTATTATCCTTATTTTACTGTTAAGACAATTGACGTAGCAGATTGAGATTTTATGATTTTCTCTCCTTCATTAGAATGGCTTTAGTATCAGGACTTTTTTCTCTTGTGCCAGATTACTCTACGCTTCTATGTATTCACATTCCAAATCAGTTGGGCTTTCTTTTGTTTCTTATGTGAGATGGGCCACAATGGATTCATGTTTTTCTATCTTGACAATTTTTTCTCTTGTTTGCCTGATTTCCTCATCTGTAAAGTGATCTACAGAAGGAAATGGCAAACCATTCCAGTATCCTTGCCAAGAAAAGCCCAAATAGAGTCACATTTAGACACAAGTAAACAACCACAACAAAGGTTCTATGTGATTTTAAATTGGAGGTAAGGAGAGCCTTGATTAGTGAAAATTAATTCTAACTTGTCATACATGAGTCCGATTAAGAATAGGGACTGGATCTCCTCAGCAATTTGGAAAGATTTTCTTGGTGGCAGTGATAGTTAAAGTAACCTATCTAGGATTACATAGCAGATGTATCTAAGACTGATACCCACAGCTTCCTGATCCCAAGTCTACTTCTACATGAGTTTGTATAGTATTGCCAAATTCACTTCCTCTACTTCCACCACTTAAATTCCAGCTCCTAGTATTGTATGGATTTTAACCTCTAATATTGCTCCTTCTTCTTTTTTAATTTGAATTTTAAGTAATGATATGGCAAAATATCAGCAGGCTTATTTATATATCAACTATAAGTTATACAATATAATCTACTAACTTACTAACATATATTGAGTTCTATGTAGACCTTAAAACCAAATTTTTTCTAATGAATATTCCCATTTTGAAATCAAATAAAACTTTTTAATGATGTGTTTAAATAAATAACAGTCTCACCAAGGCCTACTAACTACCTAAACTTTCTAAAAACTTTTTTTAAGGCATAGCTGCTAGGGGGAAACATTTTTTTGGAGGGGGCTGGAGCACAAACTACCTTTCCAAAGATATATTTTACCTTTTGTTCTCACTTTGCCTATAATAATCATCCCCTGATCTGAATGCTCTCTCAGATTAAGTGACAAAAGTAGTAAAGTACACAATAGTGAACTCAAAGCAGTTTTATAAGGGGAAAAATGACTTTTCACACAGTTCTTTCCCTATCGGACTTCTGAAATGTCAGTCTACCTATGGCAAGCAGATCATGGAGATGTCTGAGCTCAGCATTTGTACACTGATCATTAGTCTTGGACATTTTCACAAAGTATACTTACATTCAAAGGTGGATTGCAGTCAAGCAGTAGCCAACTAATGTTTCCAAGGACAGCTTGAGAAGGCTTATTTAAGTTTGGGGAAATTGATTTGAGTAAACAGCACCACTCTCTACTACAACGATGGACCAATTTCTCCTCATAGTAATTGCTATTAGGGAACTGTTTGGAGAAGAGAAAGTGAAGGTGCTAGTGTAAACTTACTCACTCCCCTCAAGCAATAATGCCAAATCACAGATAATTCCCCTTGAGCTTTCCTTGCTGTTTTCACAGCATCTAAGACGAAAATAATGAGAGAAGCAGGAAGCTAGAAAGTCATTCTGTGAACAGATTCCAGGATTGATGATAGTAAATTCTGGTCCAATTAATAGCCAAATTGCAAACTGCATAGAGTATAAATGATTGCCAGTCCCAGTTGATCTTCCTTTTAAACCTTCCTCTCATCCGTTCCCTTATCGGACGTCACTGGGGAGCCCTATTGCCTTTACTAATGGATCCATAGGGACATCTATAACTTTGTGCATTTATAGACAGTCAGAAGGGAGAAAAGCAAAACAAAACCAAAAAAGGACAAAGATACAAAATCAAGAACAGAAGGGAAGGGAAGGAAAAACAGTAACTAAGGTTAGAGTAGCTGACTCTAAGGCAAAACTCTTATGCAACACTGGCCTATCTATGCTACTCTTTTATTCCCCCCATCTGACATATACTCCATTTGGCCACACATTCCATACATACTTTGTGGGGAAATTGATTTATTGTATTGTTTGGGAAAAATTATTAAACTATTTAAATTCAACACTAAAGATTGTCTGTACCCAGAATGTCACCTGACCTCAGCAACTCTCTAGGAATGCTGGAAATGGCTACAAGGTATTTTGAGTTCCCCTATATCCTTGATCCACCCAAAGCATTCTTGTTTTGGTTACAGCCCCCAAGATTTTTGATAGGTCCACCCAAGCTTGTGTTTCAGATACCCTTATGTTTTGGCTTATCCCAAATTTTACTTGATTTTTACATTCCCTCATGTCTATTTCAATCTACCTTGCTTTCAAGTTGAGAAAATGGGAATTCATCAGTCCCAAACTTCTGCTATACTTTAATGTCATAGTAGTCTGGCTCCCAAATGTCAGAGATCACATCCAATTCTTCTATGGGCATCACAATGGATTTGGACACAGAGGACATAAAAGAGAGAATATCCAAATTTGTATTAACTAGTATGGAGCCACAGAAAGCATGTTGAGCTTGCAGACACAAAACCTGAATTCAAAATCCTGGTTCTGCCAAACACATATTTCTTTTTTTCTTCTCCTTCCCTTCCTTCCATCCTTCCTTCATTGTTTTTTCTTCAAAAGAAATATATTACTTGTTCATCTCAGATATCTAGAGAAATGATCCTCAATATCTTCAAAATTATGTTTCTTCCAGCACAAAACTCCTCATTGTACATGTATAGCACATGAAAAACTGTGAAGTTAGAGTACATGTTATGGCTCAACTTTGGTGTAGAAAGTTTTATTATAGTGATGGACTTTTATTATAGTGAGATGGGCCGTTTTAATTCTTCATCCATTTGCTATCATCTTTACTGTGTTAAATACTCTTACAACAATCTGGCTTTCACTTCAATGCCTCTTTCGATTTTTGGAGCGGGGGGAAGGCCAATAATGTTACACCATCTTCTTCTGTAAGATACTGCAAATGACTTTACAATTAGGACTCTATGGGTATGAATAATGAATACCCTGAAGTGGCCAGTTATATGCATTCAAATTTATGCTATTCAAAGTTATGATTGTATAAAATATGGTAAATGGTCCACCAAAATGTAAATATGCAATCCAAATTTGAATAATGCAATAACCTCAAGGGATACTTTATTTATACTTATTTGAACCTGACTATATTTTAAATCAGGATAAGCCTTGGTTACCATATATAATGATAAAAAGATTTTTTTTTAATTGAGACAGTTTCCAGGCTTTCCTCATAGCAAATGATTTATTTTTTTTCTATACTCCCTGAGTAAATTATGATAGGCTTTGTCTATGTCTATTCTTTTATCCATTATCTTTTTTTTTGTTTTAGTACTTTGTTTTTATTTATACATTAGCAATTATTATCTATGAATTAGGAAAAAAGAGTAAAAATTTTAAAATGGAACTTTTAAAAATTTTGTTCAAAAATGTATTTTTCAAAATGAATGTCTTTATGAGTATCCACATTTGATTTTTTCTGAATTTTCTGAATTTATATACTTTACATAGAAATATTAATATTCCATAATTTCATTGAATAAGAAGTATAATGGAAGAACTGAATTTATAATGCACTACCATAAATGACCTCTTTTCAGTCCATTAATTACTCTTTAATCCTATACTTGGCACTTCCACACTAGTTCTTTCAGACCCAAGAGGGCCATTTAGTAAATTGCAATGTCTATGTATTAAAGGCACCCTGATGGTCCAAAGCACTAATGTACTTCCACAAATGTTGACTTACTTCCAAAGAGTGGTAAACACACTAAAGGTTCTAGCTGAAAATGATAGCCACTGGAAATTAAATATTCTTAAAGGAATAACTGACTCATGCAAATGTCTAACAAATAGCTCTTTATTTCAGCCTTGAGAATATAATAAATCTATAAGCTCCTGCTTAATGTCACTATTACTTCATTCTTAAACTTGTAAAGAACAAAACAGAAATAGTTAATGGCCCTTTCTTGCTCTGATAATTGATGATTAGAGAACATGTGCTGGGATATTTCAGAAATGTTTACTCATGATGATGTATGTGCCTTAAATTGGTATATTTTGCCTTTTTATTTGACGGATACTTGAGATAGTCCCATCTACCAAGCTGTAAAATAATAATTAATCAGATCATAGCCCACAGTGTGGTAGATGAGCCAGATTTCCATGGTACCATGGAAGGGCTCATTGTAGTCACTGTGTGTCCAGGTACCACAGGATCTATGACTACTTTTGAATGTATATTGTTTCCATTGCTGCCCCTGTCAGGGCTTACTTCTTTACTGAAATATAATTGTAGTCAGTGCAGTATAATTGCAATTGTAATCATAGTGTAATATCTGATAATGACATAGCATTTCATCGTTAGAAATTTTTTTTCACACTATATAGCATCTCTTCATAAAACCCTATGAGTTAGGTTAGGTAAATAGCATTGTTTCTATTTTGCTGATCAAGAAACTGAGATTTATCAAGGTTAAGTGATTTGCTCATGGTGGAATGAAACGTCCTTCTAAGTTCAAGTTTAGTGCTCTTGTTACTTCACCATATTATGACTATTTTCAACCGGAAGAATCTAATACTCAAGGCAATAAAGGAGTTCAGGCAAACAGCTGATTTAACTTCTACAAAGCTATTGCCCTCTTCTATGTGTATTTGGGAAGCAGTCTAGTGTCATGAAAAGAATACTAGTCAGAGTCAAATTATCTGAGTTTGAATCCTGACTTGAGTCACTTGGCATCTGGGGAAGAAAAGTGCCTTTATAAATTATAATTTGATTGGAGCTATGATTTCATTGATATGGAGAAATCTCAGAAGAGGAAATTTATTCTACCAATGCCAGTTGACATGTTCTTTGTAATATTATTTGGTAGTTGCATAGAACATTGAGAGATTAAGGAATAGACAAAGCTCAAAAAATATGTGTTAGAGGTAGACCTGGAACCCAAGATTTCCTGGTTCCAAGTCTAACTCTCTATCCACTCTGGCACACTATTTCTCTATAAATTGTAATGGCCTACACAAACTGGCAATATATTTATTGCAATCTGAAAAAAAGATCTATCAAACTTAAGACACAGATCACAGAATCACACAAAATCACTGAATCTTATAGTTGGAATGGTCTTCAGAAGCCCAACAAGTTCAACCCATAACCAAACAAGAATATGAAATAGTTAACATGTGATCATCTACTGTTTGCCTGGAAATCCCCAGTAAGGGAGAACCCACTGTCTCCACCCCATTGGTCCTAGTTGAACCCTCTCCGTCAAAAAAAAATAATAATAGCTAACATTTATATAGCACTTACTCTGTGCCAGAAACTGAGCTAAGCACTTTACATTTATAATCTCAAGTGATCCTCGAGACAACTTTGGGAGGTAGGAGCTATTATTATCCTCCTGACTCTCCCCATCTCATATTTAATCAATAGTCAAGTCCTCTCATTTCTATCTTTGTCACATCTTTCTTATCTGCCCTCTTCTCCTCTCTGACAATGCTACCACCCTGGTCCAAGCCCTCATAACCTCATGCCTAAACCATTGCAAAAGTCTACTGATTGATCTTCCTGCCACAAGTCTCTTCATTCAAGTCCCCCTTCCTGTCAGCTGTCAAATTGAATCTCCTAAATCTAAGTTCTGATCATGCCAACTCCCTATTCAATAAACTCCAGTCATCCCCATTTCAGAATCCAATAAAAAATCCTATTAGGTTTTATAAACCCTTTATAACCTGGCTCGATCCTACTTTTCTGGGCTTTATGATTACTCCAGCATGCCTGGGGTGTTCAGGCAAGAAGAGCACCTCTGGTGGGAGGGCCTAATGAGCCCTTTTCATGGCTGCTCATCCACCTCTGGCGTCTACCTGTCACTCACCTCTCACTTGTGACTGAAATAAACTGTAGCATGCACAGTGCTCATACCCCAGTAAAACCATCTCAGCAGACAGGCTAAATCAGGTTGTGGGCAACCAACAAGCCTCCAACCTTCAGTGAGATAAAGGGATGTCTAGCTCAAGCATGGGAAGACTTCCCTTGGTAGAATGGGAAGATGAGAACAATTTGTTCTAATGACCATGAAAGTGGTTAAAACAAGTGCTTTAGAACTTGGTCAGACATCAAAAATGCCAAGGTAATCTGCTAGATCCCAGGTCATTGACATTTATCTTGATTTTTGTCTTGTCACTGGACCTTAATAACTCTGGAAGAGAGAGTGTGACTGAGAACTTTGTGTAACTCTACCTCACTTAAATCCAATTCACGTGCAAGCCAAGACATCACTCTTGTCATTGGCCCTCTTCAAAAATGAAGGATGGACAACAACACACCCTTTTCACAGAAAAGGAAACTGAGGCAAGAAGAGATTAAGAGTCTTACTCAGAGTCAGAGCTAATAAATTTCTTAGGCCAGATTTGAACTCAGGTCTTCCTGACTCTAGGCCCAAATCTCACTCACCTAGAAAAGTACTTCTAATAGGTCTTTGATTCTTCTCTATTCTATCTGTTATTCCATTGTGCTATTGTTAGCATTATTTGCTAATTTAGCTCATTCTGACACTCCTCTTACAGGAATTTGCAATACTGTTTTATTCATCCTCTGCTATTTGTCCTTGCTTCCATTTCTAAATATATCTTCATTTTAAAGATTAATTTATTTTGTTTTAAAGATCTACATTGGTTGTTGAGCTTCTCATACATTCCCTTCAGTCTTTGGACACCTTTCCTGTTCTTCCTCATTGCTTCTATTTAGCAGAAACCAAATAATAAATGCATCAATACCTTTTTTTCTAATCCCTTACCACTTATCCTTACCACCTAGAAGGGGGAATGCGGAAGGCTGCAGGGATCATTGTATCAATCTTATCTTCCTTTGTATTGTGAAAATACAATAATGAAACTATTCCAAAGAATTATGTTGTAAACTTAGCTTTTATAGAATTTATTGCCTCTGTTCTGGGAGAATGAGGATATTTTTCCCCCACATGGCTCCAAATGATAAGAAAAGGTTCAGGTAAGTAGTCTAAACACTTTATCTTTTTTGGTTTAATGACTCCTTTAAAATAATTTTTAGAATCATGTACTTTTCAAATGACAGACACTCAAAAACTTGAAAAAGCAAAAAAAATAACCACAAACTACAGACTCTCCTAAAATTGTGAATGAGCAAGCAATTGACTTCTAAATATCTTGTACATGTGGATATTAGTTACAAACTGCTCTTGGATCTTACAATCATTATTCAAGTCTTCCCTTTCTAACCTCAATCCTAACCACTAGTACAATATCATCATCTTTTCATAATCATCTCCTCCTCCTTTTCCTCACCTCCTCCTCTTCCTTCTCCTTCTCCTCCTCCTCCTTCTCCTCCTCCTTAATCCTATTTTTATTTTTATTCTTTCTCCTTTTCCTCTTTTTTCTTCTCAATTTCCATAAGCTACCATGCACACACTATGCTCTCCTGTCCTTTTTTTGCCCTCAGTATCATTTCTAATAGCTTGAATGATTCTACCACAATTAATATAATTATCTTTGATCCTTGTTCTCCTCTAGCTTTTAGTTCTTGCCCAGTTACCTCAAAAAATCTCCTTCTTTGTCACTCTTCCCCTGCATAGATTTTGTTTCATTTGTAAGACACACACACACACACACAAAAGAAAACTCTCATAATCCTGAATAATAAATGCAACAATAGTGTTAGGGATGCTATCTCTGTTAAGGAAAAGGAAAGTTGAAATGAAAGTAGAAATAATAAAAACCAATATCCTTCAGAATCAATTTAACAGCATCCTTCCTCATCAACTTCTAAATAAACCTGTTTTTCTTCATAGAGCAACATTCAAAATAAGTAAAACATATAATAATATACACATCATATTTCTCATTCAAATCTTCTTTCTTTTCTTACTATAATTCTTGGCCAAGGTACAGCATCTTGAACTACATGCTTGGTCAGCTAGCCTGGAAAAATAAGCCCCATCAAAAGCATTGTTTGTGTAGAAAAACTGGAACTTAGTTTCACACATCTGACTCAGGGCATAACTTTGAAAATACAGCCTGTAGGTAAATTGGAAGACTTCTACAATGATTCTGAGCCAATTTTGGGTTTGCTCTTGGCAAAGTATTGTAGACATGGCTTGAGTAAAGATTTTATTATTTTAATTGGGATTATGTTCAGTATTGTGATTATTTGTTTTACAATAATTGAGTGAGGTAGATAGTTCAAATATTATTATACTTATTTTACAGTTGAGGAAATTGGTCCTCAGAGGTGAGAAGTTGATTGCCCATGCTCATTTAGGTATTTTATTTTTGGAGTGATAATTGGAAATCAAGTCCAGGGACTCTAAACCTAATGCTGTCTCACTTACACTTAGCTTCCTCCCTAAATAAGAATATCCCTTTAATGAATTAGACTTTAAATTAGGAAGCTGATTTTGTAGGAATATTGAGTAATATTTGGCTCAAGAAACTGAATTCCTCAAACATCTCTTTGCTGAACAATTATTTCCTGTTCACTTTGGGCTTACACCCTCAAAACAACTAAAAAAAATAAGGAGAGTTGGGCAGGATCTGCTGTCTTTTTGTGGCATAGTTTAAAGTCCTCCAATTCAAGATCCTCCTATTGGTGATCCCCCCCTTTTTTTTTTTAAAGCCTGAGAAGTGTGATTACTTAGAACAACTGAGAAAGTCATGTTATCTTTCTCAGGCATCTGGATCCTAAATCTTTCATATAGTATGACCCATGTTAATCTCTCCGATTCTGAAAACATCCATTCTCATGATCAATAAAGAGTTTATGGCCTTCACTTAGAAAGGTAAACAGAAAGGGAGAAAAAACAGCCAGAAGCTAGAGGTCCAGAAACTTCATTCTCAGGATTACTTCATGTACTTGCCCTCTTGTAAATTTCCATTTTCTACTCTTGGTTAGGAAGAGAATAGGATACACATTGTAGATCCATGAAAGACCTTATGACAAAGGTCTGAAATCTTATAATCAAATTGATTGTGGCTATTAATCAGCATTTTTCCTGATTATTTTTTAAAAGAATGTCTAATTGAATAGGTAAATTTCAGTGAACCTTAAATTACTGTGTTCAGCTCAGCTTTTTTCTAGATTTTCCTTGTCTAAGAAAAATAAAATTAGGCTGTTTACTCCTTCAGATCATTAATATAGGCTTGAATCTCTGTGATTCATTTGATTCCTCATTAGATATGTCTTGGTAGAGCTGACCTGTTCACAAAGAGTGAGATCCTGACTTCATCTTGTCTTCATCTGTAGAGAACTAAATCTCTCAAATTAATTTTCTGAAACAGAGTCTCAAGATATCTTTGTTCATTGCTTCTCCTAGCCCCCCCATCATGTGTTTATTTCCACATAAGAAAACAATGTGTTAACAACTACTATTAAATTACTTTTATTTTCATCCCTCTCCATTGAGAGGGATTTACTTAGCATTGATGGAAGCATAGGAGTTAAACAAAAAATTCTATTAACCCAACACTGACATCAAATAATCTCATGTTTAAGCATTTCATATCTGAAATGTTACTGAAGTACATTTAGCTCACACTTGTTGCATGAATAATTCCGGAACAGCAAATGAATATTGATTGAGTAGCCATCCTAATATAGGTGGTAAATTACTTTAATAAGAAAAAAAAAGTATAAATTTGAAAGGAAGCATATTTTACTCTGCCCCTGTGGTAGGATAACCCATGCATTTTAAAATGTATCATTGTATTACTGAGAAATAGATCTGAAAGTCGTGGAATTCCAAAATTTTTCAGTGGCTGCTAATTCTGGGGCCAGCTATTGGCTATGGATGGTTGTTCTCTGAGTTAGACTAGGCATAGCCAGTTAGATTAACAGAAAAAAAAATTAGAATCTCCAACCTAACTTGCTCTTCCCATTCCCTTCTCATTGATAGTCACACTTTTTAGATCTGACATTCTCTGACATTCTGGAGCAGAGCTTGTGAAGAAAGATAAAATCTTTATTTTGAACTTTTTTTTTCCATTTGAATTCAAAGGCATTGCTTCAAATATCATATATGTATATTTGTACTCTTAGACTCCTTTTCATCAGCATTTCATTTTCTGGAATAGAAAAAGCACACATTGGACTGTAGCCTTTTACCCAGAAGCTGGGGACTGAATACATATTTTCTAACACTAAGAAAAGTACAAGAAAAAAATGCCTTTCACATTTTTAGAAAGCAAAATACCTCCTTTTGGAAAAGAATCAAAGTTTAAGGGAACTGTAGTATACTTGGAATATTTAAGTTAGAGTTGGAAAAAAGCAATTATTTTAGGATATAGGTTTATATATATGCAAATATATACACATATGAATGTATGTATATATGTATACATACATACATACATGTATGTGTATATGTTTATAGATATATACATATAGATACATATAAATTGGATGTGATCAAAAGATTCATCAATATCAATTTGCAATGGTTGGGAATCCTCTTAAAAGAAGTAACAGGGACGGAGGGTTGGACATATTAATTTTTATAGCAAGTTGGCT
Source organism: Vombatus ursinus (assembly GCF_900497805.2). Classification (NCBI taxonomy): domain Eukaryota; kingdom Metazoa; phylum Chordata; class Mammalia; order Diprotodontia; family Vombatidae; genus Vombatus; species Vombatus ursinus. The sequence continues at coordinate 13,581,792 of NW_020954687.1, forward strand.
AACAACATATCCTTAGTCATTTATGATTCTGCTATCCTCACAGAGAAACAGACCATGATCAGAAACTATTCATAATTGTTTAGTGTCATTCTTATCATTACATAATTAGAGAGATTGAAATATATTTAAAAAAAAAAAACTAACATAGAAACCTAAAGTCAGAGGCACAAGAAGGGATTTTTTTTTTTTTTGCCAGTTATTCCTTGAGGGTGTGCAGTAGTGGCTACCAGCACAGTGGATGAAAGTACAAACTAAGGACAATTCTACCTTTGCCACACTGAGACAGCTAAATGACATAATTAATAGAGTACCAGGCTTGAAGGCATCAGAAACTGAGCTGGAATTGCCCCTCAGCTATCTAAACAGCTCTGTGACTCTGGACAAATTTATTAACCTCACTCAGCATCAATTTCTTCATTTATCAAAGAGGATTTTTAATTCAATATATCTCACAGAGTATTTGTGACAATCAAATAAGATAATTTACATAGTGTCTTGCAAATCTTAACTTAAACTATACATGGAAAAAATTATTGATGTGACCAGATTCATGCATAGGGAAGATAACTCTGGCAACAATATGAAGGAGTTAGTCTTTTTTTTTTCTTTTTATTACCTTCATCTAACTTGTATCTTATCATTTACCTCATTATTTTCATGTTAGAGTATATCCTCCTTGAGGGCAGGAACTATTGTCTTTGTTGTTGTTGTTGTTGTTGTCTTCCTTTTCATTGTATTACCAGTGCATAGTACAATGTCTGGTACATAGTAAATACTAAATAAATACTTGTTGACTAACTAATGAATGGTCTGGTAGGGAAGAGAGGAGAGCCATGTTCCAGAAAGAAAGTGATGTCAACTTATTGTAGGTTTGTTATATTGGGAATAGAGAGGAGAACGAATATGTGAAAGATATTGAGGAGGTAGAAACAACTTGACTTCATATTTCATTGCATGTGAGAGGTAAAGGATGAATGAGAAGCACGTAACAGAATTTTTGAACACAGAAGACAGAGGACCCCTGACAGAAATAATGAAGCAGAAAGAAGAGGGGGGGTTTAAGGTAAAAAATAATGAACTTGGTTTTGAACACTTCAATTTTGAGATGCTGGTAGAACATTCAGATTGATTTCTAGGAACCTGGGATTTTGAACTGGAAAAGATTTTAGAATTTACCCAGTATAACCTCCTCATTCTGAGGACAAGAATCATTGGGTTCAGTGGCCCCTAGCTCCAAATCTACTCTTAGACTTGTAGATGTGTATGTCATCTGATTAGAAGTGATGGTGGAAACCATCATCATAGTTTTGTACAGAGAAAAAAAAAAGAATAGAGTTGAGGGCAGAATTTCTATCAGGTAAGTAGTATCTTCATTATCTACTAATTATTGGAGAAAAAGGTGCCCCTCATAAATAAATATTCGACTAATAAATTTACACATTTAGTTGCTAAAATATTTCATTTATTTATGTACTTCTTTTCAAAACTGATTGTTTAGATTTCTAGAAAGACAATTTTGTGTAATGACAGGCAGTTTAGTGGCACAGCAGATAGAGTGCTGAGCCTGGAGTCAGATAGACCTGAATTTAAATCCAGTCTCAGATACTTCCTAACTGTGTGACCCTGGGAAAATTATTTAACTTCTGTTTTCCTCAGTTACCCCATCTGTAAAATGGGGATAATCATAGCATCTACTTATCAAGGTTATGAGGATCAAATGAGATAATAATTGTAAAGCACTTAACACAATGCCCAGGCACATAGTAAGTGCTATATAAATGCTAGCTATTAGTTATTATTAATGGTTAGAGAGCTGGTCTTTGACCTGGGTTGGAGACCTGCTTCTGATACATATTGGCCATGTGACTCTGGGCAAGTCATTGAACATCTCATTGCTCCAATCAAGTCTCTAAGACTCTAATTTCAGAGAAGCAGCTGACCTGAATTCTGGGAAAGCATTTACTCACCTACAAGTTTCTTTTACCATTGAAATCACAAGTCCAGTCCCTATGCATATATAATTGAATTTCTGCTTAAATAGGGTCTACTGAAAATAGGTGAACTTTTTTTTTCATAACTCTTGGTCATATTGTTGAGCAGCAGTAATTAGGATAAATATGTCCTCTAAGATCTTCTCCCACTCTCCAATCTAATTTATAATCTGCTGCATTGCATTAATAGCTTCAGAGGCTATTATTAAAGGATGTACAGAACATTGTTAGCCCCTACTGTAACTACAGTCCTTGTGTATTTTTCCATCTACCACCGTCAGGTTTTAAGTGGTGATTATTTATTTTTTTGTTTGTTTATTTTCCTGTCTGCATACCTGTGTCTTTCTTTTTTTAGCCAAAGACAAGGTTTATTAGAACATCCATCATATTGGGCAGACTCTTAAGGAGGCTGAACATTAGTAAGCTATTGGTTAGATTATAAGAATCTGACCAGTGGCTAGATTTTAAGAATCTAAGCATCTTAATGGAGACAAGGTGGACCTTATATACAGAAAAGACTATGGGAGGGACCTAGGATTGGCCAATGGAGTGAACAGAGCACCTGGGACCTGGACCTCATGGGAGAATGGAGTCTAGCTAGGATTGAGGGTGGGAAATGGCCAAGGGCCATACATAGGGAGGTAAGACAAAGGAAGGCCAGGCTAGGTCAAGGATAATAGAATTGGAGGATTGGGTGTAGCCAAAACAAAAGGCCAATTGATGGAATCATGGCCTCAGGGGAACTCCAGAGATCTCCTTGATCAGGTGAGAGAATTCAAGGTTTTCTAGGGCCCATAGGCAAATGGGGCCAAATTGGGACAAAGGTCTCACTTTGGGCCCATACCCCATCATTCCCCCCTCAAACAAATGGGACCCAAATTCTTTTGTAGTAAGGGGAGAAGGTCTCAGTATCTGAAACTTCTTCCTGCTAGCAACGGGTATAGAACTGTCCCTGCCTTGAAGGGATCCCAAAGAGGAGGTTGACTGGAATAGAGCACAGGCTGCATCCAGGGAATGATGGGGGGACATTGGCTGGCACCCGCTATTTGCTACCAACTGTAGGTAAATGGCCTATAGTCTGACAGAAAAGAAACTACAGGACTCAGATATGACAGGATAAAACATCCCTAGTTCTGTTTAGATTCAGATAATTCAGTTTTCCAACCATGCAGTATCAAATCCACCTCATAGCCAGACTCAGGAATAACCAGGTGGGTAACATTCCCTTTCAAAGGAACATAATGGGGAAACTGAGCCAGGAGGATCCCATCTTAAACTAAGGCTAAAATTGTCCTCTCAGCTTTTCCCAATGCTGACTTCCCACCAGTATCACCTTCTCTGAGTAGCTTGTGGCATTTCTCTCAGATGGTGGATTATTGATTATCTATGGATTATGACCCATCAAGTAACTCAAAATAAAATCCTATGAGTTTTTACCTGAAACAGCAAGTTTTACTAATCACAGCTTAGGAAAAACTTTTCTAGGATTTACATCTCAAACTTAAATTTGTCTTGGTGTAAAAAGTCAATCATTAGAGATTTCTATAGACTTGCAAATTCTCAGCAAGTCATGCATAACCCAAACAAACTTTTTGGCTAGTTTACACATTAAAACAATAACCAACAATAGCTAAATTATTTTAGCAGTAACCAAATTATGTAAAGTTGCTTGACATAACTCATACAGAAAGTTCACCAAATTGAAACTTGAAATAAACCCATTACCAATCAGGTGACTTCAGTTTTGTTAAATGCACATCCAAATTACTTTACACAGAGAATCAACATCTCATCATTAACAGTTAAAACTAAAACTTTAAGAAGAGCATGTTTACCCAAGTTTGGAGGCCAGCTTCTTTACCTTGAGCAGGATGCGCTGAACCTGGGTGATGCTTCCATTCAAAAGTTGCCCTAGAGCCCAAGGTCATTGACAGGGGGGCTCACACCATAGCTGCTGCCCCTCCCCCCTCCTTCCTCCTTCCTCCCCCAGATGAGGGAGGGCAAAATCAAAGGTGAGGGGTAAAGGGTGAAACTCTCTTCTCCTATGAGAGGGGTTAACAGATACCCTCTTCACTAAAGGGAAGGGAGTGACCAGGTTGTACAGGTGTTTCAAAACTCCTTAATGATCAATCACAAAACCTCCAGAATATGCCAAGATATGTTCAGCTGTTCTAACTTTCCCTGTAACCTCCATGAAGGAGGATTCAGAGGTGCAGAGGGAATGGAGTAAGTAAGCCTCAGGGAACCCAAAAGCAATTGCAGTTTTCCCCAATTTCCTAGCACCCAGGGAATTAACAGAATTGAACATACACTTCCAGATAGGGAGTCTGTCCTTGTCCTCTATGCTGCAGAAGGTGTACCCAGGTCCATGGCCTTGAATTGACCCAGTGGATCAAGAGCCTGAGAGCATCAGGCCAAATGAGAGACAACCTTGTAACTGTCTGCCCAATAAGCACCTCCAAGCCTTGGTGCTTGGAGAGCGACCCTAACTGCAGAACAAGAAAGGAGGGAGGGGAGGCTTACATACCTTCCAGTCTTGGCTGGAGAGGAGCTTGGGGTTAGGCAGTTTCCCCGTACAGGCCATCAAAATGATGCAGTTTAGGTTCAGGGGTGCTGGGACCCCAATATCACAACATGCAGGTCCTGCCCAAAAGAATTCAACCCAACCCTTCTTTCAGCCAAAGACAAGGTTTATTAGAACATCCTCCTTCATATTGGGTAGACTCTTAAGGAGTCTGAACATTAATAAGCTATTGGCTAGATTATAAGAATCTGACCAGTGGCTAGATTTTAAGAATCTAAGCCTGTATACCTGTTTCTGTCAGCATCTTTCTTTTCTCCTCTGCCCCTACTATCACCATAATTTCCTTCAATACATTTTCTAGTCTTCTGTGGATTAGGAAACTACATAAATAATTTTGAAAAATACATGTGTAAAGGGAGAATAAAAAGTCTCTGAGTGGTTTAGAAAAGAAGGAGAGGGGAAAGGAGCAAGCATTTATTCATTACCTACTATATACCAGGCACTGTGCTAACTAAGCATGTTATAAATATTGTCACATTTGATTCTCACAATAATCCTGTAATGGGGCAGCTAGGTGGCACAGTGGATAGAGCACCAGCCCTGGATTCAGGAGGACCTGAGTTCAAATCTGGTCTCAGACACATAACACTTAGTAGCTGTGTGACCCTGAGCAAGTCACTTAACCCCACTGCCTAGCCAAAAACAAACAAACCAACAATCCTGTGAGGTAGATGCTATTATTATCCCAATTTTACAGGTAAGGAAACTGAGGCAGACAGAGGTTAAGTAACTTGCCCAGAGTCACACAGCTATTAAGTGTCTGAGACTAGATTTGAATTCAGGTCTTCCTGTCTCCAGGTCCAGTGCTCTATACACTGGGCCACAACCAGCTGCCTCTCAATAGCTGCTTTAGTGCATGGATTTTGTGACATTTAGTTTGCTCAGTAGCCTAATTTTCTCATTTCCTGACTTAGCGAAATTCCAGATTTGATGAGTTCTCCAGATAAGAAAGATGTTACTTTGAAGCTTTGTACTTAAGGCTTATTAACATATTAAAATTATTGTTTATTTGCCATTTTTTACTTTAAACATTTCAATGAAATAATATATATCCACTGAATGTTTGCTGGCTTCCTAAGATATCTTTGAAAGTCTCATGATGGAAGATGCTGTCCATATCCAGAAAAAGAACTATGGACTTTGCAGATTGAAGCATGCTATTTGCTTTTTTTTTTTCTGTTTTGTTTTGTTTCTTCTTTCTTGTGGTTCCTCCTATTGGTTCTAATTCTCCTTTACAACATGACTAATGTGAAAATATCATTAATAGGAATGTACATGTAGAACCTATATCAGATTGCATGCCATGTTGGGGAGGGAGGCAGGAAGGGAGAGGGAGAAATTTAAAACTCCAAAACTTACGGAAATGAATGTTGAAAACTAAAAATTAATTAATTAGTAAGAAATGTTGGCTGGCTTTGTGGTCTCAATCCACTTTTATGGCTTTAGGAACATACATTACATCATTAAAATTGTAATATTTTTGTTTTATATTAAATCTAGCAGAACACTAAGTATTTGTGGCAGACATGACCTGAATTATACATCTGGACTCCAGAAATTTAGAGAAAATTTGAGTGCTAAAACTTTATACATTTTGCAGAATAATTTGTAAAACTTTAAGAATAGATCTTAATGGTGATATGCCAACTGCATATTGAATTGTCAAATACTTATTTGCAAAGGCCTATAATGTTGTTATGTGTCCATTCACTCTATGTATATAGATTGTCCTCCTTTTTCTTTATGATGTAGAAAATTTCAATGGGCAAACAGTCCTACTTCATATGGCATCATTAATTTATAGAGGGTGGTCCTCTTACAACAGACATCCAGTCCCTTACCAGCTTGTTTCTATCTCTTTCCATTACCATATCCATTCCTTTATCATTTAAACAGTTATAACTCCTATGTTAGCAAATATTCTAGTATATATATATGTGTGTATATATATGTGTGTGCGCATATATATCTGTGTGTATGTATATATATATATACATATTGTCTTATATCTATTCCACAGAGGCACAATCTTTCATTCAACTGTGTACCTATTGAACAGGGAAATAAAACTTTATAATATAATTTAAGGGCAAAATGCCTGCTAGGCCTGTTATTGCTTTATCATAAAGGCTTTGTCAATATTTCATAAAATGAACCACTACTAAAATATTAATTTACTCATGTTACCTTCTCAAAAGTGGTAAAAGAAAAAAAATAAACTAAAATAAGATTTTAACTCAGTGAATGGACCAAGAACCTTGAAAAGGTCATTTGTAATAGATGCCTCTACTTTTCCTTGTCTCACTCTCTTCTTAACCTTTTACATTCTATTATTACACTAAAACTGCTCTCTCCAAAGTTACCAATGATCCCTTCATTTTTAAATACAAAGTTTTTATCTCAATCCTCATTTTCCTCAACCTTTCTGTAGCCTTTGAGATAACTGATAGCCCTCTTCTCAATACTAGTTTTGCTCTTGGTTTCCAGAACACCATTCTTTCCTAATTCTCTTCCTAGACCATACCTTCTAACTACAGGTATCCCATAGGGCTCTATCCTGGGCCCTCTTCTTTTCTTCTCTTAATTACTTTTTGCTTGGCCATCTCATCAGCTCCTGTAGATTTAATTACTATCTATGTTCTGAGTATGCTCAAATCTACCCAGCCTGCCCTAACCTCTTTGATGATCTCCAATTTCTGATCCACAACTGCCTTTCAGACATCTCAAACAGGGAGCATCTTAAACTGGACACATCCAAACTGAACTTATTTTCCCCCCTAAACCCTTTATCTCTCCCACCCACTTATTCTAAAACCGTTCCTTCCCTTCCTTATTACTATAGAAGGCAACACCTTCCTCCTGGCCCCTCATGCCTGCAAACTAGGTATCATCCTTACATACTTCCTATCTCTTCTCCCCCCCATATCCAATCAGTTTTCAAATTTTAGTTACTTCTACCTTTGTAACTTCTCTCCTACAGATACCCTTCTCTCCTCTGACACAATGACTAGTCTGGTGAAAGCCCTCATCAACTCAAGCCAGGACCATTGAAACAGGCTGCTATTGGTTTCCTGCCTCAAGTCTTTCCACTCCAGTGTGTCCTCCTCCATTTAACTGTCAAATTGATGTCTCTAAAATATGAATCAGACAATATCACACTGCTCCCATTCAATAAACTCCAGTTGCTCCCTATTACCACCAAGTATAAAAATCTTTTGTCTTTTAAAACCTTTTAAAACCTGACTCCTTCATATCTTTTCTAATCTTCTTATACCTTATTCCCTTCTATACTCTGTGACGTAGTGGCTTCCATGCCTTTCCTACCCACAAAACTCCAATTCCTGACTACAGGAATTTTCAATGGTTATCACCCTTGACTGGAACTTTCTTGCTACTTAAAGTTGTAGGAGTAGCAGTAGTAGTAGTAGCAGCAGCAGCAGCAGCAGTATCAGTAGTAACAGCAGTGGTCCCACTTTCTGCAAAAAGCCTTTCCCAGTTCTCCTTGGTTTCTTTGCTCTGAGGCTACCCACAATTTATCCTTTATGCTTCAACTTGTATACATGTACATTTTTGCTTGTTATTTACCCAATTGGACTGTTAACTCCTAGAGAGCTGATGCTGCTGCTGCTACTACTACTTCCACAATAGCTTCTGCTACTACTTTTACAGACACAGCTACTACTACTGTTGTTGCTGCTGCTGCTGCTGCTACTGCCACTACTACTGCTGCTTTTTGCCTTTATTTGTATCCCCAATTCCTAGCACAGTGCTTGGCACAAGATAAGTTCTTGATAAAGGCTGGTTGAATTAACTTGACTAGAATGCCCCCCCCAAAACAAACAAACAAACAAACAAACAAAAAAACAAACAGCAACAACAAAAATAAAACAAAACAAAACAACAACCAAAAAAAAAAACAGAACTAGAGATCTAGATTAATGTCATGGTCTTGCCTTTTAATTCATTTCAAGTTGGAATCAGGTCTACATGTCTAGATCATTCCTGATTTATGAATTATTATGGCAAGAAGTGTAGGGTTTATACTATACCCTAATAGTAAAGATGCCATCCAAGGAAAGAAGAGAATAGGGACATAGCAAAGTCAAAAAAGACCATGAACCATTCTGGAAATTACAAATGCTAAAGGAAATGATGAGAGAATGACTACTGCTTTGGGGAGACATGGGCATGTTTATAGGAAGTTGGGAAAAAGTCAGTAATAGGGAGAGATTAAAATAAGTGATAGAGTGGAAATGACAGAGTGAACAATCCGTAGGAGATAAAATGGAATAGAATTGCTTGTGTAGGCAGAAGGATTGGTGTTGATAAGGATTAAAGCCCTCTTTTCTTTGTTTGTTTTTTTTTAGGCAATTGGGGTTAAGTGACTTGCCCAGGGTCACACAGCTAGTAAGTGTCAAGTATTTGGTCTGAGGCAGAATTTGAACTCAGGTCCTCCTGACTTCAGGGCCGGTGCTCTATCCACTGAGCCACCTAGCTGCCCCTAAGACCCTCTTTTCATCTGAGACCAGGGAGAAGGAGGAGATAGTGATGGAAGGCACATGAAGGATATGAGATGAGAAAGGAGACAAAAGAAGGAGTTCATAGCAAATGACTTCTTTTTTTCTGTAAAATATGAGTCATGGTTCCAAACTGGGAATTGGGGGAGGTAGACCCATGGGAAGTTTGAGGAGGGATGAAAAGTTTTGAAAGTGTCATTGTGGAGAGTGGGATAATAAGTTGATAAGGTAGGTATAATAGGATTGATGAATAGTAATGAGGGCCCAGTTGAAGTTTCCCAACATAAAATTTTAGTGGATCCAGTCAGAATGGTTGCATGGTTTTCACTTTTGTTCAGCAGCACATGTATAAGATGAAGATGGTAGTTGGTGGTAATTATCCAAGGCTGAGGCTTGGCAGGACATAAGAGTCAAAATGAAAAGGGGATAGAGACTGAAAGGAAGTGGACATTATAGAATTGAGCTAATTCACCAAGAGGGCAAGACAGGGAAGAAAGCCAGGCAGGAATCAAAAGTCTCCCTTGGAATCTGTAGACAAGATTCTTAAAATTTCTATCAAATCATCAATACAAACCACATTTAAACAAACCCCTGTAGACATATTTTTAATCTATATCAGCAACAATGAGGCCTATATGCATATACATACCTATACACTTGTATGTGTATATGCGTAGAAAGCTGTTTAAGCTAGTTAAAACATTTTAACAGAATACAAATAATCTTTAAACACTTTCATGGAATGATTACTGTATTCCATAGAGGCAATTTAAAAATACCTGTCAAAATGGAAATTTCAAGTTGCCCTTGGATCATTCATTTAGTTTAATAAATTTACACTACCAGGTTCCTCCATTTTCCCCTCAGACCAAAACAAATAATGCTGTTGAATGTAACTCTCAGGTAACCTAAACCATATCATATCATAATGTAAGGATTTTGGTCTGCTTGTCATAGTCATGACAAAACAGTAGATATAGGTTCCCCTGCCCTATTTGAGTACTTCATGAATTTAATAAAAAAATGTGAAGTTTATCGAAGTAACTTCAGACCATTTTTCTTTTCTGTTTTCTTTTTTAATGACTGAAAGCTTCAGACATAAGATAGCTGCTGAGTTTAGATTTTTAGGTCTTCTTCTATATGACTTACAGGCTCAATGTGGTGCCCACTACTTTAGGGCTGTGGTTGCCTAGGTGCCAATTAAACAGGGTTATATGCGTCTGTGATTTCTTTCATACAACAATCCTTCCAGTAACTAGATATGGCTACTAATGTTTCCCCCTAAGACTTCAATTTTCCAGATAAAATGATCTCTAATTTCTTCAATCTTTCCTCAGAAATTCTATTTTCTAGCTCAAATCATTTCATTTCTCATCATTATCTTCCACATAATCAGTATAACCTCTCTTACTATACTCTCTCTAGTAATAGTTACCAATTTGGGAGCTACACTAATCATCTCATCCATTGTTGGAGCCAGGAAACTGCTAGAGTTCTGTAATGCATGAAACACAGATGCCGTGCAAAGCCATTTAGAATGTCACAAAATAATCATATATGCTGCCATCCACCGTTCTTTCCCACACCTGCTATATGTTCCTGGAGGAAGAATCCAGAAAGAAATGGTAATAGTCAAGGACAGGTTTTTGCATAGCTTCCTGAGCTCTCTTTAAAGGAATAGTAACACAAAAGCAGCTCACTTAAGGAATGAGATGATTAAATGATAATTCTCATTTCTAAGGAGAACCACCTAAGTTGCTTTTTACAAGAATATTATACTATTTCAGAATCTTGTACAAGATTTCTGAGCCACCTTCTTTGTACAATGTTTTTAATCTTATGCCATTTTAAAGCACTGAGCCAGGCTGGGGAGGCATGGAGTTTGGGGTAGGTTAGGGAGGGTGTAGAACAAGAGAAGAGAGACTCAAACTGAGACAAAGACAGAGATAGAGAATGACTGAGAGGGGAAAGAGGATAAGGCAGAGGGAGAGAGAGACAGAGAGACAAAGAGAGACAGAGACAAAGACAGAGAGAGACAAAGACTGAGAGAGAGAGAGAAAGAGAGAGAGAGAGAGACGAAGACACAAAGAGAAGAAGACAGAAACAGAGCAAGAGAGAGAGAATGAAAGAGAATAGGGAGGGACAGACAAAGAGAGGCTGAAGCTATTTTAAAAGAAAGTGAAAAATTGAAGATACCTGATAGTATAAGGTAAAATGTATACTAGAAGACCAACATACCCAATGTATACGATGTAGTAACAGAGCTGTTTATTGGTCAAAAAAAATTCAGTTGTTGAGTTAGGTTAGTTATTATCTATCCAGTATTTAAGCAGTTATATATATATATATATATATATATATACACACACACACACACATATATACACACACACACACACACATATATGTATGTATATATGTATGTATATATATACATATATATACACATATATATGTATATATGTGTATATATATATAATGTATTTGTAAGCATGTATTATTTGTGTATCTTGTCTCTCTCTCTCTCTCCATCTCTTTCTGTCTCTGTCTCTGCCTTTGTCTCTCTGTCTCTGTCTCTACCTCTCCCTCAGAATAAGGAAAAGATTTGTCAGGTTTTTTCCCTGGAAAAAAAATAATTGCAATATAAAGAAAAGAAAAAGGTGTCAATAAAATATATAAAAATACTTTTATAAAGAAAAGAAACAACAAAAAAAAAGGGAAAAAAAAGCTTCCTCTTCCTTAGATAAATTCTGGGCTGAACTCCCATTAATGTCCATATATCTCTTTTAAATACATAATTTAAAATGAAAGGTAGCATGACGTGCTTCTGACATAAACTAGCTGTGTGAACATGGACAAATCACTTAACCTTTCAGTGCCCCTGGGCAACTCTCTATGATTATTAGTTGCAGAAAAATTGCTGATTTGCCTTGGCAGACAGGTTTTGTACATTGTTATTTCCTTACAAAAATGCAATTCCAGACTCAGATTGCTCCCCCAAATTATTTAATTGTATTAAAATGTTCTTTGCAATATATACTAAAAAAAACTCATCAGTTTTTCCTTTAAGTAATTTTATGCTAAATATAAGTAGATATAATTGCCAGACTTCTCTTCATTTCCCACTAAACAAATTTACAGCATGATGCTGTCACTGAAGGAAGAAAATCTTAGTGCATTTGGTTTATTGATTTTACTTATGGGCAGTTTCTATTATTATTATTAGAAGAAAGGCAGATATGTCATTAATTTCCATTTGCACACCCTTTTTCATTTTGATATTGAAAAAAAAAAACACATCTCCAGTTATTGTGAACAGTGTCTGAGTCATGGTGATACTGGAATAGCACAAGTTTTAAGAAGGGACTGCAGGCAGTAACCAGCATTGCTTTTTCCTACTTTCTAAATGAGCTCCCAAGAGTCAAAAAAAGAATATTAAGAAAGTTTTTTTTAGGCAAAAAAAAAAACGATCACAATGCACATCACCTTTCAGCAATTCTGTAGACTTTATAAATATTATTAATAACAAATATGTGTATTAATAAACTTCATTGTCCTTAACACATAGGGAAACTAAGGCAATTTCACTGAATTGACCTTTATTTTATTCCCTATTTTTTTTTCTGTTGGTGTCTATACAATGCCAAAACAGTCAATGGGATTTGATTTTTTCAAAGCTCATTTAGGGATGGGACAGGTGGGTTGCAAACCATTTATTTGGTAAAGCAATGAATGAATTTTTCATATTTTAATCAGGCACATGACAGTTCTCAATAGCCAATCAATTGGATCAACTGCATAGCACACTGAATTATTCCTTAAAACAGTGTTAAACAGCCAAGGCTGGATGTTGACTATATGTTTCTTTTTCTTTTTTTCTTTTCTTTATTTTACTCTGAACTTAAAAAATAAAATAAGCATTTCCATAACAATAGTATAGAAAAAAAGATGATTATATACAAAACTGCAAATCTATTATGTAAAACTTGCTATTCCTTTTTCTTAAATACTAAAACTTAAATACACAATAAGAAAAAAAGAAAAGAAAGCAGGTCAGCCAGTGGTAAAAATTAGAATCTACCTAAAGAAGAGCTCAATGGGACACTGGGACTATTAGTATACTAAAAAAAAAAATGAAAAAAATGAAAGAACAGTATTCCAGTATGTTGGGCAGATCCTGCTGAGTCACACAGCAACAATAATGCACAGCAGTAACAAGGAGAGAGTGCAGGACAACTCCCTAACCTAAACAAAATAATCTCTTTGGGTCAGAGAAGGTGGGAGGGCTAAACTATCATCTGATTGATACCTACTGCAGCCCACTCATCCTGAAATATAACATTTTTTTAAACTTTGCAATAGAATGCAGAATTACATTTCTCAAACCTCCTGCTTTCCTCATGAGATTCTCAATTTCATCGAACTCTGATTTGACCCAGGCTGACCTCTGGCTTATTTTAGAATCATAGCTTAAGTGTTTTTGACCAGGGTTATGCAGGTAGTGAGTAATAAAGGCAGGATTGGAGTCCAGGGCCATTGGTTTCTAATGTTTCTAATGCAGTGTACTTTTGCATACATCATCCTGCCCCTCAATCCGAAGTCACTTCAGATAAAGTTAAGAAAGATGGGATAGAGACAAGGATGAGACCTGTGGTTCCACCAACATACAAAATTCACAGGTGAGGAAAGTCCTTTTACCAATGGAGTACAACACTTCCTATATAACTTAGAGCTCCCTAGAGCAATGAGTAGATGACAAAGGTTAATATAATCAGTATGTGTCAGAAAGATTTAAGACAGGGTTATTGAGATTTCAAATCTAGCTCTCTATTAAGCCATGTTGCCACTCAACAGCATGGTTCTATGGTATTGGTTACATTTTGAGTGATTTAATCTTTCCTCTGAGATGATTTTCAACCTATTCTATATATGTGCTGTATACACATAGTTCTTCAAATGCCTTTCCCCCATTAGAATGTGAGTAACTTGAGGGCTCAGATTGGGTCTTTATTCTTTACATGGCACAGTGCCAGGCACATAGTAAGCATTTCACAAATGCCTCTTAACATACTAACTTCTCTATTAGAGGCCATTTATGTTTAGCAAGTCTGAACTTGAAGCATAGACACAGCTGATGGCATACTCTGACACCATCTACTTCCAATATGCAGCATCACTTGCCACAAACAATCTTTGGGTTTTATCCTTTCAAGCAAATACAAAACAGGACAAGCCCACAACACATAGAAGTAAGGCTATAAAATGGGGATGAGTAAGATTCAGTCTCCTAGACTGACTTTGTCAGCTTCATCATCAGTGCTGGAGTCTACCAGAAAAGCAAAGTCAAGTAGCCCTTTCTGTAGCACTCCACAGTTACAGTCCACTAATTCTTATGATTCTATTTGGCTATCAGGTCATAAATTTAATCTTTATTGCCTTCAGATAAAACCTGAATAAAAACAAATTCAAATATTAAGATAGAGATGTAATTTGAACTTTGAAGATAATCTGTGTAAGGTATAAATATATATATATATATATATATATATATATACACACACATGTCAATTAATACATAATTAGAGAAGTAACGTCCATGTGTTTAGGTCCCTGCTATTCTTAATTACTTCAAAATATTTCCAATTTCAACTAAGTTCATTATTTAAATAGTTATGGAATATTTTATTAACTGAACAAACTTGAATTCAAAGGGAAGATCTAAATGAATCTTTACTCCTCCACATCAGCAAGTAGTAAATAAGGCTGTTTTATTTCTGTCTTTGGATTCCCATTGCCTAACCCAGTGCCTTGCATGTGATTGGTGCCTATTAAATGTTTATTGACTATAATAGAGGGAGTACTTATACTGGCAAAAATTACAGGTGAACTAATGCATTTATGAACACTTTTTAATTCATATAGATTGTCATGTACACATTGTCTAATCAGAATTGGTACAAACTTTAGATGATTTTTTTCTTCAATCAATTAACAAGCATTAATCAAATAACTATTTTTTTTTCTTTGCCAAGCATTGTGTAATACACTGGGAATAGAAAGACTATAATGAAATAGTTTCTGCCCAATTTGTGCAATGAAGTTAGTAGATTAAGTTCTTTATAAATGTTCAAATTATCTTTTGCCCATGAAGAGTAGACATTTAATGTATATGAAAATTCTGAGTCATTATTAGAGTACATCTTTATAGTCCTCAAGATTTTATAAAAGCTTTTGGGGTGAGAAAAATTCTTGATTTCCATATAACATTAGACCATTTGGGAAATTGCAAATGCTTTAAATGATACTAAGTTGTTCCTTGACACAAAAGTCAATCTTTCCAACACCATTTTAGCCCAGTGATGTTTTGTGTCTATTTATCAGGGAACACCACAATCTCAAATGGATCAAGATTGCCAGCAACTTAAATGATAGTGGAGAAAAACAAGATACAATTAAGGCACAGTGCTGAGCAGCAAGAAGTGGCATAAAAATATAGCAAGGATACAGTTATGTAGTAAGAAAAAGAGATGATAATAGATGGACAGCATGTACATTGTGCTGGCTGCCATGTAATATTAATGAGGTTTAGATGAAGACCTCAAACACATTAGGTAGAACCTCTAAAAAAGGATTTATGGGAGAATATGAATAAGAATTGCACAGGATAATGTATGAAGGTATGAATAGGTTGTGATTAACCTCAGTAGAAGGGGTCCTATACCGGTGACATGATAAATCCAACAAATTGTTGTAGTACCACAGACTATTAAAGTGAATTTTCTTCAACTTAAAGTGCTCTCCTAGCCTAAAGCTCTATTCCAATGCTTCATTATGGTGTGGACATGACCCAGGATCCTCAAGCTATTGGGTATGGGTAAGACGTTCTAACTAAATTTCAAAAGGTCACTCATAATCAGAGGGTTGATCAACAGATGATGATCATTTTTGAAGCATGATCAAAACTTATTCAACAATCTGCTAAGGTTGAGAGGGGTTAAACATTCATCAAATATTGAAGTAAATAAGGAACTATGTAGTTGTGGGCTATTATAATCAACACTGCCTTTATTTCCCTGATGTATACTATTACTACTACTACTACTACTACTAATTTATATTAATAATAGTTGATTGATACCAAGCTTTGGTTTTATCATATTTCATCTCAATTGATCCTCACCACAATCCTTTGAGATGGGTGCTAATATTATTTCCCTTTTACAGATAAGGAAACTGAGGCTGAGATATTTTTGTCTCATAAAGAGTCACATAAATAGTGACAATCAGGTTTTGAGCTCAGATCTTCCTGACTCCAACTCTAGTTCTCTATCTATTAATTCCAAATCCTTCCCAAGATATCACATTCTCTGGCCTTTTCCTCTCAACTTTTACTCATACTCAAAAGAATGTGTTGCTAGAGGAACACTCTCTGAATTCTAGGGTTAATCATGTGTTTTAGGCTTGTCGCTAAAGCCACCTAGCTCCCTTTTAGTTCAATGTGGAGATACATTTAACAAAAGAGGTGTACTTTGCCATAGTACAGAAAGCATTTGGATAATGGCACTTAGCTCCTCAATAACACATGTGACAAAAGCAATTCTCTATCCCTGGTACTGCAGGTCTTACAAGTACTTTCTCACTTCTTAGAGTCTTCAGATAAATTTCCTTGGGTGTTGCATCTTCTGTTTGTCCAGTAGCTCTAGCCACATGGTGATAGTGGAAGGGAGGAGAGAAAGCCACTCACCTTCTCTCCCTGCTTCTCCCTTGTTCTGGTTCAGGAACTGTCATTCACAACTGCCTCCAACTCTCAAACTCCTCAATTGCTGAATGGTTTTCTTCCTTTATATGGAGGTCCAAAGGGCATGCCTGATGGTGACTGCTATCACACATTGGATGAGGTTGCCTTCATCCAATGGCTATAGCCCTATAATTCTCTCAAGCAGGTTAAGAAGTTTATTAACACATTGTCTATGGTGGCAAGAAAATAACACCTACTTTACCCTTTGTAATTGCATTCTGGTCTTCGGTGACTGAATCAACTGCAGTAGGGAATATAAGCATGTTGTTTCCACATTAAGACCTTCTTTTGTATTGCTACATTCTGTGAGGACATCAACTGAGTTTAGGTGGAAATTAAACACCACCCCCAACCCCACTCCCACCCCTAAAATTAATTTTCATTGTAGAAATGTTCCAATATGTTCTCTAAGTTGTTGTGTCAGTGAACTAAATAATTCCCTACAGGACTGACAAAAGTTAATTAACACAACTTACAAAGAGGCAAAACTTTGAATTAACTTGTTTATTGAGTTTAACTTGGTTGCTGAGAAAATAAAGTTTGTTACCATAGATGATAAATAATACTTCACATTTCTATAGTACATTGAAACTCACAGGGGCAATTAGGTAGAACAACAACTCTGAAGTCAGGAGGATCTGAGTTCAAATACAGCCTCAGACACTTCCTAGCTGTATGATTCCAGGCAAGTCACCTTGATTACTGAAAGAAAAAAAGAAAGAAAGAAAGAAAAGAAAGAAAGAAAGAAAGAAAGAAAGAAAGAAAGAAAGAAAGAAAGAAAGAAAGAAAGAAAGGAAGGAAGGAAGGAAGGAAGGAAGGAAGGAAGGAAGGAAGGAAAGAAATAAAGAAGGGAAAAAAGGAAACTTACAAAATACATTTCAAATGACCATCTGGTAGCAGAGGAAGTACAAGAATTCTTATTATCCCAAGTTCTAGTCATATTTTTTTCTCTACTTGTAATTTTATGGTTGAGGACAAGTTCTATAAGGAAGCTTCTTCTACCAATGAATAAAGGTGAAAGTTTGTAATTATTTTGAGAATAGAGAAGTTAGGTGACTGGCCAATGGTTCAAAGTCAGTAAGTGTCAGAGGTGAGTTTTTAATCCAGGTTTTCCTGGCTTCAAATCTGATTCCTCTATTATTATGCCACATTGCCTTCAGCTCCATTTTACAAATGAGCCTATAGTAATAAGTTTAGGTCAGGGCTCTGACTCTAACCAACTCCAATGCTCTATTCACTATGCCATTATCAGTTTTCTATCTGTAAATGTAATAATGGATGAAAAAAGCTTAATAAATCTTAAAACATTGATACAAATGGCAGTTATTATTGTTGTTTCCTCCCTTTCCCCTTTAATTTTGTACCACTAACAAACTGAACAAATTACCACCACTGATTTGCTTTTGTTGTATAACTTTTTAAATTTTGATTACACTTCCTATACATTTTAAATTGTTAGAAGTCCTTGACCCATGAGGATGATTCAGCATGAATCAATAACATATAGTAATTTGAGCTGGATATAAAATAGAGAAGTTTTTATGTGTGATTTGTTTTTTTTTATTTGCTTTTTATTGTTTCCTGGGGGTTTTGCCCGACTTGTAATTTCATTTGTGTAAGGCAACTCCTGGTGAGAAAACTCTCTCTAAAAAATGCATATCAACAATAGCTTCTAGCATTACAAATTTGTTTAGAGTATTGAAAATTTAAGGGAATTACACAGGGTCATGCAGTCAGCATGTAACAGACAGAGAAATTGACCCCAGGTCTTCCTAACTTCAAGGGCAGTTCTCTATCAATACACAACATGGCAGAATTTCAATGCCACTGGATTCTTTAATATTATTTCCATATTTTTATAGTGATGTCTACTACTTACTGAGTTTTCAGATTCCATAGAGCAGTCGACTCCAAAATTGAGAGGAAAGCAGTGGGATGGGGTTGTGATAAACCATCAAGAGAGTTGGAGAGTTTTTCATATTCCACTCCTTAATGAAAGGTAGTCACATGTTTGTCTTTAATGCATAGTAATGAATGGTACAATCTCTCTAAAGTCAGAGAACTCCCTTTCTGTCCTGACCTGGGCCCTTCAACATTATAACTAAAATTTACCAGTAGTAGAAGTTACACAAGTAACACTGGGGAAATTCCTTCCTGTCTCTATTTTACCCCAAACAAACTCATACCTTTCCCCCTAGATCATCATGTATTGTTAAGTAACAACAATTATTATTATTATTATTATTATTGTTATTATTATGTACATTTATTAAGCACCTCCCATCTATGTGCCAGGCACTATGCTAAGCATTTTACAAATATAATTTCATTTGATTATCTCAACAACTGTAGGAGGTAGGTATAAAATATTATCCCTATTTTACAGTTGAGGAAATTGAGGTAAACAGAGATTAAATAATTTGCCCAGAGTCACACATCTATGAAATGTCTGAGGCAATATTTGAGCTCAGTTCTTCCTGAGTCCAGGGAGAGTGCTTTATCCACTGAGGCACCTAGCAAATGACCATTGGTTGACTTTGTGTCCCTTAATTGGCTATGTGTACTAGGGCAGGGGTAGGTAGATAAGACCCCCCCACTTATTCATTTTTGTTATGACAGTGACTGTTTAGGATGCACAAAGATGAAATCATGGATCATAGAAGAATCAAACTTTCTAAAATTTTTACTCAGCAATTAAAAAAAGAAAATGGTTGAAGAAAGTTCTAGGCAATAACAATAGCCTAAAAGCAATAAACATTTTAAATACTCAATATAATTTATTACATAATTAGATCTCAGTCCTACTGAAAGTTTCTATGACACATTTATCACACAAATTGAAGGAAGCTTGATTTCCAAAAATTCCACAACCTTAGATGATAATTGAAATCACCTTGGATTTAACCCCAGGTGTATTTCACCCCAAGTAATGCAAACCTATCCCTTTGGCTTCAGAAGAGTTTTCATTCTTCAGAAATAGTGTTAAAGCAGAGGATAAAAACTGAATCAATCATACCCAGGAAACAAAAATAACCTACCAATTTGTGATGTAGGGAGGAGGCAAAGAGCTAATGATTATTAGCACAAGTGAGATGGATGGTCAGAGGAAAAGTATGTAGTAATTAACACTCCACTGAAACAATCCATAAATGAAAAAAAAAATACTGCTAAGTTTTACCTATAAATTCATCTGCACTTCTTCAGTAAGTAATAAGTAAGTCTTTTGAAGTTAGACTTTTTTATACTTTTCTTATTGTGGGAAATCCTTACACAAATATTACTTAGTAGACAAAGCTTTGGAGAGGTTGAGACTTGTAATTGTGAATTCACATAGCAGTAGGGATCAGAGATATGCTTTGAACCCAGCTTTTCCTGATTTCAAGTCAAGCAGGTTGTCAATTACCATCCCACACTAAATCTGTATCATTCTCTATATTGTCACCTAGAACTGTCCAGCCATAACACCGACCCATAAGATTTCAAGAACTATGTTTTTAATAGATATCACCATGCCAACTACTCAAGATCTCCAAACTACATCAAATGAAACCATATTTTTAAATATAGAGACTTAGTAGAAAAAAAATAGAAACCACAAGGATTTGGGTGGAATGAATATCAGCCTTGTCATCTTTTCTTCTGCTGCAGTTGTTCTGAAGGTGTTTCA
Organism: Vombatus ursinus; assembly: GCF_900497805.2. Lineage (NCBI taxonomy): Eukaryota > Metazoa > Chordata > Mammalia > Diprotodontia > Vombatidae > Vombatus > Vombatus ursinus. The sequence goes on from NW_020954687.1 coordinate 13,602,349, forward strand.
TTGAATCTACAAAAGACAAACTTGCATTCCAATACTCTTCTTCAATTATAAAAATAATTCATTTTACCCACCTGTGCAATGGTCCACAGAACACTAAGTACAAAAGAATAGTTTTCAGAGAGTAGATTTTATGGAGGCCATTCCTACCTCAACCTCATCAAAATACATAATATACCTTTGGAAAAATAAAATGAGTGAGAGTGAATCTAGAGAGTGAAACCAAAACTAATATGCTATTAGCAAAATATATCTCCCTACCCAGACTGCCATAAAATTAATACATTGTCATCAAAAGCAAGATGTCTGATAACTATTCTTACTGCATGATAAACAGGTTAATCATTTACAGCAATAATTCCTGAATAACAGATACCACTTCATAAAGCATAGTAAAGTATAAAAATGCATGTACACTACTGAATTCATCAAATTTAATTGACATTGAATAATCATTGGATAGAGTCTAGGAAATGGCAAAGATCCAGAAATTAAAACAAAAGACATTCCAAAGGCAATAACCACATGAACTCGACCCACAAGATGTCAACAAAGAGGCAATGTACAGTGGCTGGTTGACTATTTTCATAGAGGGCTCACTGTAATATAAGATCATGTTATTGATATAAGAAACAACAACTTTAAAGCATCTACATTTACTGACCAAATGTGAATTTTACAAAGTAGACATTGTATAACATATCATCTCAGGTTGCAAAGTTTACCACCTTTTGAATGCCTAGAAAGTCATGATCGAGGATGCAGGATTATATGCCAGAAGATCACTATTCTTCATAAATTAACAGATGACATATCCATTTATTATGAAAATATCCTTGAAAACTTAGCAAATAAACCATATTGTAATCAGAGAATTAATGCAGACAAAACTTGTTGCCCACAATTGTTAACGTATAGCATGGACCAAAAAATGTTAAAGCAGCTTTTTTAACAGATGTCACCAGAAGAACACTCATAATCAACAAACTAAATTAAATGAAAGGCTATCAAAACAAAGAGAATTAGCAAAAAGAAGCAAAACTACATTGAAACAGAAAGAAGTACGTATCATTGTATTGTTCCCTTCCTGGTTCTGCTTCTGACATTCTGGACTTTGCCATCATGTATCAGTGGCTATCTTATCCTGGATCTTCCCTTACCTCTAGGGTCTCCTCATCTTGGTTTATCCATCTGTTCATGGAACATTTTTACCCTGAAACATCCCTTCATTGTGCTAGACTCTTTCTCCTTTTGAAAAATTTCTCCAAAGGCATCCAATTTGGGGAGAATCACAGATTAGTCAATCTACTCTTAACTCATCCCACTTTACTTGTGGTTTACCAGACACTGACACCATGCCCTAGCATTAGTGGCTTTTCACTTTTTAGTTCCCTTTTGTTTGTTGACTTCCCCTATTCAAATATAACATTCTTGAATGTAGGAATTGTCTTTTTACTTGTGTTAAATCCCCCATGCTTAGTACAGTGCTTACCAAATGCTTGTACCCTAATGTTTCCTTGTCCTATCTTACTACTGAAGCTGTTCCAAAGATGAGAGGACAATAATATTAACAATAATAAGAATAGCAATGTAAAATAGTATTAATGCTTAAAATAATTTCAGACAGTCTACATTTTTTTGCCATACTAAAATACTAGCAAGTGAATGTCTTTATCAGACATGGGCATGATATACTGCTATATTTTCTCTTATGCTTTGCTGTATTTACCTGTTTTTTTCTTTGAACTGCATTGATTTCACACTTTATAACCTATAGTAGATAATCTATGAATTTGTTTATTTTATTTGAATGTATTCAAGCAGAAAATTAAGTGTGTATTTTTTGGGGGTGTGGGACATTAGAAGCACACAATTGTTTTATTCAGGAAAGGATCAAATTGATAGCATTTGTCTCAACCTATATTAATATTACTTTCATATTTTTAAAGCCAGCAACCCAATGATCTATCCTGATGCAAGTAATCCTCTTGATCAATCAATTCATCAATGAATATTAAGTGCATAGTATGTGCCAGGCATTGTACTGAGCATGGGGATACAAAAAGAGGTATAAGACAGTCCCTATAGTCAAAGATGGAGAAGACAATATGCAAACAAACAACTACAAAGCAAACTACATACAGGATAAATAGGAAGTAATTTACAGAGAGAAGACATTGTAATTAAGAGTGGTTGGGGAAGGCTTCTGTAGAAGGTGGGATTTTTGTTGCTATTTAAAGGAAGCCAGAGAAGTCATTAGCTGTAGCAGAGGAGCGAGAGCATTACAAATGTGATAGAGAGCCAGAAAGAAATCTTGGGGCAGATGGAGTTTTCTGGAGAGATGGAGTATCTTGTTTCTGGAATGGCCAGCAGGCCAGTGTCTCTGAATCAAAGAGTACCCATTGAAAAGTCAAGTGTAAGAAGATGGGAAAGATAGGTGAGGACTATGTTATGAAGGGCTTTGGATGCCAAAGAGAGCATTTTGTATTTGCTCCTGGAGGCAATAGGAAGCCACTGGAGTTTCTTGAGTTAGAGGAGTGTTATGATTAGATCTCTGCTTTAGGGAAATCATTTCAGTGGCTGAATAGAGGATGGATTAGAGTAAGACCAGCAGCCACAACAGGGGGCTGTTGCAATAATCAAGGGGTGAAGTGATTGCATTAGGGTGGTGACGATATCAGAAGAGAAAAGGGGGTGTAACTGAAACATGTTACAAACGTGAAATCAACAGACATGGAAACAGCTTGGATATGGTGGGGTGGGAGGTGAGAGAGAGTGAAGAATCCAAGATGACTCCAGAGGGTCTAAAAGAATGGTGTTGCCCTCTACAATAATAATGAAGGTAGAAGGGCAGGAGGGTTTAGGGGGAAAGGTAATGAATTTTGCTTTGGACATATTGAGATTAAGATGTCTTTTGGATATCCAGTTGGAGATGTCTGAAAGGCAGTTGGAGACATGAGATTGGAGGTCAGCAGAGAGACTGGAGCAGGAAAGGTAGATTTGAGAGTCATTAGCATAAAGAGGCTAATTATATTCATGGAAGCCTATGAGATCAGCAAGTGAAGCAGTATAGAAAGAGAAGAGAAACCCATATACTCTCATTAGATAGACACATTCTCAGTGTCTAGAGTGTCATGCAAGCAATTTCAAATTTGTTCATGGCTTACTGTCTTCATACCGATGCAAATTAGGAGAAAGCACACACTCAGTATTAGGATCTTTACTGGTAGGACAGCTAATTTCACTAGTTTGACTAATATTTTTTTTTTCCTCTTGACTAGATGTAAGTTTCCAGGATTTGAGTAATACATTTATAAATATTCAAGTTTATAAAAAAAGAAACTTATTAAGATGGCATTCTGTTACTACCAAACTGATGAATTGGAGTGCCTTTTCACTGTTGCATTAAACAGAATTTAATTGGTATTCAGGCTAAAGAACTCAATTGAAATGCTGAGAGTGCTTTCCTTTTAATAATGAACAGTAAAGCCACAGGCAAGTGGTTAAAAAAAAAACCTATAAATGATAGAAAAGTTTAACAGCTCAGTGTGCCAAACTTGGTCTCATGGACTGATGTTCCAAGGTTGCTGCTATGAATGGGATCATTCCTCATTAAAAGCTACAGGTAGAGCAAATGTATTTGCAGGGTGTTATAAGGATGTTGGCACAAATGACAACTCAAATAAAATTAATTGCCACCAAATGTTAATAAATAAAAGTGAAATAAACAAGGTTTTCATATTTGTATGGGCACCACTAAAGATCTCCTTTTCACCTGAATGCCAATTAATTACAACTATTTAATATACAAATAAATACAGAGTATGACAGTCTTAGACACTGAGTTACTATGGAACCAAAATTCTATTGCTGTACCCTCCCATTACCTTAGTCAATTATTCACATAATGCTGAAAGTGGATTAAAATTATCGATCAGGGCACCAATAGAACACAATAGAATCTAAACAGAGAGAACAGGAGAAAAGGAGAAACAGCTGCACAGAGAAGGTTATGCAGACACAACAGAAGAGAAAAGTGACTTTTAGAAATAAGAAAATGAAATTTAAAGAAATGTTTATACATTGGTATATAACATAAATAAAAAAAAAGATGATTTGCAGGATCATTTATTATGTGATTGCTCTAACACATAGCATATAGGGAAACATTTTGATGCAGTGAAGGAAATACAACCACATTCTCCTAAATCAGGTGTAGAGAACCTGCAGCCTAGAGGCCATGTGGCCTCAAGGTCATCAATTCCCTACCCCTGTCCTAAATTTTTTCTACTCCTACTCCTTCTGCTCCCAATATAAATATTATGAAGAAAACTTAAAGTCACTTATTAAAAAACAACTCATAGGACTGTTAATTTAGAGCTGGTAAGGGTCTTAGATGGCATCTAATCAAATCAACTCATTTTCTAAATGAGGAAATTGAGGCAAAGTAAGGTTAAATGATTTGCCTACATTTATGCATGTAGTAAGTTGCATAGCTACCCAAGTCCTCTGAATCCAGATCCAAGATTCTGTCTACCAGACCCCACACTGCCTAATTCTTGTGTCTGCTTTTCTGATAGTTTTGTTGTTGTTGTTTGTTTATTTGTTTTACAAATATTGTGTCATGCTTTGATTTATATCTGGTTAGCTTTTTAATCTCATTCATTTAAATCTGATTGCCTTCCCTCTATACCTCTCTCCACACTTCCAATCTAACTTCTCATATAATTTAATTAAAGTTAACAGAAATTTAATAATTTCATGCTATTTAGCAAAGCAAAAATTATATAGTGGGTATAGAAACAGTTATTGCATCAGGAATACCACCATACAAGTCCCATTTCTGACATCCTGGTTCTGTGACCCTGGACTAGTCACTTCAACCATACAGTTTCTCGGGCCAATCTGTAATTATATTATTATTAATAATAATAATGATAACACATTCCATAGCTGTTTAAAGTTTGCAAATCATTTTAATACATATTTTATTCTCACAACCACACTGGGAGATAAGTGATATTATTATCCCTATTCTGCAGATGAGGAAACTGAGACAGGTGGAGGTTAAGTGATTTACCCAGAGTGGCATGGTTAATAAATGTCTGAGATTGTATTTGAACTCGGTCTGTCCTAACTTCAAGACCAGCCCTCTATTTACTATGCCACCTAGTTGCTTCAAAGGCTGTAGAATGCAGCCATGAATTTAAAAGATACTTGTTCCTTAAAAAGAAAGCTATGGCAAATCTGGACAGCATACTAAAAAGCAGATATCACCTTGCCTGCAAAGGTCTGTATAGTCAAAGCTATGGTTTTTGTGAGAATTAGATGATAAGGAAAACCAAGCGCAGAATTAACACTTTTGAATTGTGGCATGGAGAAGATTTTTAAGAGTGTCTTGGACAGTCAGGAGATCAAATCAGTCAATACTTAAAGAAATTAATTCAGACTCTTCATTGGAAGGTCAAATACTGAAGCTAAAGATTAAAAAAACTTTGGTCACATAATAAGAAGACAGGATTCATTGGAAAAGATCCTCATCTTGGGAAAGATTGAAGGCAAAAAGAAAAGAAGATGGCAGAAAATGAGATGGATAGATGGTATCATGAAAACAATGAACATGAACTTCAGAAGATGGTGGAGGTTAGAAGGGTCTGGCAGTGCTATGATCCATGAGGTCATGAAAAGTTGAATACAACTGAACAACTGAAGACCAGTAACAAAGCTGTGGTGTAGCTGCTGATTTGCTTTGGAAAAATGTTTACTTTCTGGGATTTCCTGCACAGGTCTGATACAAATGTATAGGGCATAAATGCTTCCTACCTCTCTCTATTTGAAGATCTTGCCTTTTTCCTCCAACCGTTATTACAAACCTCTAGGAAACCAAACTATCCAATTTAAGGTTTCCAAGGAAAAAAATGGTTATACCATTCTCCATGACACTTATGAAGCCTTTTTGTCTTGCAATTCTCTCCTACCTAAACTAGAAATTAATTCAACCATTGGCAGCTGCAGGCAATGGAAATAGTTCTGACTTTCCAGTAAAAGGATTTGGATTTGACTCTGAGCTTTGATACTTAATATTGCCTCTGTGACCTTGTACAAGTCATTAAACTCCTTAATTTTCTTATCTAACAGAAGAAGAAGAAGAAGAAGAAGAAGAAGAAGAAGAAGAAGAAGAAGAAGAAGAAGAAGAAGAAGAAGAAGAAGAAGAAGAAGAGGAGGAGGAGGAGGAGGAGGAGGAGGAGGAGGAGGAGGAGGAGGAGAGGATTGAACTAGGAAAGACCTGAGCTCTAAATCTATCATCTTATTATCCAATATATTTACTTGGCTCACTATTTACATTATCAACTAGTAACCCCTGAGGTGTTGGATGCAAAGTACTTCACAAACATTAAAATGATATATAAACACTACTGGTGATCTATGTGATAATAATACGTTTAAAATACTTTATGTTAAGAGAGCTCTCCCCTTATAAGGGCAAATTGTATGAAATCACATCAAGAAGTTGAAGCACTAATTTAATAAATATAGAGAATCGGATCATCAAATTTATAAGAAATATTGTATCTCCACGCCCATTTTTTTGTTATCTTGAATGTCTACATATCCTGGGGATATTTAATATTTTAGGAGAAAGAATGAGAAAGACTCTTTGGTGAGCCAAGGTCTAAAAATTTTACCCTCATTAGTGTGTCTTGGGGAAAGAAAGATCCTGTACTTCTTATTCATTTATTTACCAGCTAAATCCCAGAAGAAAGATATATGGTAAAGAACAGAGGAATTCGAAAAAGCTCAGCTTCACACTCAATTAGCAAGAATAATTAGGTTAAAAAAGAAGCCACAAGATGACCCTTAATTCCTCTCCTCTCTTCAGTATCCACACCAGAGATGAGCTCCTCCTTAGACTGATGGTCCCATTCTGTTCTTTTCATAGTTTGGGCCAGAGATGAATGTCATGAAGGGTTGGAAGTCCTGAAAAAGCAATCTGATCCAATTATATTGCTGTAATTGATATTCTTGTGTAATGGACAAGAGGACTACATTTTAACATTTCATCTGTCTCTGAGTAAAGGATAGAAGGTAAAGGATCTGAATAAAACAGCCATCTTAAAAATGTATTTCTTATTGAAGGAATATGTCCTTACTAGTTTTATTTTTAATTTGTTTGCTTTCTACCCTGCTTACTAGTTATTGCCTAGAATAAAAAAAATGTTCGGTTGAAAATCAATGCCATTTTATTTGCTCATTAGTACCAGGACTGCAGAGTCTCCGACCAGCTTGCATTACACAGGCTGCATTTGAGAGGGGCCTGATAACATATTACATTGCATTAAGTATTCTCTCTTGTTGGCCTTTCAACAAATTAGAGACTCATTATTTAGAGAAAGATAAACACCCATTACCCTTTGGACTTCAAAGGTGCATCGGGAGTTTTATGGGACCCCATGAATTAGGCTTGTCACATATTTTAGGCCTCTAGAAGATGATTTGAACAAACTTATTCTAACCAGCTTAATCAGTGAGAGGCCATTCCTGTTTGGCTCTGCCTGCTCTCCTCTCTCCTGGGGGCCTCCCAAGTGAAATGTCAGTAGAAGCAAAATAGCATCACCTCCCTAATCAAGAGTGTCACCTCACGTATAATCAAGGTGACAGAATCATACAGCATAGTCATTCTCTCCCCTTTACACAGTGTGAGGTGACACTTCTGATTAGACAAGGGATCACTAGAACAGACATAGCATGTGGGGAAAAAGTATTTTGGAAGATTAATATTAATTAATACACTTGGTGAATTATATCAAAGATGTGACATGAGCTGATATAGAGAATATAGTCTCAAGTTGGGGTTGGCATGGCTTGTTTAATAATCACAGTGACCATAATCATTAAATCAGTACTATATATGTCCATCTAGGAGACAGTAAGCATCTTGAGACATTATGAGGCAGTAGAAAATATGTAGAATTTAAAATTGGAGAGCATGGAAACAACTCCCAGTTGTGACACTACCTGTGTTATCTTGGGTAAGATACCTAACATCCATCAGCCTTGGCCTCATCATATTTCAAATGTAGTGGCTAAGACATCATCCTATGATGTCATTGCTCATCTTAGAAAAAGGATGAACAATAACTGCTAAGGTTCCTTCCAGCTTTAAATCTGTGACCTAATGAATCAGTTATATATAATGTAACCCTCCCTGATTCCCCCTTAATTCTAGTGTTTTCCTTCAAACACATCCTGTACATATCTTGATTGTATGGTCAGTTCTCCTATAAGGTGACAAATAGATTTCCCAAAAAAACACCAAGCTATGCAATATTAGGCAATAAAAATCACAGAGATTGTGGGGGAAATGGAGTTAGGGGCACAATGTTCAAAAAACCTTCATCAATGACACATTAAAAAAAAGAGAGGTTAATAAAAATGGCAACACAGTTTTATACAGTTAAATGGTTTAGATATACATAAATAATACCATAAGTAGTGGCCATTGCCCATAGCCTCAGACTCTGGAATCAAGTTGAGCCATAACTGCAAGTGGGTGGGGGCTGGGGAGACAGAGGCCATGGGAAAAATGGAGTAGAATGGGAGTAGGGATGGTGTAGACCAGCCCTTCTCCAATTCTATTGAAGCAGAAGATTTACAATAAATATGGTGCTTTATAATGACAAAACCCTAAAATTTGCTTGTGGAAATGGGCATCAAAGGAGTTGTAGCTTGTGAATTATTATGAAGTGGTTCAGTATCTAAGGTTCCTTATAATTCTAAGACTCTATAAAATATTTGGTGATATATCAAATTAAAATATTGGCATTTAGTATGAATAATGTTTAGGAAATTAATAGTTAGTAATGATTACCAATAGTTAGCAATAATTACCACTAGAAATTTGATCTTTGGCAAATATGTGACAAAGGCAAAAACACATATAGTCTGCATTTTCAGAAATGAGTTTATATCATAGACTTAGAAAAGAAAGGAAACTTAGGGACCATGAAGTCTAACCCCTTTATTTTAGTAGAGTTAACTAAAGACCAAGGAGGACAAACTGAGAGAAGTATCTAGCTCAAGGCTAAACATGCAGTAAACATGAGAGGTAGAATTTGAACCTAGGTCTTCCTGCCTCTAAAGTCACTGTGCTGCCTTGTCTAATTTCAAAAAAATGTCATCTGTATCTGTTGCAAGTCATAAGCTTCCTAGTTCCCTTTACAGCAATATATTTATATTGGGATGACTGTGGTGACTTAGACTGGTGCCCATTTAGGTCAGTAAATTAGCTCTGTGTATCCCACTCTAAATTATGAAATATTTGAAGGCAGCAAAACAATTTTGCCTTTTTATCTTTAGTACTTAGAACAGTCCCTAGATCAAACATCTTAATAAAATGCTTAATCATTGATTCTGGGTTAATGATTGGCATAGGAAATTCCCAAGGGGAAGTGACCTCTGCCAAATATAGATCAGAAAATCCTTCTTAACTTGTAGTCTTAGAGAGTTGCTTGGGGAAACAGATTCTGTATGATTTCTTTTATGATCACAGAGCAAGTATTTGTCAGAAGGAGGAGTTGATCCATGTCTTCCTGATTCCAAATCTGGCCTTATATCAAAAGGCCATGCCTGTGCTGTATGACAGGGAGAAAATATATAACTACTTAAGAACTGTGTAGATGTCATATACATATATATGCATATATATATATATATATATATAGAGATAGACAGATGAAGATAGATTTCTAAAAACAAATTCTTGTATCTCAATTCTTAGATGTCTGGAAAAACATTTGTTTTCAGTGTCTGGTTTTCTGTAATTAGAATTCCACAAAATCTGAGCAGAACTGTTGGAGCCCAAGGCTCATAGGTGTAGTATTATTGATATATACCCCAGAGCCATGAAATACCTCCTTTTTTTATATGGTGACCAAAGAGTTTTTCTTTTTAATATAGACTTTATATATATAGACTTTATACATTCATTATTTTAGAAGGCCTCTGGGTGTGATACATTAGGTTTCTTTACAGTTTCGAGATTACAGTTTTAATATTCTAAATTCCATTTCATTTCAGTTTCCATAAAAATAGCCAGGTTCTTCTTATTCTAATGAAATAAAGATCCCAGCTTCTGTACTAAGACATTCTGGTCAGGAAAGCTCCACTGGTTTATTTGTGATATTTCTCTCTCTCTCTCTCTCTCTCTCTCTCTGTAAATAGTATTTTATTATCTTCAATCACATGTAAAAATAGTTTTCAACATTCATGTTTATAAGAATTTGAGTTTCACATTTTTCTCCCTGCTTCCTTTCCCTCCTTACTGCCCAAGATGGCAAGCAAACTGATAGGGGTTATACATGTGCAATCATGGAAATGTATTTTCATATTAGGCATGCTGTGAAAGAAGAAACAGAACAAAAGGGAAAAGCCACAAAAAAGGTAAAAATATGCTGTAATCTACATTGAGACTGCAGTTCTTTCTCTGGATGTGGATAGTATTTTCCACCATGAGTCTTTTGGAAATCTCTTGGATCATTGTATTGCTGAGAAGAACTAAATCAATCATAGTTGATCATCACACAGTGTTACTCTTACTGTGTACAATGCTTTCCTGGTTCTGCTCACTTCATTCAGCATCAATTCATGTAAGTCTTTCCAGGTTTTTTTATGAAATTCACCTGCTCATCATTTCTTATGGCACAATACTATTCCATCACATTCATATAACACAACTTGTTCAGCCATTTCGTAGTTGATGTGTATTCCCTTAATTTCCAATTCTTTGCCATAACTAAAAGAGCTGCTATAAATATTTTTGTTCATGTAGATCCTTTCTCCTTTTTATTATCTCTTTGGGATACAGAACTAGTAGTGGTATTGCTGGATGAAAGGGTATGCACAATTTGATTGACATTTGGGCATAATTCAAAATTGTTTTCCAGAATGTTGGATCAGTTCACAACTCCCACCAACAATGTGTCATTATTCCAGTTTTCTCAATCTTCTCCAACATTTATCATTTTCCTTTTCTATCATATCATGTAGGTGTGAGGTGGTACCTTAGAGCTGTTTTAATTCGCATTTATCTAATGAATAGTGATTTAGAGCATTTTTTTTTCATATGAATGTAGATAGCTTTATTTTTTCATCTGAAAATTGCCTGTTCATATCTAAGACCATTTATGAATTGGGGAATGATTTATATTCTTACAAATTTGACTCAGTCCCCTATATATTTTAGAAATGAGGCCTTTGTCATAAACACTGGCTATAAAAATTGTTTCCCAGTTGTCTGCTTTCCTTCTAATCTTGGTTGCATTGGTTTTGTTTATACAATACCTTTTTAATTTAATATAATCAAAATTATCCATTTTGCATTTCAAAATGTTTTCTATATCATTTTGGTCATAAATTCTTCTCTTCCCCATAGATCTGACAGGTGAACTATTACTTGTTCTCCTAATTTGCTTATATATCACCCTATATGTGTAAATCATGTACCCGTTTTGACCATATCTTGGTATAGGGTATGAAATGTAGGTCTATGCCTAGTTTCTGGCATATTCTTCCAGTTTTCCCAGTATTTTTTGTCAAGTAATGAGTTCTTATCCCAGAAACTGCAGTCTTTGGGTTTACCAAACAATAGATTTATATAATCATTTACTACAGTCTTGTGTACCTAATCTATCCCACTGATTCACCACTCCATTTCTTAGCCAGTACCAAATAGTTTTGACAATAGCTGTTTTATAATATAGGTTTACATCTGGATGGCTAGGCCACTTTCCTTTGCATTTTTTTCATGAATTCTCTTGATATTCTTCACCTTTTGTTCTTCCAAATGAATTTTGTTATTATATTTTCTAGCTCCATAAATTTTTATTTTGTGATTTCTGTTGGCTTTGTTATTGATGTGGTCAATTATGCTAATAGTTTTCCTAATATTGAGCAAGCCCTGTATTCCTGGTATAAATATCACCTGGTCTTAATATATTAGCCTGGTGATAAGTTGCTGCAATCTCTTTGCTAATATTATATTTAATTTTTTGTATCTATATTCATTAGGGAAATTGGTCTATAATTTTCTTTCTCTGTTTTGGCTCTTCCAGGTTTAGATATCAGCACCGTATATGTATCATAAAAATAATTTTGTGGGACTCCTTTTTCACCTATTTTTCCAAATAGTTTAGATAGTATTGGAATTAATTGTTCTTCATATGTTTGATAGAATTCACTTGTAAATCCATCTGACTCTAGAGATTTTTTCTTATGTAGTTGATTGATGACTTGTTCAGTTTCTTTTTTTTTCTTAAATGGGGTTAAATAGTTGATTTCCTCTTCTGTTCATCTGTGCCATTTATATTTTTTTGTAAATATTCAACCATTTCATTTAGATTTTCATATTTATTGACATACAGTTGGGCAAAATAGCTCCTAATTATTTCTTTAATTTTCTCCTCATTGGTGATGAATTTACCCTTTTCATTTTTGATGCTGGTAATTCAGTTTTGTTTTTTGTTTTTCTTTTTTTAATGAAATTAACCAAAGGTTTATCTATTTTATGATTTTTTTCATAAAACCAGCTCTTAGTTCTATTTATTAATTCAATAGCTTTCTTACTTTTAATTTTATTAATCTCTCCTTTGATTTTCAGAATTTCTTATTTGGTGTTTATTTGAGGATTTTTAATTTGTTCTTTTTTCTAGCTTTTTTTAATTTTATGCCCAATTCATTGATCTGCTCTTTCTCTATTTTATTCATGTAAGCATTTAGAGATACAAAATTTCCCCTAAGTGCTGCTTTGGCTGCATCCCATAAGTTTTGGTATATTGTCTTATTATTGCCATTCTCTTTTTAATCCACTCTGCTTTCTGCTTCCATTTTGTGGAAGAGTTCATCCCATTCACATTCACAGTTATGATTACTAACTGTGTATTTCCCTCCATCCTATTATCCTATTTTCCCGTTTATACTTTTCTCTCTGTTTTCACCTAGTCCCACCTCACCAGTGTTTTACTTTTGACCACTGCCTCCCTCAATCTGCCTTCCCTTCTATCAGCCCCACCTGTTTCTTTTCCCCTTCCTCTTCTACTTCCATATAGGATAAGATAGATTTATTTACCCAACTGAGTGTGCATGTTATTTTTCTCTGAACCAAGTCCAAAGACAGTAAAGTTCAAACAATGCTCACCCCATACATTCTTCCCCTCTATTGTAATAGGTTCCTCAGGCTGTTTCATGTGATGTAATTTATCCCATTCTGACTCCCTCTTTCCTCTTCTCCCAGTACAACCCTTTTTTTTACCCCTTGATTATTTTTATCATCATATCAAAGTCATTTTATACCCACCCTCTCTATGTTTACTCCTTCTAACTGCCCTAATAGAGATACAGTTTTTAAAGTTAAATTTTTTAAATTTAATTTTAAATTTTAAAGTTACAAGTATCATCTTCCCTTGTAAGTTTATAAATAATTTAACCCTATTGAATACCATGATGTTGTTATTATCTTTGTTTTCTTCACTGTTTACTTTTTTGTGCTTCAATTGAGTCTTGTATTTGAAAAGGGTTTTTTTTGTGTGAAACTCTAGTCTTTTCATCAGAAAATTTTGAAAGTCCCCTATTTCATTGAATGTCCATCTTTTCCCCTGAAAGATTATGCTCCATTTTGCTGGTTATTTGATTCTTGATTGTAATCCAAGTTCCTTTGCCTTCCAAATGTCATAGTACAAGCCCTCTGATCCTTTCATGTAGAAGGTGTTAAGTCCTGTGTGGCTCCCTGATATTTAAATTGTTTCTTTCTGGTTGCTTGCTGTATTTTCTCTTTGACTTGATAATTGGGGAATTGGCTACAACATTCCTTGGAGTTTTCATTTTGGGATCGCTTTCAGAGGATGAATGGTGGATTCTTTTGATTTCTATTGATATTCTCTGGTTCTAGAATAAAAGGACAAATTTTCTTTATAATTTCTTGAAAGATGATTTCTGGGCTCTTTTAAAAATAATTTATTAATTTTTAGTTTTCAACATTCACTTCCATAAGCTTTTGAGTTTTAAATTTACTCTGCCTCCCTTTCCTCCCCCCTCCCCAAGATGGCATGCAATCTTATATAAGCTCTAAATATGCATTCATATTAAACATATTTTCACATTAGTCATGTTGTAAAGAAGAATTAGGACTAATGGGAAGAACCATGAAAAATAAGAAACAAAACAAAACAACAGCATAAAAAAAGAGAGAGAGAGCAAATAGTATGCTTCAATCTGCATTCAGAATCCATGGTTCTTTCTCTGAACGTGTATAGCATTTTCCATCATGAGACTTTTGGAGTTGTCTTAGATCCCTGCATTGCTGAGAAGAGCTAAGTCTATGAAAGTTAGTCATCATACAATGTGTTTGTTACTGTGTACAATGTTCTCCTGGTTCTGCTCATTTCACTCAGCATCAGTTCATATAAGTCTTTCCAAGTTTTCCTGACATCTGCCTGCTCATCATGTCTTATGGCAAAATAGAATTCCATTACATTCATACACTAGAACTTGTTCAACCATTTCCCAATTGATAGGCATCCCCTCAACTTCCAATTCTTAGCCATCACAAAAAAAAGAGCTGCTAGAAATATTTTTGTACATGTGGGTTCTTTTTCCAATTGTATGATCTCTTTGGGATATTGACCTAGAAGAGGTATTGCTGGGTCAAAGGGTATGCACAGTTGTTGAATCCTTTGGGCATAGTTACAAATTGTTCTCCAGCATGGTTGGATCAGTTCACAACTTCACTAACAATGCATTGGTGTTCCAATTTTCCTACATCTCCAACATTTATCATTTTCTCTAGGCTCTTTTTTTTTAATCATGGCTTTCAAGTAGTCTATAATTTTTAAATTATCTCTCCTGCATCTATTTTCCATGTCAGTGTTTTTCCAATGAGGCATTTTACCTTTTCTATTTTTTTATTCTTTTGATTTTGTTTGACTGATTCTTGATGTCTCATATAGTCATTAGCTTTCACTTATCCAAATGTAATTTTTAAAGAATTATTTTCTTCAGTTAGCTTTTGTACCTCCTTTTCCATTTGGTCAATTTCACCATTCAATTTTTGTGCTTCTTTGTCTAAGCTGTTGATTCTTTTTTTTTTCATAATTCTTTTGCATAACTCTCATTTTTTTCCCAATTTTTCTTCTACTTCTCTTATTTGATTTTTAAAATCCTTTTTGCACTTTTCCAAAAAGACTTTTTAAGTTTGAGACCAATAAATATTTCCTTTTGAGCCTTTGCATGTTGGCATTTTGACATTGTTGTCCTCTTCTGAGTTTGTGTTTTGATCTTCCCTGTTGCCAGTAGTTCTCTATTGTCTTTTTTTTCTCATTTTTAAAAGTTGAGCTCTACTGCTGGGGTACAGGATTACTGTCTCCAGCTTTTTGTACTAAGGGTTAGGGACCTGGATTTATGCTCTGGGCCTTCTGGAGTGGTGGCTTGCCCATTGTTCTAGGGTGGCCTGGCCTAGTAGTGCTTTCTGTGCCCGAAGTTCCAGGGCTGGCAGTTTGCTTGCTACAGTTGAGCTTGAAGCCTCACAGCTGGCCTGTGAGCCCAGACTGCAATGCCTTGGTTGCTGATCTGTGCTTGACTAAGAGCCTCCCACTGGCTTGCCTGGAGACTATCTGTGCTGGGCTGAGCTCCCCTTTTATCCAAGTGAGACAGACCTTTCTTGAAGTCCTTCTAAGTTATGTTAAGCTGGAAAATTGTTTCACTCTGTCTTTTTGTGGATTCTGTTGCTACAGAATTCTTTTAGAGGCTCGATTTAATGTTTCTTTTTCCCATGAGGGAAACTGGGAGAGCTCAGGCAGCTTCCTAGCTTCTCTCTGCCATCTTGGTTCTGACAATCTAATTGAAAGGGATAAATATTTACAAAAAATATAAATTGTGCAGGTTAATAGAAGAGAAAATAGAATAAGAATCTATCTTAGAAAAAACATGAACAAGCCATAGTTCTCCAAGAAAAAATCCCCAGGACTTGACGGATTTACAAGTGAATTCTACCAAACAGTTAAAGGACAATTAAATATGATTATATATGATTATATATGTATATATATATATATATATGTAGAGAAGAAGTTGAACTTAAGTCCTTCTATGATGTGAATATGGTTTTGATGCCTAAAACAAGTAGAGCAAAAACAGAGAAAGAAAACTATAAACTAATTTCCTCAGGAAATATTGGTGCAAAAAATGTAAGTAAAATACTAGTGAGGAGATTGCATCAATATATAAAAAGATCATACACTGACACCAAGTGAGATCTATGCCATAAATATAAGGTTGTTTCAATATTAGGAAAACTATCAGCATAATTGACCATATCAATAACAAAAAATAACAAAAAAACATACAATTATCTCAACAGATGAAGAAAAAAGATTTTAACAACACAATGGTCATTCCTATTAAAAGCATTAGAAAGTGTAGGATTCAATTAATATTTTCATAAAATGATAAGAAGGATCTATTTAAAACTAATACTAAGCACCATCTGCAATGGGAATAACCTAGAAGTCTTCACAATAAGACCAGGAGAGAAGCAACACAATGCCATTACCATCACATAAATCATTAGTATTTCTATATATACCAACAAAATGTAGCAAGAAGTGAAAGAAAGCAAAATTCATTTAAAATGACTGCATACAAAATAAAATACTTAGAAGTCTACCTGCCAAGCTAAACCCAAGAAATATATAAACACAATTACAAAACACTTCTCACAAAATAAAGACAGATTTTAAACTATTCAAACAATACTTGCTCATTGGTAGGCTGAGCCAATGTAATAAAAATAAAAATTCTACCAAAATTGAGTTACTTACTCAGATCCATAACAACCAAACTACTACATAATTATTTTGTAGATCCAGAAAAAAAAATCATTACCAAAATTCATCTGTAAGAACAAAATTTCAGGGATGTTAAAGGACTTAATGAAAAAAAATTTTGAAGGAAGGCAGCCTTGCAGCACGGGATTTCAAACTATGTTATGATGTGATAATCATCAAAACATTCTGGCCCTTTCTCAGAAATAGAGTGCTGGATCAGTGGAATGGATTAGGTACATGATACACAGTAATAAATGACCATATTAATCTACCGTTTAATAAAACCAAAGATCCAAAATTCGGGGGCAAGAACTCAGTATCTGACAAAATTTCCTGGGAAAACTGGAAAGCAATGTGGCAGAAACTAGTCATAGTCCAATATCTTATACCATGTACTAAGATAAGGTCAAAATCGGTACATAATTGAGACACAGAGAGTGATACCACAAGCAAATTAGGAAAGCATGGGAATTTTTGCCTATTTTATCTATGGATAAAAGAAGGATTTCTGACCAAACAAAAGATAAAGAGGATCATTGGATAATTTTGATTATAGGAAATTAAAAAGGTTTTGCACAATCCAAATGGAGTGAAAATTACAAGGAAAGCAGAAACTGAGAAATTATTTTAGCAAGTTTCTCTAATAAAGACCTCATTTTTCAAATATATAGGAAACTGAACCAAATTTATAAAAAATAAGAGCCATTCTCCAATTAAAAGTGGTCAAAAGATATGAACTGGCAGTTTCAGAAGAAGAAATCAATATCATTAGGTACATGAAAAAATAAAGTTCTAAATATGTATCTATTTGAGAAATGCAAATTAAAACAACTCTGAGATACCACTTACACATAACAGATTGGCCAACATGACAGAAAAAAAAGGGGAAATGTTGGAGGGAATATCAAAAAATTAGGACACTAATACACTCTTGCTGGAGTTGTTAACTTGCTCAACTCTTCTAGAGAACAATTTGTAACTTTGCCCAAAGGGCTATACAATTGTGCAATACCCTTTGGCCCAACAGTACCACTACAAGTTCTATATCCCAGAGATCAATATTAAAAAAAAAAGAAAAGGACTTATATGTAAAAAAATATTTGTAACAGCTTTCATGTGTGTGTGTGTGTGTGTGTGTGTGTGTGTGTGTGTGTGTGTGTGTTGGCATATAATTGGAAATTGAGGGGATGCCCATCAAGTGGTAATGGCTGAACAAGTTGTGGTATATGATGGTGATGAAATACTATTGGGCTATAAGAAATGATGAACAGGATGGCTTCAGAAAAAAAAAACCTGGGAAGACTTATATGAACTGATGCAAAGTGAAGTGAGCAGAACTAGGAAAAAGTTGTACAAAGTAATAGAAATATTGTAAAGATGATTAACATAGAAAGATTTAGCTACTCTGAAAAATTTAACTACTTTAGACAGTGATTTAAGACAATTCTAGAGGAACAATGATGAAAAATATTATCTACCTCCAGAGAGAGAACTAAGAAACTCTGAGTATAAATTTAAGTATATTTTTTCACTTTTTTTGTTTTACTTTTTTTTGCAATATAGCTAATATGGAAATTTGTTTTACATGACTTCACATGTATGATTTTTATCATATTGCTTGCTTTCTTGATGTGGAAAGGAGGCATTTGAGAAAGGGAGAGAATGTGGAACTCAATGTTTTAAAAGAGAATGTTAAAAATAAATATTTGAAAAGAATAAGTGTTAAAAATAAATGGAAATGCTAATAAAAATGAAAATAAAAAGGAGTTATTTTTCTGGTATTCTATCTCTTTTGCAAATCTGTTAATTCTCTTTTCATCCTTTTCTTTCATTGCTTTCATTTATTTTCCCAAATTTTCCTCTACCTCTTATTTTATTTTTAAGATCATTTTTTTCTTAAAATTTTTCTTTATTTAGCTCTTCCAGGAATTCTGGTAGGGCTCATTTCCAATCTGCATTTTTCTTTGAGGCTTTTTTGGTAGATGTTTTATATCATTGTCTTCTAAGTTTGTGTCTTGAGATTTGTTGTCACTATGGTAGCTCTTTATGGTCAGATTCTTTTTGTTGTTGTTTGTTAATTTTTCCAGTCTATTTCTTGACTTTGAACTTATCTTAGTGTTGAGCTGTGCTCATCTCTGAGTTGAGGGGGTGGGGAGTGTCACTGTCACAAGCTTAAGGTTTTGTCATGCTGCCATTTTCAGAGCTAGTACTAGAGGCCTATAAGTTTTTGGTGCTTCCAAGGTGATGTGATCTGGCAGGGGTATGGTCACTGGTATCTTGGTCTGTGCTCTGGTCCTACCCAGTTAGGGTCCTTTCTCTCCCATGATCTTAACTCCACTCCTCCCTGGAACTGTGACTTAGAAATGTGGTCCTTTCTCCCTTGCAACCACAAGCACTCCTCTCTACCTCAAACTGTGTTCTGGTACTATGTATTAGTAATGGATTTGTGAAATCGTCCCCAATCTTACGCTCAGTACTAACAGAAGTATCCCTTGGAATCTCTTTCTAACTATGTGTTCAATCTCCTTGCCACTACTGGGTGGTAAGGGCTTCTGGTGTTGTTGCTATAGCTGCTGCTGCTGTAGCCACCTCCAAGGGTCACAGTTGGTTTCACCATCATGTCTGACAACCTTCACCCCACTTCTTTTTCTGACCTACTAAGTCGTCCTGGACTAGAAAAAAAGTGTCAAATTGTTCCTTTGTGGGTTATAACATTTTAGAATTTGATTTGACACATTATTTTAAAGTTGTTTAGAGAGGTATGTTGGGAAAGTTTGGGTAGAATGTTCCCTTTACTGTACCATCTTGGTTCCTGTCCAGTTCCAATATTTTATAACCACACTTCCTTTTAAACCTCAAACTTTATTAACCAACTTGGTCATCTTATTATACAAATGAGGATACAAATAACCAGTCTTCCTTAATCCACTTCCACCCCTATCCCAATCCCTATCTGGTAATTCTATTTCTCTCCTCTAATTTTCCTATAAGACTGTCTGGATTTCTCCTTTGTCCCTTTACTTCAGACCTTTACAACCATTAGGTACCACAACAACAATGAAAATTGGGTTCTTTTTGTCTACAGAGTGGATGTCCCAGGATTCTCCTTTTGCAGCCTATAACTAGCATTAACATTGGATCAATGTTTATAATATAGACCCCCAATCAGAGAGAGAGATCCCCTAATAATGGATCAACAGTTGGGGTTTCTAATCCATAACTAGTTAGAAAATTCTCCATCAGTATTCTTCTGTCACACACTCAGATCAGGAACTCTGTGCTCTTTCTCTTCACCTCCATCTCATAGTAGTAACCCTGGCTTACTTTAGGAGTCAACTCAAATTTCACTTTCTGAAGAATGTTATTTCCAGTATCCTCCCTGCCCCAACCTAGAGGTAGTGGCTTCCCTCTGAGATTACCTTCTATATACATTGTATATATCTGCATGATGTCTCCTCCATTAGAACGCCACTTCTTTGAGGGCAGGGACTATTTTGGCTTTTTTTTATCCATAGGATTTGGCACAGTGCCCAGCACATAGTAAGTACTTAATCAAAGGTTGTTGACTGAGTGAAGAAAATGCATGTATCTGGATTGACCACAGAAGTTTATGGAGAGTACAGCTAGATCAGAGATAGATAGATAGATAGATAGATAGATAGATAGATAGATAGATAGA
>NW_020954687.1:13622908-13668312 GCF_900497805.2 Vombatus ursinus
AGATAGATAGATAGATAGATAGATAGATAGATAGATAGATAGATAGATAGATAGATAGACAGATAATTGACATAGATGTAAATGGATATTCTCTCTCTATCTCTCTATCTATCTCTCTCTTGCTCTCTCCCTCTCTCTCTAAAGAGAAAAAGAGATGGATAGAGAGAACTGTAAGTGAATGAAGAAGCTTAGGAAAAGGCACCAATATCAGCTAATAAAAATTGGAGAAGCTGCAAGAAATCAGTACAGTTAGTTCCCATACATTTCCTCAGAAGCCCTACCCTTTCATCAATGCTCCAAAAAGTGTATTTTACTTTGTTGCTTGCCTCCTTATTTCCCAGGAGGGAAATTACTCTGTTCCTTATCTTTCACTCTGCTGCCTATTAAGGAAGAAAAAAAAAATTCTTCTCTTCTTCATTTTCCCCTTCCTTTCTTTGAGATCCTTCAAGTCTCAAAACCACGGGATATTTTTTTTCCTTAAGAGAAGAGCAAAAACTCAAAATCCCAGAAGCTTGTGAGGGTCCAGTCCATTCCTCCCATCTGCATAAGAGGCTGAATCTGCTCCTTCTCCTCCAAGAGAGTAATCATACCTTGAATTATTTTTAACATTGTACATGTTATATTGTCACAACCCCAGGCAAATGCAAACTCTTTGAAGGCAGGTGTTCTTTTGTTTTTAATCATTGTATCTCCAGTGTCTATATGTTGAATTGAATCAAGATCATGAAAGAAATACTAGAGGCCATTTTGTCAAAAATCTTCATGAAGAAAATGAGGCCAAAGGAGATTAAGTCACTTGCTCAAGGTAATACAGGTAGTAATCAGCAGATTTGAACCCAGGATCTTTGATTCCAGATTAAGTGCTCTTTCCACTGTACTACACTGAAGGGGATTAAATTTGTAACTCTTTGGGCAAACTAAAGCCACCTTCAAAAGACAAAATTTGCTATTTTTAACAACAACAACAACAATAATAATAATAATAATAATAAATATCACAAGTCCATGAGACATGTATTGCAACTGGATTTATTATAAGATAAATGAAAGTGGAATTCCTAAGTAGGTGCAAAGAGTTCAGTTATGCAGGAAAACCTTGGTATTTAAGATAGAAGGAAAAGAGGAAGTCACAGGGGGAGGAGAAAGTCCTAATATTCTCCCAAAGGGGAGGAGAAAAGCAATGCAAAAATAGCATTCTTTTCTCTTGGGAACTGCTAAACATGAAGATAGGAGGGTCTGCTTATTTAGAAGGCTCCCAGCTATACAAAGTTTCTCAGTCTGATGCAGATTGACTGGTGCCTGTCTTATAGCTGGTTTGACCCTCAAGGAGATACAAGGCATCCAGCTAAAGGTACAAACAACAAATTATGTCAGATGAGTGGAAGAGGGGATTCAACCTTAACATGTTCAGGGCCTTCCGCATACTCCAGGTCCAGAGATTCTGGAACATATGGCAAATCAAGAAGACAAGTTCAGTGGGGCCCTTAACACTACCAATATGATTATCAAAAGAAATGTATTGTAAGTTTTAAAATAAGCTAATGCAGAAAGACAGCCAAAATGGCAATACTTTCTAAAAAAATAAAGTTTTCAAGGTGGTTTTTTTAAAAGGAGCTTGTTGAATGAATGAAACTCAAGATAGGAACTTGAAAATCAAAACTAAGGGTGAGAAAAAGTCAAGCCCATTACTGATAGGAGGCAAAAGATCAAAATCAAAACTGATTCAAGCCCCAAAGCACAGATTCTAAATATCAAAACTGAATTAGGAAACTAAATGTCTCTGAAGAAAAAAAAATAGGTTAGAATATACAAGTTCGCAAAAACTAAAGCAATTTAAATGGGAAAACCTAGAAAGACCTGGAGATTTTCAAAGGATACTTTTCTTGCCCTGTAACTTTCTTTTATTTGAGGAGGTATTAGAAAATGCCCAGATTGCCCTTGGGCTTTATCACAAATATGTTTTGAGTTTCTGGAGAAAAGAGCAGAAAAAAGAAGCAGCACATTTCTTATCAATAAAAATATGCCTAAACCAACTAATTGAAAAGGAGAAAATTTTTTTTAAAAACAACTTTCAAAATTAGGTTCAAAACAGTAAGTCTACTCTAATTCCCTCAGTGAAAATACTCACCATGATGACAGGATTTAATAAGTTTGCCTGAGGAGGTAAGTAGAAAATCTAGCTGAAAATGAAAAGCCTATTTAGATCACTCTTGAGCAAAGCAAAGAAACAAAATTGTTTACCACTTTAACAACAATAATAAAATTACAAACAAAATTAAAAGTCAAATTAATTTTTGAAAATGAAACATTAGAAAAAGGAAGTCATTATAGAAAATTTTAAATGCTAATGAACTTAACATGATATCACTCATGGAATATCCTATGGTCTCATATAGTTGAGAAAGAAAATTTGTACACACACACACACACACACACACACACATTTATTTGAAAATTTTAAACATTTGCAAGTGATTTTAAAGATCCAAAAAGAGGAAGGGATCCACATATTAACTATTTGTTTATAAATAGTAAGAATTGAGGGATGGAGCCAAGATGACAGAGAGAAGGGAGAAACTCACATTAGTTCTTCCTAAACTTTGGAAGCAAAGACCTTTGAATAATGCCCTAAAACAAATCCTGGAGTGGAAGAACCTAGAATAGGATGGGGTAAAACAATTTCCCAGCCCAAGACAACTTAAAAGTTTGGCTGGAAAGATCTGTGGCACTGAGGTGAGAGTGAAGCATAGTCCAGTGCAAGCCATAACAGCACAAACCAGGCCCCAGCAAACCAGAAGCAGGTCTTGGGAATGAATGAATCAACAGCTACAGCAATTGCTTCCAGAGCTCTCAGGTCACAGAGAGTAAAGGGGTCAAGCAACTGGTCAGAAGGACATTACAGGAGTCTCTTTGCTAACACTGAGGCAGGACTCTATTGTTTTGCCCATATGTGGATCCAGATTGCAGTACTAAGTGGGAGTCCCAGGGTGAGGAGGTGCACTAGCACAACAGAGCTTATGGCCTCAGTGGAGAAGGGACCCTCATCACAGTTTCAGGGCAGAAAAGAGAGTTTGTGGTCACTCACAGACCAGAGCACAGGCCAGGAGGAGAAAACACACCTCTCCTTAGATCATACCACCTTGGATAAACTGAAAACTTACAGGTCCCTAGAAATATCTCTGTAAATAGCTGCACAAAATCCCTGAAACATGAGATTGGGTGCCATTCCCTTGGAAGCAGAGTCCCACTTGAGCAAAGTCAAGAAATAGGTGGGGAAAATGAGTAAACAACAGAACGATATTTTGACCATAGAAAGTCACTTAGAAAATCAATAAGAAAAAATCAAAATACACACTCAGAAGAAGATAGTAAAGTCAAAATTCTTATGTTCAAAGATTCTGAGACAAATATGAATTGGACTCAGTCCATGAAAGGATTCAAAAAGGATTTTTAAAATGAAGTAAGAGAGGTAGAGGAAAAATTGGGAAGGGAAATGAGAATGATATAAGAAAATCATGAAAAAAGAGTTAACAGTTTGGTAAAAGAGGCACAAAAAATACTGAAGAAAGTAACACCTTATAAAACAGACTAGGCCAAATGGTAAAAGAGGTACAAAAAGCCAATGAGGAGAATAATGCCTTAAGAAGCAGAATTAGCCAAATGGAAAAAGAAGCACAAGAATTCACTGGAGAAAAGAACTCATTAAAAAACATATAATTGGCCAAATGGAAAAGGAGGTACAAAACCTCACTGAAGAAAATAATTCCTTAAAAATTAGAGTTGAAGAATTGGAAGGTAATGACTGTAAGAGACATCAAAAGACAATAAAACAAAATCAGAAGAATGAAAAAAATAGAAAACAATGTGAAATACCTTATGAGAAAAACCACTGACCTGGAAAACAGATCCAGGAGAGATAATATAAAAAATTATTGTACTTCTTGAAAGCCATGATCAAAAAGAGAGCATAGACATCACTTTCTAAAAATTATTAAGGAAAACTGCCTTAATAGTCTATAACCAGATGATAAAATAGAAATTAAAAGAATCCACTGATCACCTCCTGAAAGTAATCCCAAAGTAAAACCTCCCAGGGATATTATAGTCAAATTCCATAGCTCTTGAATTAAGTAGAAAATATCACAAGTAGCCAGAAAGAAACAGTACAAGTATTGTGGAGCCACAGTCAGGATAACACAAAAATTTAACAGTTTCTACATTAAAGGATTGGAGGGCTTGAAATATGATATTCTGGAGGGCAAAGGAGCTAGGATTACAACCAAGAATCACCTACCCAGCGAAACTGATTATATCCTTCAAGAGAAAAAAAAAGAAATTCCATGAGAGGCCTTTCAAGCATTCCTGATGAAAAGATCAGAGCTGAATAGAACATTTGACTTCCAAATATAAGACTGAAGAGAAGGATAAAAAAGGGAAATAGGAAAGGGAAATCACAAGGGAATTAATAAGATTAAACTGTTTACATTCCTGTATGGGAAGATGATACTTGTAACTCATAAAAACTTTCTTAGTATTAGGGCAGCTAGAAGGAGCATATATGTATGTATGTATGTGTATGTGTATATATACATATGTGTATGTGTATATATACATATGTGTATATATACATATGTATGTGTGTATGTATACATATACGTATACATACACATACACAGAGGGCCTTGGTGTGAGTTGAATATGATGGGATGATACTTCTAAAAATAAAATTAAGGTGTGAGAGAGAATGCACTGGGAGAAAGGGAAAGGGAGAGATAGAATGAGGTAAATTGGGGCAGCTAGGTGGCACAGTGGATAGAGCACTGGCCCTGAAGTCAGGAGGACCTGAGTTCAAATCCGTCTTCAGACCAAACACTTGACATCTACTGGCTGTGTGACCTTGGACAAGTCACTTAACCCTAACTGCCTCACTAAAAAAAAAAGAATGAGGTAAATTATCTCACATATAAGAGGCAAGAAATAGCTAATTACGGTGGAGGGAAGAATGAGGAAGGTGGTGAGGGAGAAGCTTTTACAGTGGAGGGGAGGAGGAGGGAGTTTAAGGGGAATGAGAGAAACTTACTTTCATCAGAATTGGCTTAAAGAGGGAATAATATACACACTCAATTGGGTGGGATCACAGAAGGGGAAGTACAAAGGAGGGTTGATTAGGGGAGGCAATAGTCAGGAAAAAAACACTTTTGAGGAGAGACAGGGTGAAATGAGAAAGACAGTAGAATAAACCAGGGTAAAATAGGATGGAATGAAATACAGTGAGCAATTGTAACTGTGAAAAAAATGAGCCAAGTTTCTCTGATAAAGGCTGTGTCTCTCAAATGTATAAGGAAATGAGGCAACTTTATAAAAATGAGAGAAATTTTCCAAATGACAAATGATCAAAAAATAAGAACAGTGTTTTCAGATGAAGTAATCAAAGCTATTTATAGCCATATGGGAAAAAATGTTCTAAATCATTCTTGATTGGAAAAAATATATAAATTAAAACAATACTGTAGTACTGCCTCACACCAATTAGATTGACTAAGAGGAAAGAAAAGGAGAATGATAAATATAGGAAGAAATGTGGGAAAATTGAAACACTACTACACGGTTGTTGGAATTGTGAACTCATTCAACATTATGTAAAATAATTCAGAAATATGCTCAAATGTGTATAGCAGCTCTTTTCTGGTGGCAAAGAATTGGAAATTGAAGGAATGCCCATCAATTGGGGAATGGCTGAACAATTTGTGGTATGTGATTGTGATGGAATACTACTGTGATATAAGAAATGCTGAGCTAGATGTTCTCAGAAATACCTGGAGAGACTTACATGAACTGATGTAAAGTGAAATGAATAGAACCAGGAGAACATTGTACATAGTAACAACAATACTGTAAGATGATCAACTATGAATGATTTAGCAATTTTCAACAATGCAATGATCCAAGATGACTTTGAAGGACTTATCATGAAAAATTATATCCATCCTCAGGGAAAGAACTGATGGAGTCTGAATACATATGAAAGTATACTTTTTCTTCTTTTACCTTATTTTCTTGGGTTTTTATTTTGGTCTATGTTTTATTTTACAACATGAGTAGTACAGAAATATGTTTTGCATAATTACACATGTGTAATATATCAAATTGTTTGCCTTCTCATGAGGGGAATGGGGAAGGAAGGAAAAAATTTGGAAATCAAATTTAAAAATGAATGTTGAAAACTGTTTTTGTACATAATTGGGGAAAACAAAATATTAAATAAAGAGTAAAAAATTGCTAGATTAAAAAAGCAGATTTGTTCCCATCTCTGCATTGCATTTTTAGAAAGATGGCAAAATTGAAACGTAGTTGGCAAAATGACTTACATCCTATACTCCTATGTACACATCATCTATATAAGGTAAATTTCACTATTGAATAAACTTGACTATGTATTATGCAATTGACTAAAAGATACTTAATATGAACTAAATTAAATGGAAAATAATTTGAAATTAAACTGAATATAATTTAACAAAGAAAATTTGTGTATATATATATGCATACAGGCACACTACATGTATATGTGTATTTGTGCATATGTGTGTGCATGTGTGTGTATAAATATGTATGTATACTAACTGTTTAACTCATATATATGTATATATAACTCATATATATATGTATGGTTTAACTCATATATAATGTATATATATGGTTTCTAATTATAGAATATGGTTTCTAATTATAGAAATTGTGTGTGTATATGTGTGTGTGTGCCCAGTTGACAAGTATATACTTTCCTTCTAATTGTTTTCCATCATGAAATATATATCTTTTTGTATATATGGAAGTTTTTCTTTATGTGGAAGCTGACCTTGATGCCATTTTCATCCTTATTGAAGGTATCTGACAACATTGCTGAAAACATCATGCTAAAAAGCATAGGAGGAAGCACACAGCCTTGTTGTACTCCACTGGTAAGCGGGAAAGTGCAAGAGCATTGTCTCCTCTCCAAAACCTAAGCAAGCACACTATCATGAAACTGACATACAATACTAATTAACTTCTCCAGGCAATCAAATTTCTCCATGATATTCCACAACCCCTCATGACTGACGGTATCAAAGGTCTTGGTCAGATTAACAAATGTTGTATACAAACTTCTGTTCTGCTCCTAGCATTTCTTCTGGAGTTGTCAGGTAGCAAACAACATGTCAACTGTTCCTTGGCACTTTCTGAAGTTACACTGGCTCTCAAGTAGATGATGATCTTCCAGGTAAAGGATCAGCTTATGAATGATGGCTCTGGGCAATAATCTTGCCAGAAATGACTATGAGAGACATCCCCTTGCCTCCCTACTGCTCATTATGATTGTCACAGGGCAACCTATTTCCTTTTCTTTTATAGAGATGGAAAATGGATACATGCTTGAACTTATGGGATGGGGTAGTAACCATCTCTTGCCATATAACCTGGAAGATTTCTTTCAGCTTTTGTATGAGCTACATCCCCTGTCTTGTAAATCTCAGTTGGAATAGAATCAGCACGAGGTGTTTTGCCACACAAGAGGAATCTAACAGCATTCAAAACTTTTTCTTCAGTTGGAAGTTCTGATAGAAAGGAATGACTTCAACTTGAAGAATATGGTCAATGGCTTCAACATTCATTGATTATGGTTTGTTGAGAATGATATGGAAGTATTCAGCCCATTTCTCCAGGATCATGTCCTTATCAGTAATCAATGTGGCTGACATCAGTACTAATTACAGCCTTAAGGGCATCATAAAATGCTTTGGATTGTTACTATCAATGCAAAACTGAATTTCATCTGCCTTCTTACTGAGCCAAGAATCCTGCATCTCTCTAAGTTTCACTTGCACTTTACTTTTGATGGAATTAAAGGCCACTTTTTAGAGATGAATGACCTAACCAACTTGTAAACCCTATGGAGTTCTCATTTTTCATTTAGCAACATCTGAATTTCTCCATCATTTTTGTCAAACTAATCTTGATGTTTGTAAGTGTTCTGGCCCACATGAGTAAAGGCAGTGCTATACACCAAATCTGCAAAAGCTGCCCACTCTATTTCTTTTCCATTGTTGCCAACCATGTGTTGATTCAGCTTACCTTCTAAGTTAGTAACAAACCATTCATGGAGGAACAAGCCCTCTAATCTGTTGACATTAAATCTTTTGGTAATTGTCTTGACTTGGGGCCACCACTTTAGTTCAATGCAAATGTTTAGTTTGAAGAGGATAAGTCTATAGTGGTTCTATCACTCTGCACCACAAATTACCTTTGTCACTCTCACATCCTATCTGTCTCCTTCTTATAGTCTATTAAATGTCAATGTTTTCTGTGAGGGTCCATCCACAAAGTTTTATTGCATTTAGGTAAACAGAATATGGTGTTGATGATGAGCTCATAAGATGCACAAGTCTTCAGTAGTAAGTGACATTGCTGTTGTCGTTGCTGTTCCTGTTTCCCACTCCATTCCTCCTAAGGACTCC
This sequence comes from Vombatus ursinus, assembly GCF_900497805.2. Lineage (NCBI taxonomy): Eukaryota > Metazoa > Chordata > Mammalia > Diprotodontia > Vombatidae > Vombatus > Vombatus ursinus. Next base: position 13,631,404 of record NW_020954687.1, read on the forward strand.
CTGCCATGTTTGATAGTTTGTTCCTACTCTGGTGTTAAAGCCACCCAGAATTACAAGCTTATCCTCTTTTAGGATATTGATGATAAGAGCCTCCAGGTCTTCATATAATTTTTCTTTGTCCTTATCAAGAATTGTCATGGTGGGAGCATAGGAACTGATGATGGTGGTAGGTCACTTTCCTCTAAGTGGCAATCTCATTGTCATGAACACATGGTTTACTCCTTTTGAGAGGCATACAAGCATGCTGAGTAGATCAATTTTAATTTCAAAACTTATGCCACCTTCATGGCTGTCGTCATCACAGTGGCCACTCCAGAAAAATGTGTATCCAGCCCTAACTTTGGTAGGCTAGCTTTCATTTGCCAACCTTGTTTCATTCAGGACTGCTATTTTGATATAATACCTGCTGAGTTCTTTCGCAACAAGAGCTGTTTGTCTTTTAGGTAAGCTGGCTTTTGTGTTGTCCACAAGCATACACACATTCCATGTACCAATGACCAATGATCTTTTCAAAAGTTTCTGCATGTTTTTATGTGTTTTGCCCACAGGCTAGGATCCTCACTTACTATACTAAGCAGGCCAGGATTAGGTAAAGTGAAACAGATCATTTTTAGGGCACCTTTTCTAGCTCCTTCCTCACACCAGGAGGTAAGCAATGCAGTCCTTTAAAAAAGTTGTTCAGACCCAAAAGCCCACTGCTCCAGTGAGAAGATGACTCCATGATCCAAGCCAACCGTGTGTGAGGTTGTGACTATAGCTCCCAGTGTATCTGCACCTGCTGCTTCTTCACTTGGCCATTGCCAAGGTAGATAAATATGGTAAAATGGTAAAATGGCATGAGTGATGTCTTTTGACTCATGCATAAATTAGATTTAATTAAGGCAGAATTGTGTGAAGTCAGTCTCATTCTCTCTTCTAAAGCCATTGAAGTCCACTGGAAAGACAAAAGTCAAGAAAAATGGTGATGGTTTGGGATGCAGTGGCAGACCTTGTTGTCTTCAATGTCTAACCAAGCTCTAAGTGCTCCAAAGCACCTGCTTCTGCCACCTTAATGGCCTGTTGGAATAAAATGATCATATTCTCATATTACACTGGGAAAGTATTCACATGCTTGGGATAGATACCTTGCTCAACTCACCCATAAGTTTAAGGCCCCTTCAGTTACCCTAAACTTACTTTAGCATATCTGTCAAAATGATTGACCCAGGTGTAGTTGCTGTACATGTGATAGATTCTTGGAGCCACAGGTGAGAGTTGGGTGAAAGACTGACACCAAAGGAGGATGAGCAACCCTGAAAAGGGCTTAGCAGTCCTTACAACAGAGGAACTAGTCTTCCCTAGACACTTGTATACTCCCTATGTATGTATACACACATTCTACAAGATCCTTAGTATAGGTATTTAATGTAAGGAAAAATTTTAACCCATTAATCACTTCTCTTCCAAGTCTTGTTGCATTGATTTTGTTCTTCTGAAAGCTCTTTAATTATATGTAATATCCTCCATCCCTTATTTAAGAATTTTCCTACTAGACATAGTTATATTTTTTTTCTTTTTTTGCTCTATTTAAAAAAGTAACATCACGGCTCAGATTCTTAAAATCAAGCCACTGCTGAGATTCTTATAATCTAGCCAATAGCTTACTAATGTTCAGACTCCTTAAGAGTCTGCCCAATATGATGGATGTTGTAATAAACCTTGTCTTTGGCTGAAAGAAGGCTTGGGTCAAATTCTTTTGGGCAGGACCCATGTGTTGTGATTTTGGGGTCCCAATATTCCTGAACCCCTAAACTGCGTCATATTGGTGGCCCATACGGGAAAATTGCCTAACCCCAAGTTCTTCTCCAGTCAAGACTGGAAGGTATGTAAGCCTCCTCCCTCCCCTCTCTTTCTTGCTCTGCAGTTGGGGTCACTTTCCAAGCACCAAGACTTGGAGGTGCTTTTCAGGCAGACAGTTAAAAGGCTGTCTCGCACTCGACCTGACACTCTCAGGCTCTCTGTCCACTGGGTCAGTTCAAGGCCATGGACCTAAGTACACTTTCCACAGCATGGAGAACAAGGATGGATGCCCTATCTGGAAGTGTATCTGTTAATTCCCTCGGCGCTAGGGAATAGGGAAAAACTGCAGTTGCTTTTTGGTTCCCTGAGGCTTACTTACTCCCTTCCCTCTGCACCTCTGAATCCTCCTTCATAGAGGTTACAGGGAAAGTTAGAACAGCTAAAATTATCTTGGCAGATTCTGGAGGTTTTGTGATTGATCATTAAGGAGTTTAGGTTCTCCTTACAACACTGGTCACTCTTTTCTCCCACTCCCTTCACTTCAGTACTTTTGATTTTGCCCTCCCCAACCTGAGGAAAAGGAAGGGGGGGGACAGCAGCTACAGCATGGGCCCCACTGGCAATGGGCCCTATGGCAACCTTTGCCTGGAAGCATCACCCAGGTTCAGCACATCATGTTCAAGGTAATGAAGCTAGCCTACAAATGTGGGTAAGCACGTTCTTTTAAATTTGTAGTTTTAACTGATGATGAGATGTTGATGAGGTAAAAGCTCATAGGATTTTGAGTTGTCTGATGGGTCATAATCCATAGATAATCAATAATCCACCATCTGAGAGAAATGCCACAAGCTACTCAGAGAAGGTGATACTGGTGGGAAGTCAGCACTGGGAAAAGCTGAGAGGACAATTTTATCCTCAGTCTAAGATGGGATCTTCCTGGCTCAGTTTCCCCATTATGTTCCTTTGAAAGGGAATGTTACCCACCTGGCTATTCCTGAGTCTGGCTATGAGGTGGGTTTGATACTACATGGTTGGAAAATTGAATTATCTGAATCCAAACAGAGCTAAGGATGTTTTATCCTCTCAAAGTTGGGCCCTAAAATATAGTCCCTGCTTTATACTCGGGCCTTGCAGTCTTTTCTGTCAGATTTGTGTCTTCCAGACTACAAGACATTCACCTACAGTTGGTAACAGTGAGTGCCAGCCAATGTCCCCCCATTGTTCCCTGAATGCAGCCTGTACTCGGTCCAGCCAACCCCCTTGAGTCAGGGACAGCTCTACACCCCTTGCCAGCAGGAAGCAGTTTCAGAAGCCGAGACCTTTGACCCTTACCCCAAAAGCATTTGGGTTCCTATTTGTTTGAGGGGGGAATGATGGGGTTGGGTCTGGGCCCCAGAAAGGAAAAACCCTGGACTTTCCCACATGGCCAAATCTGGCTTTCGCCTGAGGCTACAATCCCATCTCACCTGAGGCCTTTCATTGTGGCTACACCCAATCTCCCCTCCATTGTCTTACCTCCCTATGGCCACTGGCCATTTCCCACCCTTAATCCTAGCTAGGCTCCATTCTCCCTTGGCCACAAGATCCAGGTCCCAGGAGTTCTGTTCATCCCAGCTTACTGGCCACTCCTAGGTCCCTCCCACAGGCTTTCTGTATATAAGGTCCATCTTGTCTCCATTAAGATGCTGAGAGTCTTAAAATCTAGCCACTGCTCAGATTCTTATAATCTAGCCGCTGCTTACCCATGTTCAGACTCTTTAAGAGTCTGCCCAATATGACAATGTTCAATAAACTTTGTCTTTGATTGAAAAAAAAAGTAATATCACCATTTATACCAAGGTCACATATCCATTTAGATTATTGTGACATTAAGTGATATCTAGCATTTATATAATTTAAAGTGTTTACAAATAATATCTCCTTTTATCCTCATGAGAACACTACTGAGTAGGTGGTATAATTATTCCCAGTTTACCAGCAAGGAAACTTAGGTAGATAAAAGTTGTGACAGAGTCACAGAGATAGTAATGTCTGAGGCTGGATTTCAACTTAGGTCTTGACTGAAGAACTCTTTTCATTATGCCATTTAGATGTCTTTGTGTGGTGTAAGAAACTCCCTTAAACCTATTTTTTTTTCAGAATCTCTCTTTTATTTTCCCAGTTTTTCTCAGTTTTTATTGAAGAGGGGAGTCATGAATCCAGTGAATGGTTTTATTGTGCTTATCATACACTTGGGCTATTATCTTCTAATGTTTTGGGGACTTTCCTGCTTTGGCAGTCTCATTTTATGAATCAATTTTTCCATTTTCTAATCAGCACAAAATAGTTTTGATGATCACTGCTCAAGGTCACATGGACTCCAAGGGAGTGACCCAAGCCCTCCTGACCATCAATGGAAAACATAATGCTTACTTAACATGTTGGAATCACTTGTTTTTGAGTGTTTCAATAAGAGGTCAATGAATAAAAATTTAAGCGTCTGCTATGTGTCCAGGCACTGTGCTAAGCACTGAGGATATAAATAGCTAAAAGAAAGTCCATCCCCTTGAGGAACTCACAATCTAATGAGAGAAGATAGCACATAAAAAGAAGCTGAAAATGAAGGGGGAAGAGTAACTAGTTTAAGGATATGATGAAGTCCTGCAACCAGGTGGAAAATTATTAGGCAGCTGTCCAAGGTGTCCTCCTTAAATGGAGAATATAGGAGGAGCTCTCCAATGCCCACCCTCCACTAGCTCCAAGCAGGAGGAAGGGACCCCAGGATCAGGGGTTACTGAGGAGATGTGAATTTCAGAGTTGCTGTCATCTTTGAAGACGATGAGTTACTGGAAAGCATGAAGTCCAGGAGAGCAGAAGGGTGAGAAATGATTAATTTCTTAAGTAGCAAGTTGACAAACATATATTAAGCCCTTACATGTTCCATACACTGTGCTAAGCACTGTGAATACAAATACATGCAAAAGGAAATACAGTCTTTGTCCTCAAGGATCTTACATTTTAATGGCAATGACAATATGCAAAAATAAAAAAAATGGACAGGTGTGAGGAAGATACCCAGTGCAAGGGGGCATAATGGAAAAGCCTAAAGGAGTGGAGCCTAGTGGGAAATGAAGAGATGCCTGGCCAGGATAACTTTCTTGTGTATGTTCTATGAGTTATATGCATTCTCTGATCAGAGGAAGAGGACAGGAGACAGGGGGCACTTCTGACTTGTGATTTCCAGGGCTGAAGCAATCGTGTATGATTAAGAAGTTTCTCAGAAATGATGAAGTCCATATGAGTACTGCCTACTGGGGAATGAACATATGGCTGGCACAGGCACCAAGTAATCTTTTGGAAGGTAGGCAATCATTAAAAGCATTAGACTAAGGAGAAAACTGGGTTTAACTTTCTCTAATAGAACAACAGCAGGGATTGTTTGACTTTTCCATTTGCATACTCAATGATTTTTACAACTCCTGAACATTTGTTGTTTAGTCATTCAGTCACGACTTACTCTTCATGACACTATGGACCATAGCACACCAGGCCCTTTTATCCTCTACTATCTCTCAAAGTCTGTCCAAGTTCAGATTTGGTGTATCCATGAGACTATCTTTCCATCTCAACCTCTGCTATCCCCTTTTCCCTTTTGCCTTCAATCTTTCCCGACATCAGTTTTTTTCCAATGAGTCCTGTCTTCTCATTATGTGGTCAAAGTATTTAAGCTTTAACTTCCATATTTGTCCTTCCAATGAATAGTGTTAATTAAGTTATTTATGTATTGACTGATTTGACTTCCTTGCTGACCAAGGGACTCTCAAACATCTTCTCCAATGCCATAATTCCACAGTGTTCAGCTTTCCTTATAGTACAACTATCATAGCCATACAATGCTACTGGAAAAACTATCTCTTTGACTGTACTGACCTTTGTTCATCTCTGTTCTGTCCAGATTTGCCATAGCTCTCATTTCCAGGAGCAAATGTCTTTCAATTTTGGCTGCAGTCACTGTCTGCAGTGATCTTTGAACCCAAGAATATAAAATCTGACAATGCTTCTATTTCTTCTCCCTCTATTTGCCAGGAAGTGATGGGACCAGTTGCCAAGGTCTTAGTTATTTTGGATGTTACGCTGCAAGACAACTTTTACACTCTCCTCTTTCATTCTCATCAAGAAGCTTCCTAAATCCTCTTTACTTTCTGCCATCAGAGTGCTATTGCCTGAATATGTGAGATTGTTGATATTTCTCCTAGCAACTTTAATTCAGCTTTTGATTCATCTGACCTGGCATTTTGCATGATATACTCAGCATATGAGATAAATAAATAAGGTGGCAATATACAATCTTGTTGTACTCTTTTTCTGATCTTAAACCAATCAGTTGTTCCATGTTTGATTCTAACTATTGCTTTTTGATCTGCACACAAGTTCATCAGGAGACAAGTAAGATGATTTGGTATTCTCATCTCTTTGAGGACTTGCCACATTTTGTGGTGATCCACACAATCAAAGGCTTTAATGTAATCAATGAAGCATACTTAGTTTTTTTTTTTTCCTTTCTGGAATTCCCTTGTTACTGAGTATTTAATAAGTTCTTGTGGCATACTTGCTTAATAATATAGTTTGGTATCTGATAATATTAGGTCCCATTTATTCTTGAATCCCTTCTTTATTTTCCTTGCATTTCTTGACCTTGCTTTCATGTAAATGAATATTGCTATTTTTTTCAATCCCACAAGTACCTCCTTGATGATATAATTAACATGGCATTTAGCTAGTAGTATCAAAATTGTTATTATGTTGGAATGGCCCAACCATTAAAAATAAATTATATCTAACTATTTTGGTCTCCTCTAATTTCTTTTTAAAAAGTTTTGTAATTATAGCCACATGAATTTTGAATATTTCTTGATAGAATGAATATATTTTATCCATTTTTATAATTATTTTGAATATAATTTCATTTTTTCTCTCTCACTCATTATTTTGCAAGTTTGTATTCCATTACCCTACAAAAGTTATTAATGTTACAACTACTTTCATTGAATCTCCAATTCTCTAAATAAATTATATTTTTCTGTGTTTTTTTTTTGTTTTTGGCTAGGCAATGGGGTAAAGTGACTTGCCCAGAGTCACACAGCTAGTAAGTGTCAAGTGTCTGAGGCCAGATTTGAACTCAGGTCTTCCTGATTCCAGGGCCAGTGCTCTATCCATTGTGCCACCTAGCTGCCCTAAATTATATTTTTCTGAAAAATAAAGATTGACTCCCATGTGCCCATTTTTATTCCTTAAATTTCCTTTTCTTTCCTTATTGCTACAGCTAAATTTTCTAGAACTATAAAAATGTGTTGACAATGCATGTTCTTCAATTGCCCCTATCTTTTACTTCACCTATGGGAATGGTATTCAGAGGGAAAGTTGCTTTCCTCATTGCTGTGATAGACCTCCCACCCCATTTCAAGTTCTCCCAAACTAAATTGTTCCTTCCCAGCACTTTTCCCATTTTTCTTTCTATCATTGCTTTGTTTTTTTACCCATAGAACTATTAGGGGTCCATCACTCATTCTCCTCTGACCACCACTATCACATATTTTTCAAATGTTGTACCATTCTGCTCTGCATCTCTATTCCACTAATTATACTGATTCACCTATTGGGGTGGTGGGTTAAGATTTCATCCATGGCACTTTAATTTCACTCTTCTATGTTCATTTCTCTTGTTTCTTTATTTGTTTTGTTTTTATTACCATAGCGCTCTCAAACACTCTCTCTCTCTCTCTCTCTCTCTCTGTGTGTGTGTCTCTCTCTCTCCTAAAATCTAAATCTAATGGCAAATTTCTGTTTCTTTAAAATATTCTTATCAGTCTTTTTCTTCTTCAATAACACCTAAAATGGGGTGATTTATTACTACTTATTCTTAGTCTGATGATTATATTCATATATTTTTGAGTGCATTTGCTTTTGGGACATGTTGGCAAATTAAATACTTTGTTCACAGCTGTCTTGTGGATTATGGAGACAGGAACTCCACCAAACCTATCTTTTGTTTGTTATCTCTCTTTTTGGTTGATGGCTCACATTTTCAGAGTATGTTATTTTGAATTGCAATTTGATTTCTTCTGATTTTCAGGATATGCTGTTTCATTCCATCCCAAATTTTTATAAGGCTACAAAAAATCTTTTGCACTTATAAATAAATTTCTTAACCTCGCTGTTGTTTTCTTTATTTTAATCTCACAGGAATCTTTATTTCCTTTTAATAGTCTCTAGAGAGGGGGTATTCTATTTTTTTACTTGTGTTTTCCTTGGTATTAATATGACTTGACTTTATTTTGTTTCTATTGTCTGAAATGTGTGCATGTTTCCTAAATGGCTCAGATCTTTTTTTTTTTTTTAAGGAATGTTTTAAAATCTTCTCTTATTGAACATCCATCCATTTTCCAAGATGATTAGATTCAGATTTGCAGGTTATATCATTTTAGATTGTATCATGAGTTCTTTGGCTTTTCAGAATTTCTTATTCTTTTAGTAGTATAATTTCTGGTGGGTTTAGAAGTCTTATGTTATTTATATTTATGTTCCTTTATATTTAAAAGTCTTTCTCCTGGTCACTTGCAGTTGTTTGTCACTGGAACTGTTAAAATACAAACAGTATATGTCATGGAGTTTATAGTATAGTAATGTGTGTGTTTTCCTTGTAGTGATCTATGGATTTTTTTTTTCAACTCATACATTGCTTCCTATGTTCATAAGTTCTGGGCAGTCTTCTTATAGTATTTTTAAAATTATGGTGTTATTTTTTTAAATTTGGCATATTTTTCTGGGAGCCCTATGAGCCATAAGTTGTTTCCATACATCATGTCTTTCAGATGAATGTATTTGGCTTGTATAAAGAGCATCTATTTTTTAACATTGTTGAATTTTACTTCTCTTCTTCCAAACTGTCCTCTACTTCAATAAATTTGTATTCCTAATAGTTATTCTCTTGCATCTTCAGAGAGCTGTACCACTACAGATTCAAGTTTGTTTGTTTGTTTGTTTTTCTATTCTGTCAATTATTTCTACTGGGCAAACCACACATTTTTCCATTTGATCCCTTTTAACATCATTCAAAATTCTTAATTCTCTCTCAAACCATTCAGAAACATTTAACTGTGGGTCTATGCTCTCTGGGGAATACACAGAGGTATGTTTCATCAGGTGTTGATTCAATTTTTTTTTGTCTTGGAATATTTATGTAGACACATTTGTAATAACATGTATATTTTGGGTAGCAATATTAATATATAATACCTATAGAATATGTAGGTATATATGCATGTATATACACATATACATGTGTGTGTATATATCTATATCTATATATTTATATAATCTTTTAAAATCTCCCCCATTGATTTCTTTTCTTATACTCTAGGTTTTTAACTCACTTTTCTTCTTTAAACCTTTGAAAATTTTAAGCCTTTTTCCTTTTCATATTCTCCTATTGCTTGTTTTCTGACTCCTTTGATGGTAGATCACCTGGTGGCCAGAACTAAAAATTATCTCCCTATACACCAACACTGAAGAAGCCACTTTTGTCCAGACTTATTCACTGAACCAGTTAACTTTTTGGGCAACAGAATTAGCTCTAGCTTGATGCCAGTCCACTTTCCTTCTGGCCTGATATAGCATCATGTCACACCATAGCATCCACTCTTTAGTTCTTTGTGTCTGCTGTTGCATGCTGTACTAATATCAGAGTGGATTCCATCTTCTAATTTCTCTTCATGCTCTGCAAATAGATGGGCAAAGTTGTGATATGACACTTGCTGCCCCACAGTTGTGGGATGAGGGCAGGAGCAGAATGGCCTGGTATTAACTGCAGCAGCAGCAAGGAAATTGATGAGTGTGTCATGGAGTACAATCTGGTGGGTGAAGCTATCTGTCCTCGATTTGAGGGTGAGGGGGAAGAAGGTGTGGAGCTGGTGGAAGAGGATTAATAGATATACTAAGAGAGCATGTGAGTCATTAATTAGCTTCCTCTGCTATTAATTAATTGTTATATAGTATTATTCTTGACCTTATTATTGGTCAAGTCAAGTCATTAAGCACCAAGCACCTACTATGGTTCAGGAACTGAGGCAAGTGCTACAAATATGAAGAAAGGCAAAATGTAGTGCCTGACTTCAAGAACTTACAGGATTTTTTCCATGAAGAGACACTTATAATTGCTTTACCTTTTGCTTGTAATTCCTATTTAAGAGAGTTCTCAAGATTATGTGAGGCCTAGAGACAATGTCTAGTCCACCATCTTGTCTGGTCATAAAGGGGTTGGTAGAAGGGATTTTGTCGTTATTGTAAAGTCATTTCAGTCATGTCTGACTCTTTGGGATCCCATTAGGGGTTTTCTTTGCAAAGAAATTATAGCGGTTTGTCATTTCCTTCTCTAGATCATTTTACAGATTAGGAAACTGAAGCAAAAGAGGTTAAGTGACTTATCCAGGGTCACATAGCTAGTAAGTGTCTGAGGCTAGATTTGAACTCAGGAAGATGAGTCTTCCTGACTCCAGGCCCAGCACTCTATCCACTATGCACCTAGCTGCCCGAGATGAGAGAGAACACACATTATTTAATTTCTCCTATATTCCAGTCACTGCACTAAAACATTTTACAAATATTATCCTTTTTGATCCTCATAACAACCCTGTAAGGTAGATGCTATTATTACTGAAATTTTACAGTTGAGAAAACTGAGACAGGCAAAGGTTAAGTGACTTGCCCAGGGTCATGAGGTTAGTAAGTGTATGAGGCTAGATTTGAACTCAGATCATCCTGCCTCTAGGCCTAGTACTCTACTCATTGTGCTATCTAGCTGCCCCTAAAAGTCAAGGCAAAAGATTGACCCAAATGTCAGTTGTTGTTGTTGTTGTTTTTTGGGAGGGGGTTACATTCCTTTGTATTTGGAAATCTTTCTACTATCAACTTGCAGAATTTGCCATTAAAATTGTTTAATTTAACTAGAATGTGTACTGAGGTTTGAATTTCAGGTGAGTATGCCCTTAAGGCCTTGAGGATGCTTGTCTTGTATGCATTGCAGGAATTTAATATTTCTGGACTGAATCCTTTTCTAAAGTACAGAGTGGGGAGCCAGGACTGTGAAATGAATTGTTTATGGTCAGACTAAAAGTTATAGTATTTTGTCAATGATGTGCCAAACAATGTGGAAAATGGGGACAATAATAGACATATATACATCACAAGTGAATTTGCATTCACACATTCATAACATAGATATAAATATACAGATATATGCATATATACACATAAATATTTATATTATATAATATGTATGTACATGTGTTCATATATACATACCTACTTTACCTACATATGCATGTGTGTAAATATGTATGTATATATGTGTGTACATATATATGCATACATAAATTCAGTCTTGTTATTAATCATCTTTGTCCTCAAAATAGATTTTGTGCATTTGTGTGTGGTAAAGACTAACACAACAATCTCCAATTTGGCACAAAGATTTTTTTTATCATAAACAATATAAAAGACCAACCAGGGCTTCATTCCATATCTTGAACATTTATGCTGTGTATTTATGCTCTGTATTAATCATCTACATTAAGTAGCTATAGATATAATAGCAGAGGGTTGAAGCGAAGGGTTGAAGATATTTTGAGAGAGAAGGGATAGAAATTCTGAACTGTTTGAAATTTCTTTCATTCAGTTTAACTTCTGAAAATTTTGAGTTATATGTCTAAGCTCTTTCAGGTCACACATGGACATACTATACATACACATGCACACACATACATTCATACATGCATACATATGACACAAATAAATATATCCAAAAGCATGCATATGTGTACATGTACAACTCACATATATAAGCTGTAAATATATGCACAATAGCACCTACATGTGTTCACACATTACATGTGTCTACATATATATATATGCATGTCTGTGTATAAACACGTATACATGTATAGCTTGAAAGAAGCAAAAACTGTAATTTTTTTTTTTAAAGAGAAGCTACATGAAAGAAAATTCAGGTTCCTCAGAATTTCTTTCCCTTCTCTCTTAAGAGGCCTCAAACCCTCTGCAGTTATATCCGCAGTTACTTAACATGAACAGATTAATACACAGTATAAATACATAGCATAAATGTTCAGGACATTTATGCTGCTCGAGGATATATATCAATCCGAGCCCTGGTTGGTTTTTTGCACTGCGTAATATAGTCACAAAGTCCTGGAGTCATGGCACCCACATTTTCACATGCTTAGTCATTTTATGAGGCAGGCAATCAAAGTCAGTCTTTTCCAACCTTTCTTAACTAGATGCCCTTGAAATTTCAACCAGCTCCTATTTATTTAGAGACAGACAGGAATGCCATGAACTTTTAAAAGCCAGCTCTCTTTCACTGAAGTTGAGTCCTTGTAATTAATTACTTAAGTCCTCAAAATAGACAGTACTGTGCTGCAAGTACTATCTCAAATATCTTCAACTTGGAGCACTTAATAAAAGTTTTTCTCTTATTAAATGACTTGTCATTAAATATTATGCTTGAAATTGTCTTCTTCATATGGGAGAAGTCAGCAAGAGGTATTTAGCTTCACAAAAAGGTAAAAGAATCATTCAACTCTGTTCTGCTAAGAAATGTTATTCCCAACATGAACAGAACATTTTTGAAGAGTGTTAATGACAGCAGGGGTTATCAGGGTCCTTTTCACCTAGGATCCAAAATAGAATCCAAACACAATGACATTAGATCATGCTGGATAGGCTGGTATTCATCCATATTCTTAGAAAAGATCATAAAAATTTAGTATAAGAAAATAAAAATGTTGTAGAAAACTATTTTCTTTGATATAATAAAATAAGGCTTTAGGTAATAATAGCTAGCATTTATATAGTGTTTTTTAAGGTTTTCAAAGTGTATTTTTAAAAAAGATATGCATTATTTCCTCTGACCATCATAATTACCCTGTAAGGTAATCATTGCCCCCATTTTAGAGGACATGAAAGTGACAATAAGAGGGGTTAATTTACTAACTGGCAATTACACATCTAGGGAGAATCTGAGAAAGAATTTGAACTCAGATTTTCCTGATTCTGAAACCAGCACTCCATTCATTTCACCACCTAGCTGCCTCTATGTGTCATTGTTCTTATTAAGTCATTTTAGTCCTGTTTGATTCTTCATGACCACATCTGGGGTTTTCTTGGCAAAGATACTGATATGGTTTGCCATTTCCTTTTCCAGATCATTTTACTGATGAGGAAACTGGGGCAGCAAATAGGGTTAAGTGACTTACCCAGGGTCACACAGCTATCTGAAATCAGATTTGAACTCAGGTCTTCTTGACTCCAGGCTCTATGCTCTATCCATTGCACTACTTATTTGTCTGCCTCTAAGTGAGACAATTTAAATGAAAACACTTCAATATAAACATGTTATAAAACTGATATCAGAATAATAATAATAGTTAAAATGTATATAAGACTTTGAAATTTACTAAGAATTTACATACATTATCTCATTAGATTCTCACAACTCTGTAAAGTAGTTATTATCGCCATTTCACAGAAAAGGAACCTGAAAGTCAAAGTCATTAAAGGATTTACCAAAAGATCATATAGGAAGTGCTGGAAGCAGGATTCAAACTCAGATCTTTCTCTTCCCCAATGCCAACACAGTTGCTACTAAACAATGTCCCTTCTCTAAAACAACAAAAGAAACAAGTACCAAGGTGGTGGTTGGGGGAAGAATAAGGAAAGGAGAGACAGACAGAAACACAAGGCAGAAGAAGAGAAAAACAGATTAGTAAAAAACAAAAACTTATTTCTTGGGATTTTGCTCAAGAAACAAATCCCTGGGAATAGTTCAAAGTCTAATATGGATAAATAAAAGAATAATTTTAGGTTTGATAGAATGATTCAGAAAGGTAACATTTAGCAGTATCTTTCATTAGGATGTGATTTTTACTGAAGAATGTATGAGTTCATAGAGGATCATATTAATTTTTAAGCCATAAAACTTAAATCAACTGGTAACTTCATAAAAGAAATGAAGTTAAACAAATAAAACTTTAAATTTATATCAGGCTTTTCTTCTGAGCGATTCACAGGGCTTTGTATGTTATTGGTCTTATCCTTCTAGGTGTAGAGAAGAAGCAAATTAACTGTTTCTAGCTATTTTTGATAATTTCACATATTATCTCCTCCAGGCATAAAACAATCCATAAGTAGAATACAATTTCATTGACAAGTAATTTATTCTCTGTTCATTAGTTAGTTCAGATCAAATTATGTCTTAGCATATAAAATGGAATCGACCATGGTCAATATATTTTTACATAGTGGTTCTTGAGTGGCCCTGAAAGAAGTGGGCCTGGTATTTCTGGGTTCCCACCACTTATGGAGCTGTGCAGGCAGATGGTAGTAAATTGAATGATAAAATCTTTTAGCTGCTTCTCATCCCACTATTGCTGTAAACCTAGTATTAAGTTCTATAACACATATCTTCTCGAAACAATGACCAGAAGGACACAGAAGGCACATATTATCATTTCCATATTACAGATGGCGAAAAAAAAATGGAGCATGTAGGACTTTCCTAGATTGCTTGTTCATTTAAGGAATCAACTAAAAAGTCAGAATAAAATATTTCTCTTTATTCCTTGAACTTTCTACAGGAGTACATGGTCTGGTAATTAAGTATACTTTGCATCTGAAAAATAGATTCTATCTTGTTGTCTCATTGAATTGTCATTTTCTGTTTGGACCATTATAATTTTCAAGGTGTTCAATTCTTGAGAAAGATTTACTACCATCTGTTCTAAAATATTGTCTTTGCGATTCTTTCCTCTCCATCTATTTCACTTTGTAATTCTTTTTTCATTTTTCTCAGGCTTTTTTATTGAACTTGTGGCCAGGATGATATTTTCTTGAAACTCTACATGAACTTAAAGAGTTAACTCTTTCTTCTTGTTTTAAACCTTGGGTATCTCTTAGTCTAATATGGTTGGCTTTTTTATATGCTCACTCATATCTTAAGCCTCAGTTTCTGGGTTAGGGGCTTTCTACTTGGGGCAAACTGATCCTGTACTCCTGGATGCTTGGACAGGCTTTGCTTGGTCTTGAAAGCAGTAACTTCTAAAACCATCATCTGGTCTCATCTTCAACTCTGGCATAGGCCTTACCTGTCTGGAAGCTGAGTTGAACCAGGGCTGCCTGATTGCTGGGTTAGACACAGGCTACCTAGATCTGAGTCAGGCATGAAATGATTCTGGGCTGCTTCAGACCTGTCTCCTGCTGAGGCTAGGATTTGATTCTTTCTGGGGATCTTGGTATATCATGCACT
Organism: Vombatus ursinus; assembly: GCF_900497805.2. Lineage (NCBI taxonomy): Eukaryota > Metazoa > Chordata > Mammalia > Diprotodontia > Vombatidae > Vombatus > Vombatus ursinus. Next base: position 13,646,540 of record NW_020954687.1, read on the forward strand.
AGATGCTGTTATGGGCCTGCCTTCTCTTATGTCTAGGGCTCCCCTATCTGAGCACTGCTTGGGACTATTTCCTGCTATGGCTTGGGAGCTACCTCTGATTACCCTTTTGTGGGACCCAGCTACTTTTTATTGCAACCTTTATAGGTACTACTGAAACCCATGGACTCTTTCTCAGAATAATGTTTTTAAATGCATAAAATGTTGTGTCTTTCATTATGGAAAAGGACCAATGACATCATGAGTGATGTCTTGACTTGCTCATAAACTAAATTTAAGTAAGTCAGAGTTGCACAAAGTTGTCAACCTAGACTAGCATATTTACAGGACTCATAGTATAACAGGAGTTGTGGTGTCTTGAATTTGAATGCCTTCTGTTTGTAAGTGAGCAGAGTGTGTAGTGAAAGTAAGTGGCTTGAGTATAGAAAGGTAGGACAACTACCTCAGAACAGTGGTGCTGCTGGAATGTCCAAAATGATGTGGTTTGGTGTTCTCTGTCCTTGTGCATCTCTCCTCTCCCATATGTCTCATAGTAACATTTTCAAGTCAGTTAACTTTATTTTCAGAATACACTGAATTTGAAATTTGGAAATCAAACCAAAAGTTGTAATGGGAATAAGCAAACATAACAGTAAAGAAATACCACTTCTCAATAAAGTATCCTCATTTCTAAGAATAATTAGATCCTTAGTGAAAACTTCATGCAAGTTTCAGAACAATAAGTTTACAAAGCAAGGTAGAATACATCTCTTTCAACATTCCATCAAGTATTTTGACATTTCCTTGAGTCAGCAGCCTTCATTTCCAAAGAAGCAAATAGCAATTAGCCAATGTCAATTTATTTAAAGGAGTCCTTGCTATATACTTAGCATAAAATTTGTCTGGAAGACACCTGGCATATGATGTTTGCACTTGTGATGCATTGTTGTCATAGGTTTACAGTCATTCTGTGCTTGTAAATATTGAGTATTGAAGAGATCACAGCAGCTATTATCAGGCAATTGGTGAGACAGGTACAATTAGACTACGTAGTATTACCTCTTGAGGGCCTTCATTCTATTTTTAAAAAGTAAAATAAAGGATACTATTGACTTAGATGTATATCCAACCAAATAGATAAATAGATAGAGATAGATAAATTTCTTGATCTATCCTACAAACTGCATATAACCAAAATTATTAACTCCAACCATGTATAAATCACATGTATTATACAAGAGAAAAAATGAAAAAATAATCCTATTCCTCTATAAGCAAGGGTGGGGAGGGGAAAGATACACCACACACATTAAATATATATATATATAGTTGTATATGAATATGTATATTATATGTATATACATATACATACATATGTCATTACTTTGAATTAGATTTAATTCATGTTACTTCTTATATGTAGAATTTAATAATTAACCAATCTTTTATCATTTTTTTTGCTAGTCAATAAGTCAAGTTGATTGTTCTTTTATAACATGTCTCATATTATCCCTTTCTCTCTATTCTTTCTTTATAATCCCAGTCCCAGCCTTCTTCAATTCACATGTGGAGATTAGACTAGATCTGAGGTATCAATTTCCAGCCTATAGGACATATGCAATAGCAAAACTCTCCCTATAGCCCAAACCAGATTAAAACCAATTGAGAAAAAATTTAAAAACTAAAAGTGCAAGACAACATAGCCAATGTTAATTTGTTGTTTTTTATTTTTTTTTTCCCAAGTCAGTATGTGGCCTATAAGATCCAGTTCTTTTTGAGTTTGACACCACAGGATGAAATAACCTAAAAAGTTTCTACTAATTTTAAATTTCTGTATTACTGAAATAATCCCTACAAAAAAGGAAGACAAGAAATAAAAGAGCATCAATAAAACATTAAAACATACACAGAAGAGAGCACAGGAAGTTCAGAATACAGTACAATGAAGCAAGGATGTGGGAACTATTGAGTCAAATTAAGTATATACCTTAATAAAATCTGTACATATTCATGGTATCCTATGTAATCATTACTTATCCTTCTTTGTATAAGGAAATGTTCATGATTTTTGATATTTATCAAGTTCATAAAAATAAATCAGAATTGAAAAATATTTTTTAAAAAAGAAAGAAAAAGGGGCAGCTAGGTGGCTCAGTGCATCAAGCACCGGCTCTGAAGTCAGTAAGACCTGAAAAATCTGGCCTCAGACCAAACACTTGACACTTAGTAACTGTGTGACCCTAGGCACATCATTTAACCCCAATTGCTTAAAAAAAATAAAAAAAGAAAAAGGTAGAAGCCAAGACAGTACTCAATAATTTCTAGAGGAATGAAAGGAAGGAAGCAGAATCAGGAACCTAGAATAAACAAATAGTACTTGTCTACCATACTAGTAATTATGGAATCAGTCAGTCTGCCATCCTCAATATATGCTAGGTAGGAATACCAGAGGAAGTATATGTGCATGTGTATACAATTTAAAATCTAGCTTCTTCAAGTGGCACAAATTCAAACATGCTCAAAGGGAACATTGATAGCTAAAGCATTTTTGAACTGAAAGTTGTAATTGTGACTAGATCAGGTATTACCCCTGATATTCTTCACAGATCCCTAGGAATCCAGAACATTTGGTTAGTTAAATGTGGCTTCTCTCTGTTACCAATCAGGGACCCAACATTCAGTGAGAACAAACTCAGCCTACTTTCAGTTTCAAAGGCTTTTTAGCCTGGAGCACAGCACTATACGTAAATAGGCATTGAATGCTTCGAAGAATGAAAGCTTCAAAGGGACTTTGAACCATGTTATTATCATTGTGAAAACTAATATGGTGGGGAGGAGGGCATAAAGCTGAGTAAATAGAGGGGGATAAATTGATTGGAGAATTTCTAAGTTTTGAGGTTACAGAGAAAAATAAAACTTTCAAATAAAAAGTGTTCAAGAGATGGGAATCCTTAAAAAAGGCTCTGCTTCTTGAAGTGATATATGACAGTATTTATAAGAACTGTTTCTAATTCAGGATGGTGGGTGGAAGGAATTTGGCACAGAGCAAATATGCGGTAGACACATGGAATATTGCTTACAGTTTTGAATACTAAAATACTGCTACATATTTAGTGAGCAATACGATGTTAAAATGCATGTGTCATTGACTCTAAGCATCAAATGTCCTTGAAAAGCCATTCCACCTGGTTTCCTTTGCCCCTTTGTATAATCGCTATTAGTCAGGGTATCCCAGAAGTAAAGCACATCATTGGAAAATAAATAGAAGGTATAATGTGATGGAGGCCGCTCTTGAATACAACCATCCCAGTGTCTATTTCTGTGATTTTGGCTGATTCTTAGGTTTAAAGTTGAAATGACTGTCATGTAGAAAACTCTGATATGCTCTCCCATTTTGTGTATTATTGTCACCAACAGACTGCCATCGATTTATACTCAAGATCCTCAGACATTTATGCCACTTTCTAAACCATTTCTAGTTTTCAACTAGATGAGGGCTGCTATTTTGCACTTGAGCTTAACAAATGCTTGTTGGTTAATTGTTTGATTCGAACTTAAAGAGATCTTAAAAATCATCCAGCTAACCTCCTTCTTTCTGACAATGAGAAAGTGAGATTCATAGAAGGGAAGTGTCATTTTCACAGTCATGAAGATAGTGACAGAATGGAATGTGACCCTGTGTTCTCTGAAATCAAAATCTTTTCTTTTTTCTTTATTGAACCCCAATTCCCTCCCTCTGTATAACATGCTGAAATCCAATTCTGGCATTTGTATAACACAACAGGATTAGAATTAGATTAAATAAAACTTTGTTCAATACAGTAAAGAGGTAGATGTCATTACCAAGGCTTAGGAGCTTACTTCAGTTGGAAAAAAATATTTGTACTTCATGAGAAAATTGTGATTTTTGAATTTCTTGATTATTCTTCCTGGCACTAGTCAGTTGCCATTTATTTTACCCATAATTGAGGTATGGTATTAAGTACCAAAATTCTCCCAACATATGAAAGGCTTGTTTTCCTAAAGTTAGTTTGTAAATCATATGCAATATTATGGTTTTCAGTGAAAAAGAAAAAAAAAAGAACTGTTATCTAAAAATACCACTAAAGATAAATGGGGGTAATGAACTAAGATTTACAAAGGACACACAAAATGAAAGTGTTAACATAAAACTGAGAGTAAATAGAACAGATTAGAACTACATTGTAAAAAGAATATCAGGAGGGCTGGAACCTAGAAGGATCTGACATCTGCAAGAAATGTCAAGGATAATAAGGACCTTCTAAGTCTATGGGTAAGGAGATAAAAGAAACAAGAAAAAGTAATGGATAGGTCTGTTTATTTGGAATGGATGAGATGATGATCATGGGTGACAGAAAGAAAATAGAACTACTCAACTCCCATTTTGCTTCTGTTTCTCTATCCAGTAGAATTACCTTCAGTTTTGAAAGGATGAAAGAGTGAATTGAAATCCAAGATAAACAGGGATATAGTAAGAGAACATGTGATAAAAGGAAAATTCTATGATCAGGCCTTCTCCCTGACAAAAGATTTAAAATTTAGAAAGAAAATATTTAAAAAGAAATGATGAAAGTTATGCTGACTCAGTGAGTCATTGTTTCCAGGCCTACTTGTCAATCAGTGTTGGAGAAGGCATCACCCAGGTTGTAGTTTTGTATTATCTGTTATTTATCACACACGAAGTCATCTCCTACCTGTTTATACCTGATAAACATCATTTATAGGCAACTATAAATTGCCTATTTATGAGAGGACCTGAGATGCAATAGCCCATCCCTTTTTGCTGACCTGGACCTATCCAAATTGTCTTTATTCATTATGGAAGTTAGCAATAAAAATCTGGCCCCATCTTGAAACTTTTTCTTATCTCCAGTGATCAACCCATCAATATATTACTCTTTGATGTACTTTAATAAAATCCTTTTAATTATTTTTGTCCTGAGCTTTGCCTCATTTATCAGGGTGAAAGCCAGAAAAAAGGATTTTCCTTTTCATTGGAGCTTATAAAAAAAAGAGCAAAAAAAAAAACAAAACCTGACCACAAGGTCAACTCAGGATTCAAAAGGAAGATTGCTTTTAAAGACACATTTTCTAATAAGAACAAGGCAATACTGATAGGTACAAGTTTGCAAAAGGGGATAGGTTATTATATCTCAAATCTTTCACCCAATTGCTACATCATAGGAAATGAGATTAAAGATAAGAGGGATGAGATGAAAGCCCATGTGCCTATGTGCTGAACAACGGATTATGCCAATGACAAAGAAATGGATACCTCCACCAGAAGACATGATTAATACTACAAGCTGACTAGCAGGTACCTGCTGAAGACAAGAAAACTGAAACATCGAGGTCACACAGTACAAATTTCAATACGTGTTTCAAACTTAAACAATTTCAAGCTAACAAAACTAGAAGAATTATCTCTTTGTCATTAAGAATCTTGTGGATATGATTTCTGAACTATTATTGGTAATCTTTGAAGAGTTATGGAAAACCATAAAAAAACTAGAGGCCTTTGAAGTCAAATTGCCCATTTTGTTTTGTTTTGTTTCAAACCTTCAAATTATTTATTCCTTGGGCAATTTGAGCATGTATTTTTAGGTGAATGGTATGCAAACATATAGAAAGAGAAACTGATCACTAGGAAAAAGTATGGGTTCACTGATAATGAGACACGCATGACTACTTTTTTTTAAAAATAAAGCTGCTAGTTCATAGACACAGTACATAATAAGATGCATAGAGAAAGCATGTCATCATCTTATAAAAATAATGTCATGAGATCTAAAGCTTACAGTGGGTTAGAGCCTGCTGTGGATGGTAAATTTAAAAAAAAACACAGGACTTTTAAAAAGAGCTTAGGGAAAAAATGGAGAATTGGAAGAAGTTTTAACATCACTTCTCATGTTAAATAAACTAGTGAAAACAGACATGGAAAGAAGGATGGGGGGTGCTCTGGGCTTAGGTACTTGTCAACCATTCAGATTTCAGAGAGGATGAGTGATTCATTTTCAACTGGGGATAGTTTGTTCAGTTCAGGTCATTTTGGATCAACATCAAACTTTCTAATAACTTAGTAAAAGGGAGAATCCAGACATGCTGGAGGCTTTTGCAATATCCAGAGAGAGTTCTACAGATTTCAGTTCCTGGTGCAGGGGTTAGACCTGGTGACTAAAGGCTGTTCTCAGTTCCTCAAGGACCCAGATTTGGCCAAGATCAACTGTTGTTACAAACCATAAACTTTTTTTGGTCCCCTAGTGCCTCACATTCTTTTCTTTCATGGCACCATCAAATGGAATGCTTGCATTTCAACCACCTATGATTTTAAGATTTTAGCTCACTTTGTGTCTATTAAGTAACACACTACAATCTCAAAGCTTATTCACACTTTCATCTGTACCTGAAGTAACTGTAGAATCTTTTTTCCCCCCATGTATAACCCTATACAATTCTTGTTCTTTAACTTTAGTATTTTAGAAGATCTATTACTTCCTCATTGGGGGTGACTTCATCACTAATGGTCATTTCAGACTCCCAAAATCTGAGTGGATAATTTCAGACCTCACCTAATGACTGATTTCATGGTGTTGAACCAGTTCCTGCTGGTCTAATCATTAAACAATAGTTAAAGCCATGAAATAGTTACAGCCATGAAATCTGTCACCAGCCCCTACTTGAAGACTTTCCTGCTTGGGAGACTCTGTCAGAGCTTGTGTTGCATTGGCAGAGCCTTGAAGAATTCAGGGTCATGCAAGGCATCAGGCAAGGACTTTACTATTAACCTACATGATAGTTCTCTCCCTCTATGTGTATCAGAGGCAGGATGAATAGGTCAGAAAAATGTCACAGGTAAGTCCCATAATATGTTAAGTCCAGAACATAAAGAATTAAGATAGAAATAGAAATGTACATTTTCAACAACACCACAAAAGGTACCATGATAGTACAATACTGTAAAATATGCAAAATGTAATATGATATAAAATTATGAAAGATTATTTTGAAAAGTATATTATACATGTATATAGGTATATATATACACATACATGCATATGTGTGTGCATATAATTCAGTAATTTGAAAAAAAATGATTTTTAAAAAATCTATAAAAGTAATTTGGCCAGGCTTAATTTTGATTTAGTTATTCCTAATCACCTTATTATCACAGTATTAAAATAGTGAATTTATAAATATAGATTTATTTAGTGATTGGACACTATAGAAAGCTAGGTGAAAAGGAAGGACAGAGAAGAAGGAGGGTAGCATTTGACTATGATCTCTGATGATTACAATTCATGGGGCAAAGGTCAAAAGGATTCAAAATATAATGCAGAATGACAATGCAGCTCATAAAGGAGTTTCAAAAATATTTTTGTCAAAATAAATCAGGAGGCTGATAAGGAGGTGGAAAGGAGGGAATCCATTAGATCACACATCATATTTACACCCATTGTCAAGGTCTGCCTCACATATTAATCAAGGGCAATTGAGTCCCTTTTATATGGACAGTGAGATTGAATGAATCTGTCTGGGTTCAAATGAATAGAAATTTCTCTAAATGGTCTTCTACTGATCTAAGGTCAACATACACATTTATCTATATATAGACATATAGAGATTATATATAATTTACTGCAAAGCCCAGCACTTTTGTATTTTTTTTCCTTAAAAACAGTATTCCTAACAAAAGCCTCTTTTTGAATTACTCATACTGAAAAAAAAAAAGTCTTTGGGATTTTTTTCCCTCAATTTAGGTGTGAATTCTAAGTTATTCTTTATTTGAAATTATGAACATCTGTTCAGAATGTTTTTGAGTTATTCAATGGTTCAAAAATGTCATCTTGTACCCTTTAAGCTCAACATATAAATTTAGAATTGGTGCTGTTATAAATAAAAAAAAAAGACGTGGCAAAATCCTGTTACTTTTGATGAAAGGATCTTTTATTTGACGAGAATTTTAAAGACAAAAAAATGTGACATTATAATAATAATTCTTACGCGTCTGAAAAAAATCATAGCAGAATTCTCTACTAGGCTTCAACAAAGAGCCCTGTAATAGCTATGAGAGTAGCAAGGAACTTAAAAAAACCTTCTCATTGTTCAAGAGTGCATACCGATTGACCACAGAAAATTTGGCCTACCAAATAATTCAGTTTTATTATCTCCAAAGTAGAATGTCCTTCTTGAGAGGAGGAACATTTTTTTTTTCATTTCATCTTTGTATTTTTACTACCCACAGTGCCTGGAATATAGTAGGTGCTTTTAAAATTCTTGTTTTATTGGGTTGAATTTGTTCTGACTGGATTCTGTGAGCTTCTCTAATTTGCTATTTTTAAGACTAGAGTTTGAGGATGAGGCAAGAATATCCCAGAAAAGTATATTTCAGTGCTGTTAGGACTTCAATAACCTCCCCACCTTGCTGAAGAAGAAACAAGTAAGGCTTGCAGTAATGGCCTGAAGTATCACCATCCCTCTGAGAGACACACATAAAGGGAGACAGAGAAACAGAGACAGAGAGGTAAAGCCTGATGCATACTAGGGTACAGTGAAATTATACACAGGAGAACAAGCAGTATTAAAGGACTCATTCTCAAACATTATACAACTAAATGTAAAGTCTATTCATGACACTGAATTGGCCTAGAAACATTGGACATAAATACTAGTTTATGTCATTAAATCACCTGGGTGGACTATGCTTCATATGACAGCCTGCAAATATTCTAACACAGCATTGGGGTTGGGGTGCTTATGTTCTGAGAAGATTGTATGCTTAACTAACAGTATGTAACCTTACCTTTTCAGATACATGACATCCATTTTAGGTCAAATTCTTTCCATTTCAATTATAAGCCCCTTAACAGTAAGGACCATGTTGTATTTTTTTTTTGTGACCCTCAATATTTTAGATGCATTTGATGCTCAATAAATGTTAAATAAATGAATTCACAAGAACTGTAAAGGGCAAGGAAATATAGGTGGGCTATGATCAGCACTAATAGAGGATGTATCTATACAAATAAGAACATAGATGCATCAAATCTGGTTCTATATGCACAAATAAAAGAAGAGAAAGATGAGGCTAGGTTTAAGAAAGAAGCATTCAAGCTGTCTAAAACTGAAGCCACTCCCAATTCACTAAAAGTCTTTTTCATATGAAGCTGTCTTGAATCCTTTTCTAAAAGAAGCCAGAGTTCAAAATTTAAAAAAAAAAGTATTCAAACCACATAAAAAATCAACTCAGAGTTGAGCTTTTACAATGTTATCTGTCTTATTTTATTATTTCAATGCATCTGTTCTTATAAATGAAAATACTCTCTGCAAGAGTACAAATAACAACCCATCCATGCTTTTGTATCCTGCACAATCTTTGCCCATGTTGTTCCAAGAACAAAAGAGCTAAATTCTACAAAAAGCTGTTTTATCTAGCTTTGGCCATGTGTATAAATGTACATAATACTATATATCTGAAAACATTCTTTAAAAGTGTTGCTCTCTTGTGAATTCTCAACAGTTGTTTCTACATATCTGTTCAGGTGAATTCATGGGTCTGGATCTTAGGGATAAATCTCCCTTATGGCAACTTACAAGTACTTGAGTTTTAGGTTTGTGTGTGTGTGTGTGTGTGTGTGTGTGTGTGTGTGTGTTGTTTTGGTTTTTTTTTCTTTCTTGTGCAGTCCTTGGAATCTATACTTCCCACAAAATGATTTGTTTCTGGGAAGAATTCCATAGAAACAGAATGTCTAGAGTCTCCAGGCTCATAGGGATATTTGACTAGACAGATTTCATTGTTAGTAAAGTTTCTGGTGTGTTGCCCATGCATTTCTAAGCTGTTTCTTTTCAGCAAGAGCTCCCATTACCATTACTTCTACTTTTATTGTGAAGAAAGCAGTGTCCTCCTGGGCATTCAAGATAATAGAGCCACTTCTACAATTTTCTCATGAGGCTAATAGTCCCAAGTCTCCTTTTTGGACATCAAAATAGAGATTCATGGTCCATATGGAAATTAATTATGTGTCCTCTGAACCCTATGCTGATGATGTTGTGTATAATGTAATGATTTCTTCCTGGACCACATGGCCTACTCAGGAGGATGCCTGAGGCATCATTGAGCACTATTAAGAAGGACCCCCTCCTGGGAGTATATGTAGAGAACTAGGCTCATTAGCTTACATTTTACTGAAAGAGAAACATATTTTGCATTACAATGAAGCTAAAAGTTTCATTACTTCATTTAACTTTTGTCCCTCCATGTAAGAAATTTAAATGTCTATTAATTGGATAATAAAAAGAACCATTGCTTTTATGTTTAATAAAGTAACTTTTATAATCTTTTATTTATATAGTATTATTCTTTTAATTTTATCCTGAAAGATGAAAAACTATTTTCATTTGTGATAGTTCCTCAGACAGTATTTTGGATTGATATCCTGGGGAGGCTGCTTATAAGTAACTATGAATACCAAGTAGGCTTAAGGCAAATTAACTCTGACCAGTATAGGAACAACTGGCTTGGTAATCAGGACTTGGTATTATTTAGGATTTTTAATGATCTTTGTGTCAAACTTTCAAAGTAGGGTAATGTTGACTTCAAATTCAAAGTGATCAATGAAGACCAGTTTGAAATTAAAAATTGAATTTTGGCCAATTGGCCAATTACAAATTAGAATTTTCAAAACACTGATTGACTCTCATGGATTCCCTAGGTTAGTTCTAGTAACTAAGAGTCAGCAGTGTAGAATAGAAAGGTCATCAGGTATGGAGTAAGAAAAATTGTATTTCAAGTTCTTCTGCCACTTGTTAGCAGTATGACTTTGTGAAAGTCACCTACCAACTCTGAACCTCAATTTCCTTATCTGTGATATTGCTTACACTGCCTATGTTAAAGAGTTGTTTTGAGAAAATCTCTTTGTAACTATTTAGTGATATACAGATATGAATTATAAATACTTCTTGCTTTAACTGTTTTAGGTTCAACTGTAAACATTTCATAGACAAGGATGGATCATAACTAAATTCCCAAAACTGTTCTAATTCAGCGTGCCCCTTTGAAAATGATTACAGATTAGAAAAAATTAACAAGCAAGCAAATAAGTAAGCAAGTAAATGAACCAACAAATAGTCTCTCCATAGCATAATGGTAGTCAGTGACTATAGTAATCTATTATTTGATAAACCCAAAGATCTCAGCTTCTGGGATAAGAACTCACTCTTTGACAAAAACTGCTGGGAAAATTGGTAAAGAGTATGGCAGAAACTAGGCATAGATCAAAATCTCACTCCATATACCAAAATAAAATCAAAATGGGTTCATGATTTAGATATAAAGGCTGATACTGTAAGTAAACTGAGAGAGCAAGGAATAGTTTACCTATCAGATTTATGGAGAACAGAAGAATTCATGACCAAACAAGAGATAGAGAACATCACGAAAAGTAAAGTGGATAACTATGATTACATTAAATTGAAAAGGTTTTGCACAAACAAAACCAATGCAACCAAGATTAGAAGGAAAGTAGAAAATTGGGAAAGAATTTTTACAACCAATCTCTCTGATAAAGACCTCATTTCTAAAATATATAGAGAATTAAGTAAAATTTCTAAGAATACAAATTATTCCCCAATTGGTTAATGGTCAAAGGATATGAACAGGCAGTTCTCAGATGAAGAAATTAAAGCCGTCTACAATCATATGAAAAAATGCTCTAAATCACTATTAATTAAAGAAATGCATATCAAAACAACTCTGAGGTACATGACACCTATCATATTGGCCAACATGACAAAACAGGAAAATGATAAATGTTGGAGAAGATGTGGGAAAATTGGAACACTAACGCATTGTTGGTGAAGTTGTGAAATGATCCAACCATTTTGGAGAACAATTTGGAACTATGCCCAAAGGGCTATAAAAATGCGCATACCCTTTGACCCAGCAATAGCACTTCTAGGGCTATATCCCAGAGAGATCATACAAATGGGAAAAGGATCCACATGTCCAAAAAATATTTATAGCAGCTCTTTTTGTGGTGGCAAAGAATTGGAAATTGAGAGGATGCCCATCAATTGGGGAATGGCTGAACAAGATGTGGTATATGAATGTAATGAAATACTATTGTGCTATAAGAAATGATGAACAGGCTGACTTCAGAAAAAACCTGGAAAGACTTGTAAGGTCTGATGCCAAGTGAAGTGAACAGAAACAGGAGAACATTGTACAGGATAACAGCCATGTTGTGCAATGACTAATATTGATAAACTTAACCCTTCTCAGCAATACAAGGATCTAAGACATCTCTAAAGGCCTCATGATGGAAAATGCTATCCACAAATAAGAAAGAATTATGGAGTTTGAATGCAGATTGAAACATACTATTTGCTATTTTTTTTTCTTCTGTTGAGTTTTGTTTCCTCTTTCTGGTGGTTCCTCCTCTTGGTTCTAATTCTTACTTATAACATCACTAATGTGAAAATATGTTTAATAAGAATGTATATGTATAGCTTATATCAGATTGTGTGCCATCTAGAGGAGTGAGGTGGAGAGAGAGGGGGAAAAGAATTTAAAACTCAAAAGCTTATGGAAGTGATTTTTGATAATTCAAAAAAATTAATTTTAAAAAAAGTTTAAAAAAATATATATTCACCAAAAATGTTTCAAAATTAATTTTATCTTCTAAGCCCTAAACCAAGGATTTCTTGATTAGATGAAAGTAAGAAGAGAGAGAAAGAGAGAGAGAGAGAGAGAGAAAGAGAGAGAGAGAGATGGAGACAGAGAGAATTGAGGGGGAACTAGGAAACAGTGAGAGAAGCATGGTGAAGAGATGACTGGGAAGGAAGGAAAGAAAGCAAATAAGTATTGATTAAGCCACCTTTATTGGGTACTATGATGAGAACTTTACAAATATTACCTCATTTGACCTACTCAGTAATCCTAGGAGTACGTACTATTATTAGGCTTATTCTAAGTGGAGAAAATAGAAGCAAACAGAGGTTAAGTGCTTAGTCCACATTTTGTTGTTATTCAGTCATTTTAGTTCTGTCTGACTCTTTGTGACTGCATTTCAGGTTTTCTTGGCAAAGATACTGGGGTGGTTTGCCATTTCCTTCTCCAGCTCATTTTACAGATGAGAAATTGTGGCAAACAGTTAAATGACTTGCCCAGAGTCTTACAGCTATTAAGTGTCTGAATCCAGATTTGAAATTAGGAAAATGAATCTTCCTGACTACAGAACAGACACTATATTCACTTATTTACAAAGCGATTAAGTATCTGAAGCTAGATTTATACTCAGGTCTTCTTGACTCCAGGTCCAGTGCCCTATTGACTTGCTACTTAGCTGCTTCCTTACATAAAGTTAAATAAGCAGCCTATTTCTTGTCAAGACGAAGCAAAAAAGATCACCTATCAGAGCCCAATTTCACGGGAGTGAAGTCCAAAGTTGTATTAGTATGACAATGGGAACATTGGCCAGAGTGGAAGTAGGATGACATAGAGATGGTTGATAGGTAGAATAGAGATCTAGTCCTGTGCAAGACAAAGTGAAGTATATCATATCAGAGCCCAGAATGCCAAGGGAGGAGGCCAAAGAGACCAATTTCATATTAAATAAAATAAATTTAATGGTATATTAATATGTAATAATATTAACAAATATATTTTTATATTTTTATATTTTAATAAGAAAAACTCTATTTTATTTACTTGTTTTTATTTTTAATTATTTCATTTATAAATATAAATAAATAAAATTTATTATTTATATCTATATTATATATAAAATTATTTTTATTTATTTTAAATTTAAATTAAGTTAAATTAAAATAATTAATTACTGTAAATAAATAAATAAATGAAAAGATATCAAATGTCAGGACAAAAGAATAACAATGTGATTTGAGATTATATTAGAGAAAGTAAGATTTACTAGGCCAAGACAGAGGAAGGACATTCCACAAGAACATCCAGTGATATATGATATTGATCCTGCTGAGCGCAACCTCCTGGTTTATTGGTCCACAGTCTCAGACAGAGGGCTGAAGTTCTATATGGCCTCAGACACTCCCAAGTTCACACTTTCCATCAGGGTTGCTTGGACATTGACAACACCAGGTTCAAAATATTCTATGGGATTTATTCTTAGAATTATAGTTGTGTTTTATTGTTTGGTCATTTCTCAGTTATGTTTGAGACTTTGTGATCCCATTTGAGGTTTTCTTGGCAAAGATATTGGAGTGGTTTGTCATTCCCTTCTACTCCTCATTTTACTATAAAAATGAAACTGAAACTGAGACAAACAGGGTTAAGTGACTTGCCCAGGGTCACAGACCTAGTAAATGCCTGAGGCCAGATTTGAACTCATGAAGATGAGTCTTCTTGATTCCAAGTTCTATCCACTGAGATACCTAGCTCGTTTATTTACTGATTTGTTTACTTTTTGTTTACTCATCTGAGAGAGTTGATTAATTGAAAGCAAAGACATTTACAAAAATGACCTATTAAAAGAAATCAATGGGAAGAATAAACACACAAAGGGTTTAAAATGGGAGAGACACACATGTAGGTAAGATATGGGCAAGACATGTTCAAAATGGACAACTCACGTCTATGATATTACAAAGCTACACAGGACAATTGATTTCTTGCCTTCTCCAGTGATTGATGCTCTTCCATTTGTATTATATGCTTCTCTACTGGACAGGACCAGATGTTTCTGAAAGAGATGCTATATTTATATTTGATAACTCTCAACAATGGCTCCAGCTTTGTTCATCGGCAAGCTAGCAAGGGCACTGTTATTTATTTTTGAAAGAACTGGATGCCACATGCTACTACCAGCAAGTCTCAGTTCTGGGCCCTCCTGTCTGCTGAGAATGATCCCAGTAGGCAGTGGAGTCTTAATTCTTCTGACTCAACCGGATTGCAGAAATTTATACAGTCTATCTGGATCTTGCTCCACTGGAGGCTGCCATGTGCTTCTATTACAAGATGATAATGCAAATAAGGGGGTGGGTGGAAGAGAAGAAATCAATCCTGTAACCTTATCTCTGAGTCTCCCACATAACTTTTCAAGAGGAACAAGAGAAAAGTTGAAAAGCAAATTCAATAGCTGTTTTTTTTTTCTCCGTATCTGGCTCTCTACTCAATTCTTTAGTTTAATTGCTAACAGGATGAGCTTCCTCACTTCTAGACTCTCACTCAGTCTCATTTGCACATATGAATGAATGGATAGAAAAGAGGTCATCAAGACAGGCCCATTTTATTTCACAATCATTGGCCAAGTTTCTTGATTATTTCATATTCCATGTTTGAGGCATTTTGGAAGTCAGAATTTCATTTAAAAAAAATAAGATCAAGAACCTCCTCCAATATGTTTTTTTTTAACAAGACCAATCAGAGGAAATGACAGTTTAAAGCAAAAGACATTTAATCAAAGACACAAGAATGGTATACTTACACAAGTTATAACAGAGTTGATACAAATGTTTGTTTTTATTACATATTTTAAGAACTTGCAAAGCCAGATAACACATGTGATAGAGCACTCACATAGGGAATGTGAATGGCCAGGGGACACTTAATGAGGTACACATGAGCAAGGAACACACGGTCAAGTAACATTTATCCAGGGGGCAATTCATGCAAAGATGCTGATACCATTGTACTGCTTTTGAATTAGAGTACATTGATCTCTAGTTTTTCTGATCTACATCTCTACTAAAATACTCTCTGATGAGTGCCTTTACTTTCCCTTTTAGGCAACTCCACTGACCTACACTTTTCAGTAGATATCTCTGCCCTACCCTTTGAAATCACTTGCTGTTCCTCTATAAGGCTGTTTCTTCCTTGAGTTTCCTGGGTTTTTTTTTTAGATGTGACATCTAGACCCCAAATTATAAAAAAACAAACAAACAAACAAACAAACAAACAAACAAACAACTCAGGAATTTAAATTGTGTCTTATTTTGAACTGACTAATCTCTTATACTGCTATTCCTAGGTCTGTAAAATTGAAAATTGATTTTAATTTTATTTGGACTTTTGAATCTCAATTCTATTATTTTAATTTTTATCTCCACCCTAGTATTTTCCACCTTGGTAACTTCACCCACCACCCATTTAACTCAAATGTAAATTAAGTTGTAATCTCACCCACTACCTACTGAACCTAAATTCTAGTTGATTCAACCAAAGCTGCAGAACTGAAGACTACTGCCATTGCCTGAAGCCTAATCCTATTGTCTGAAGACCATTTTAATTTTCTAAAAGGCAAGAAACTGAGTTGACTCTCATCCCACCTCTTCCTTAAAATGTCTACCAATTGGCATTGTCTTATGTTTTCCAGGGGAGGTCCAAATGATATATTGTCAGGCTAATCAAAAGGAAAACACACCTAGCTTTAAAAGACCAGGTCAGCACTCACTCACAAAACTGAGGCAGTCATTTCAACCCACTTTGTTAATTCACTCTGTTAATAAACTGATAAAGCTCAGAAATTTTGAACCTGACTCTCTCTACCTTTATTGAGTTTCATCCTCATATATCTATAGTATAACTCTGATCTGAGTTATAATCAAACAATTCCTTATAATTTGTATCAAAACCTTGGTCTCAAAAATCATTCTTACTCAGGGGGTTTCTTCAGCAAAGGTTTCATGAATCTGGGTGAAGGAAGGTATGTTAGAAAGACTCCTTTCAAACCCCACCACCAAGCCCTCAAGTTCCTTGTTAATCATATTGACTGTTCTGCATGAAAAAAGACTCTAATACTTTTTGTTCATGTGACTTTTGTTCTACTCCATCCTGTCATCCCCCACCCATCTTACAAAAATGTCGTCTTTCTTCTTCTTATTCTCTTTCTTAGTCTTCTTATTCTTCTTTTTTGCAGTGAAAATGATGACTTTATTGATGATATACAACATAGCTTCTTCTCCCATGCTTCTTCCCCCTACAAAAGGAGTGCATTAGGGCAAGTACTTGAAACAGTCATGCAATTCCCCAGTGTAGGGAAATAGTTTAAGGATTTGTGTTCTTCAGTGGTGGAACTCCTCTTTTGGTTAAGGATAAAGATTCATGACTTTCTGCTTTGCTCATTGGAGGTCATATAGACCATAAAGTCTATTATATGGTTGCTATAACCATACTCATTGTCATACGAGGAAATGAGTTTGACAAAATGGTCATTGAGGGCGATACCAGTGCCAGCATCAAAGGCAGAAGAGTTGATGTTGCTGTAACCAAGATGCAACCCGGTTCTCTGCCCAGGATGACTTTCAAGGGTCACCACTTTCTTGATAGCTTCCTATTTGGTAAGTTTCTTTAGGTCACAGGTCAGATCCACAACAGGTATATTTGAAGTAGAAACACAGAAAGCCCTGCTTGTGGGTTTCCCTTTTAGCTCGGGTATACAACCTTACATTCATTATCTAAATCATTTGTGTGACATTTTTCAGTAGGTGCCAATATACCAAAGTAATTCAATGGGAAGAAAAAATGACATGATTTGGAAATCTTTTCATTATAAATAAAATATATTTTAAAAGAGTCTTCTAACACTTTACTGTTGAATTCAATATTTCTCGTTATAATTCATGTTATTATTGTAATTGTCTACAGCCTTAGCAACACCAGTGGAAGCAGGGATTATATTTTGGGAAGTGTTATATCCATTGCTCCACAATTTGCCAGAAGGACTATCTACCTTCTTCTGGGTAGGAATAATGGACCGTGGTTAAGAGTCCTTCCACAATGAAAAAGTTGTTATGAATGACCTTGGCCGGGGGTGGAGGAGTTAAGTAATTGGTAGTGCAGAAGGCATTATTGACAATCTTAAGGGGATTATTGTATTTCTCATGCTTCACTCCCATCACAAACTGAGTGGCATCAGTAGAGATAATGATTCATTTAGCTCTATCCTTTAAATGAGCCCTGGCGTTTTCCATGATGGTAAAGAAAACACTGGATTTTACTATGTACTTGGCTCTAGCATCTCCCTATTTAGTATTGGTGGGATCGTGCTCCTAGAAGATAGCAATGACTTTATCAATGATCATCAGCTTTCCGTTCTGTCTTCACAGAGCCCTTGAACTTGAACTTTGAATGGAATTATGTTGGAACATATAAATCATGTAGCTAAAATTTATGAAGGGGTCATTGATGACCAAAACATCTATTCTGCCTAAAGTGAACCTAGCCCATTCACCAGGCACCCAATATAGCCACATCTATTGACTCTGACCTTCACAATCTTGTCTTAGGACTTTAGCTGCAGCAGATCCTGGCACTGAGCTTGGCAGAAAAACTCAATCACTGTCTTTCTATGATTCTAATAAGCACAGCTGATCCAGGAAAAAAGCCTATATTGATTTGCAAATCAGAATGTCCAGTGTAAGAAAACATGTTTCTTTACATTTAAGTATTTTTTTTACAGGATGCATGTATTTGAAAACTGACCAGAGATAATTTTTTAAGTAGAATGACCAGTAATAAATAGTACTATAAGATGAATTCACAGGGACTATCCATGGATTTCTCTCCTCTCCAATGACCTCAAGAGCTGAGAATTATTAGTGATATAATTCTACTACATTGCATGAGTATTACTTACCATACAGTTCAGTAAAGTGACATAAGACCCCTTTAAGATATTTTGTAAAGAAGAGATTTTCAAGTCATATCACTTTATCTTCCCATTAATATACTGTGGTGTGTTGGGACCATGTAAAAAAAATGTCACCCAAGTACTTTAGATAATGAGAGGCTTAGACTTAAATCTAACAAATACCTTGATGGGTCATTTTGTGTAATTTCTGTGACATATTTGAAATATCATATCACTTTTAGCACTTTGCTAATCTATTAAATGGCAGGCTCCATTTTAACAGCGAGCTTTTACATTTGGCCTTTCAAAAGCATCATGCTTTATGGTTCACAATCAACACGGAAGTGATAACCACAGCTGTTCTGTGGATGGCATGTGAATGTGCTTGGCACCTTCCACTGCAGTTGCTTTAAGTCATTGCAAAAACATAGATGCCAAGTTTAGGATAGCACATGTGAATATGACCACTGAAAACAGGAAAAGACAGAAAATCAAAGAAGATGATATCCTATTTGAAAAAAACAAAAAGCAAACATGCCACAGAACTTAGGCAAAACAATCCATCAAAGTATTTATTGGAATTAAATATCAGCCTTTCATTATCTAAATCATTTGTGTGACATTTTTTAGTCGGTCCAATCTAGCAGACTAATTTAATGAGAAGAAAAAAAATCACATGATTTGGAAATCTCTTCTTTATAATAAAAGATATCTTAAAGTAGTCTTCTAACACTTTATTGTTGAATTCAATATTTCTCATTATATTTCATAGTATTATTGTATATTTTTCCCTTAACTGTGATCATACATTGAAATATTTGTAAGAAATTAATATATCATATATCTCCACAAAGACACACATATATGTTATCTCAAATAACAACAATAACATTATATGATTAAAGTCAATCTTCTACTTCCTAACATCTCTTAATTTTAGTGTCTTCCTTCTGTTAATCATTTCCTGTTTATCCTGCCTGTGACTTTCTTTGATTACATTTATTTGTAACTTGTCTCTCCAATTATATCATAACTTCTTGAAGGTAGAAATTGTCTTTTTGTGTCCCCAGCACATAGCACAGTTCTTGGGACATAGAAGGCCTTTAGTAAATGTTTATTGGTTGATTAATTCCTGACATGGTCAAGTAATGGTGTATTCTATACAACTAAATGATTTAACAGTTTTACCACATACAGAATACACAAATAAATAATTTTCAATGAACTAGAATAAACAAAGATGCAGTCCAGGTGAGATAGAGATTCCTGGTCTAAAAAAAAAAATAGATTTCAGGAATCAACTCAAAAATCTCTCAAAGGAAGCTCAGCTATATTGGCATTCTTGCTGTTCTTCACAGACAATGATATGCCTCCTGTGTCAAAACTTTTGTACCTTCTGTCCCCATGCCTCAAATATTCTCTCTCTCAAACTCAGACTCTCAGAATCATTGTCTTCCTTCCATAATCAATTCAAAAGCCACCTTCTCTAGGAGGTCTTTCTCATCTTCCACAGCCACTAGTGCCTTTTCCTTTATGGCTATTTTTCTATCTAGTTTTCATTTATCTTGTATGTAATATACGTGCATCCATCCAGACACATATATACATACTAGTGTATATACATATGCATTTATTTTGTCTACCCCATTGAAATGAGACTGCAGGAACTGTTTTTGTTTTTGTTTTTTGTTTGTTTGTTTGTTTGTTTTATTTTTACTGCTTAGGAAAGTGTCTGCCACAGTAAGTATTTAACAAATTTGTGTTGATAGAAGCATAATTGTCTAATGATGGGCTGTTTCAGTTATCTTATCTGGATAGCTGTTGGAAATTCTATCACTTGGCAAAAAGAAGATCAGGTAATCATTACAATTTTTAAAAGGTGAAGAAAGTGACAAAGAACCTGTTAGCACATACCTGGTTTTGACCAATAAGTAGGAATTACTTTCTGAAGAAGTAATGAAAGGAACATTGCAAGGAACATGACTAACTCACAATAGAGTTCATAATAGATAAATAAAAGAAAATAGAGAACAGTCTGATGTTCACTTTAGATTTTTAGATAGTAACTTTAGAGGTTCAGGAGATAAAATAAGTAGAATGGTCCAATATTTGTTAGGAAAAGTCAGCCCAAGAAGGATGGGAAAGTTCTTAATAACAAAACTCTGAAGACACAAATGAAAATTATTTCAATGAGAAAAAAGTTTTCTCTAAGAAAAATGTTGTGGTTTCACAGTCAATAAAAGTGACATTAAAATACACAAAAAATCCTCCATGTTCACTTGCTAGTGATTGTGTTTGTGTTTGTGTGTGTGTGTGTGTATGTGTGTGTGTGTGTGTGTGTGTGTGTGTGTGTGTATTCTGTTAAAGCTATATTGATAGTAAGAAAAAGATCAAAGAAAGAATCCTTACTTAGGGTGCTTGGGATAACATTGGTATTAAGACTGAATGACTCAACACTTAGTTTTCTTTTGTGTTCAGTTCCTTGGAAATAATGTTTGGATTGGGAAAGAGAACTTTACCCTTCCTCCCTACCAAAGCGGAAAAAAATGGCTAACAAGCAGTTGAAACCAAATGGGTATGGAGACAGTAAGAGATAACTTAGTTACCTCAAATGAGTTTAAGTCACCAAACCTAAGTAAATGAAATCATAGATTATTAGAAAAAGATAGAGCATGCTCAAATAAACCAAAATAAACAAGGAAAAACTTCACAGATTTGATTGTTGAGCCACTTTTGTTGATGTCTTACAGAGCATCAAAGAGAAAAATGTCACTGAACTAGAAAAGGGCAAATAGTGTGCCAATTTTCTGAAAGGGTAAGAGGGTAGAATCTATTCCCTTCTGGTCATAAATGCAGCAGGAAGCATTAAGTAGATGAAGAGAATCCCTCAAACAAAATCGCTTCTCCCCTTAAATTAACCAGAGAATCCAAGAGAGGCAAAAACAGAAAAGAACTCATACTGGGAAACCACTGGTTTCCATCTGTGTGCTAAATGAAGTAAATCTGCAAAACTGTCCCACCATGCCCTGCTAGTGTAGATGGCTATCATACAATATAAATATTTCTCATTATATGGCAGCATTTTTCTTTCTTTCTTTCTTTCTTTCTTTCTTTCTTTCTTTCTTTCTTTCTTTCTTTCTTTCTTTCTTTCTTTCTTTCTTTCTTTCTTTCTTT
>NW_020954687.1:13668712-13703467 GCF_900497805.2 Vombatus ursinus
CCCCCCCCCCCCCAGGCAAGCACTAAGTAGCTCAGGAAACAGTCCTAAGCTCAGATATCCAGATGGTACAAATGATTTATTTGGCACAAGGAAGGTACACATACATAATAAATATATACATGCTACAGAATACACATAGAGTAGAAATCTAGATATTGAACTAGATCTAGGGATATAGATGCAAATATGGATATGGATATAGCTGGGTTTTTTTAATCCTACCAAAAGTCTTACTATTCCTACTGGCCTCAGTGTGCTTATCTCAGTGGGAGTTGTAGGAGGGCCTTCTTTAATGTATTGTATTCACAATTTAAATAACTTTGTATTAAATAATTGCCCATTTGTATACTGTGTTAATATATGCATTTTTTTAAAGGAAGAGAAATAAGGGGATGAAAGTACATGTAATCTCTTATACCAGGGCTGGTAGATGCTGTTTATCTCATCAAACCGAACAGGAGAGTGGTGCCCCAGGTGTACTTGGTCCTGAGCTATTAACTATTTTCATCAATGACTTGAAAAAGCTAGAGATAGAATGCTCATCAAATAACCCAAATGTATGAGGGATAATTCACAAATTGGATGACAGAGTTGGGATGACAAAGATTTTGATTAGGGCATGACACTGAATCCAATTCAGTAGGGATTACTGTCAAGTTGGGTTAAAAAAAATCAACATGGTACATATAAGATAGGTAAAGCATGATTAGAATGCAATTTATTTGTTTTCTGAAAAAAAAAATCTAAGGTTTTTAGTTGACTATTGGCTCAATACAATATGATGATTAACAAAGTGAATGTCATCTTGGAGTACATTAGAGGAGTCATACCACCCAGGAGTAAGGAGATGAAAGTCTCTCTGTATACCCTGTTCAGAACACATCTGGAATAGAACATCAACTTCTAAGTAACTCAGTTTAAGGTCATTTATAAGCTGGAAAGTATTCAGAGGAGGGTAATCTCTTCCATGGAAGTACCAAATAAAGGAACTAGGGATGGTTTACCTGGAGAATGTATAAACTCGTGGAAGACATGATATTTCTACTCCAATATTTGCAGGGCTCTCATGATGGAAGAAGAATTTAAAATCTTCCATTTTGGCTTCCAATGACAAACTAGGGGTAATGGGAACAAGTTGTGGAGAGGCTTGATTTATGGGAGGGAGGCAGGGGACAATACCAACCTTTTTAACAATTTGTTACCCAAAAGTGAAATGCATTCCTCTTGGAGGTAGGGACTTCATCTAACTAGAAAGTTTTAGGAATCTTGTTCAGTATGTTTTAGAGGTAATTTCTTTTCATGGAACAGATGAAGTAGATGGCTGATTCTGATATCTCTTGTATTTTATAATTATTCATGATAGAAACAACAGGTTTTATAGATTTTTTGCCTAATATCAAGACTCTTCTCTTTTGTGGTCAAGTGGGTTTGGCAGCCAAATAAATTTCAATTATAATCAGTAATTTTTTTTCCATTTTTTAGGTTTTATTTTATTGAAATTTTTGTTATACTAGTTTCACTGTCTAATGATTTCCTCTTATAAAACCCTCCCTTGTAACAAAAACAAATTTGAGAAAAACAATAATCACATTGACCAAGTCTGAAATTTCTATAAAATCATCCACTTCGTCCATGTGGAGAAGAGGGAACTACGTTTTACCACTAGTCCTCTGGAATGAAAATTGGACATTGCAGAATCAGAGTTTTGATGTTTTCGCTATCGTTTTACTTTACACTATTGTGATTATGATGTAAGTTGTTTCCTGTGTTTTACTTTTGTCTGCAACAGTTCATACATATCTTCTAAATTTTCTTAGAATTCTTCAAATTTATCATAACTTAGAATACAATAGTACCACATTACATCTATTTAGTCTGTTCAAATGATTCATTAGAGTTTGTGCAGTCATTTAATAATTGATGGGTACCTATTTTTTTCCTAGGCTTTTTTTTGCTACTACAAAAAATCTACTAGAAAATTGTATTATTATAAATTGGTAACAACAAAAATAATAACCAACCTCTCAGGATTTGACTTACTTAGAGTTATATGCCCAAAACTTAGCTCACTGGGCCAAAGAACATGTATAATTTAGTGACTTTTCTAATATAGTTCCAAATTGCTTTCAAAATTGATTGTACTATTGTACACCTCTACCAACAGTGTATTTGCTGTACCTGTTTTTCCACAGCACCTCCAACATTGTTTTTGCCAATCTGATGTAGGGTTGTTTTAATTTGTGTTTCTTTATTTGTGATTTGAAGCATTCATTCAGAGGGTCATTGAAAATTTTCAGTCTTCCCTCTGGAAAAGATTTGTACCCTTTAACCAGTTTTCTCTTGGAAATGGTTCTGTCAATTCATTTCTTAAGCCACCTTGTAATGGCAATGGTGCTATAGCCCACATTAATTATTCATGGTTTAACTATTCTAAGAGGGTTGGGATCATAGAAGTTTTCTCTCTGTTGTTTTCAGAGAGTTGTTCTCTGTGTTGTTGTTTTCATCTGATTAATTTAAATTAAGTTTAAAATTTTCAGTTTGTAAATAATATACTCATTTATGAAGTGTGTCAAGAACATCTTATTTATTTTCTATCTGTTATTATCACAGGGATTAACAACATCTAGTCAATAACCTGAGAACTTTCGTTTCAAGCATATGAACAGCCTGCTAGGAAAATATCAGAATTTATATATACCTATGAGGTAGTGACATGACCTTCTTCAAGTTGCAGATTAAAGAAAATAACAGGTGAATAATATTAGAAAAGCGATGTCAGTGATAAGTAAGAAAAAAACACTATGTGAGAAGATATTAAATATTTAGTGGCAAAGAACGGGGAGTTTAAGAAAATTGTTCTTCATTTTCTATTTAAAAAGGCATCACTGCCTATATATTGAAATTAGAAACCTTTGCTCTTCCCTCTTCATTTTCTACCCCAAACTACAGACTTTAACTTACACCCAAGGTAAAAATGTGATGATGGCATTTTTATTCTTCTTCTTAAAGTGAAAAAAAATTCTACTCAAGATTTTTGACCTTAACACAAACCTCAATATAAAATACAATTCAAATACTGTCATTTCTTGAAGATTTTTGATTATTTTCAGGTGAGAAAGGTTAGAGCTTTCATTCTTTGCTCTGTGGCCCCACATAGATTTTACTCCTTCCTTTACCTACCCATGAAAAAATGATAATGTGGTTGTTATTGTTATTTATCCTTTGTTCTCAAAGAGGACCATGATATTAGGAAGTTGATACCATGATTTGCAAGTGAATTGATTTAAATGAGGGAGAGATATGCAAGTCACCAACCTCACTCTCTCCTTCAGAGCCATCTGGGTCCAGTGGCAAGATATAGATCAGGACTAATGGAGATGGTCATGGAGGCAGTGGGAAACCTCAGCCTTTTAAGCTAAGTTCTTTCCCAGGTCTCAGTTCAACTGAGGCAACAGCATTCAGTGATTAAGTTTAGGTAAGAAATGAGGCAAAGAATGACCTCCTTTACCTAGTCAAAAAAAAAAAATATCAGGTAGCCAAGGTAGCAGAGAGAAGCCAAGTTGCCTGAGCTCTCCCCAGTTTCCCTCAGAAACAACATTAAATTAAGCCTCTGAATGGATTCTGGAGTGACAAAACCCACAAAAAGATGGATGAAATAATTTTCTAGCTTAAGATAACTTAAAAGGACTCCCAGAAAGGTCTGTCTCACTTGCTTAAAAGGGAAGTACAGCCCAGTGCAGATGGTGTCCAGGCAAGTCAGTGGAAGGCTCTTAGCCACAGTACAGATCAGCAACTGAAGCCCTTTGGTCCTGGCTCAACAGGCCAGCAATGAGGCCTCCAGCTTCAGCAGAAAAGGCAAATCGCAAATCCTGGAATCCCAGCACAATAGGCACAAATAGGCCAGGTGACCCCCAGAATAGTGGGAAAGCTGCAAGCACCTGAGGCACTGGCTTGGAAAGCCAGGACCAAGCTTCTGACCCCTAGCTTAAGAAGCTTGGGATAGTGCCCTCTGTGCCACAGTAACAGAGCTCAATTTTAAAGCTCATGAAATGGGCTGAAAATGAGTAGGAAACAAAAGAGAGCCCAAATCATAGAAAGTCACTATGGCAACAGGAAGATCAAAACACAAACTCAGAACAGGACAACATCAAAATGCTTGCATGTGAAGCCTCAAAGGAGAATATAAATTGGTCTCAAGCCCAAGTTCACAAAAGATCTTAAAAATCAAAAGAGGTAGAAGAAAAACCAGGAAAAGAAATGAGAGCTATGGAGAATAATTATGGGGAAAGAGCCAACAGATTAGAAAAGAAAAATGGAAAAAAATTTCTTAAAAATTAAAATTGGCCAAACAGGAGAAAGTCACTGAAGAAAACAACTCCTTTTAAAAGTACAATTGGCCAAATGGAAAAGAAGGTACAAAAGCAACTGAAGAAAATAATTCCTTAAAAAATTAGAATTGAACAAGTGAAAGTTAATGACTCTATGAGACATCAAGAAATGGTCAAACAAAATCAAAACAAGGGAAAAATAGACAAAAATATAAAATACCTCATTAGAAAAAACAACTGACCTGGAAAATAGATTCAGGAGAGATAATTTAAGAATTATTGGATTACCTGAAGGATAGGATGAAAAAAAAAAGAGCCTGGACAACATGTTTCAAGAAATTACCAAAGAAAACTTCCCTGATGTCCAAGAACCAAAGGGTAAAAATAAACATTGAAAGAATTGATCACCTCATGAAAGAGACCCCAAAATGAAAACACCAAGGAATATTGTAGACAATTTCCAGAATTATCAGATCAAGGAAGGAATACTGCAAATGGTCAGAAATAAACATTTCAAATATTGGCGAGCAACAGTCAGGATTCATAGGACTTAGCTTCTATATTAATGGATTGAAGGGCTTTGAATATGATATTCCAGAGGCAAAGAAACTTGGTTAACAACCAAGAATCAACTACCCAGTAAAAGTGAACACAGTATTTCAGGAGAAAAGATGGACATTGGATGAAATAGGGGACTTTCAAACTTTCCTCGTGAAAAAAAAAAAAAACAGAATTGAACAGGAAATTTGATCCTCAAATACAAAAGGTAAACAGGGAAAAAAACATGTTATTCAATAAGATTTAAACTATTTACATCCCTGTATGGGAAGATGATGTTTGTATCTCTTAACAACTGTATCTTTATGAGGGCAGTTAGAAGGAATATACAAAGACAGAAGGTATGGATATAAATTGACTTTGATGTGACGATATGAAAAAGTGGGTAAAAAAAAGGATTGTACTGGGAGAAGAGGAAAGGGAAAGGCAGAATAGAGTAAAGTACATCGCAGGAAGAGGCACAATATAATTATTATAGCAGAGGAAAAGAGAGGAGGAAATGAGCTTTGTTTGAACCTTACTCTCATCAGATTTGGCTCAGAGAGGGAATGACAAACACATTTAGTTGGGTGTAGAAATTTATCTTACCCTCTAGGGAAGTAGGAGGGGAAAAAAGAAAGAAAAGGGAAAGTGAGGGGCTATAAAAGGAGAGGCAGAAAAGAGGGCAGGAGTAGGAGGGGAAGAGGGGAAATTGGGGGGCTGACAGAAAGGAGAGTACATTAAGGGAGATGGTGCTCAGAAGCAAAATTCTGGTGAGGAGAGACAGGGTGAAAGGACAGCGCAAAGTATAAACAGGGGATAAATATATGGATGGAGGGAAATACACAGTTAGTAATCATAGCTATGAATGTCAATGGGATGAACTTTCCCACAAAATGGAAGCAGATAGCAGAATGGATTAAAAAAACATAATCCTACAATATGTTGTTTACAAGAAACACATTTGAAACAGAGAGATAAACACAAAGTAAAGGTAAAAGGCTGGAGCTGAATATATTACATTTCAATTGAAGTTTTAAAAAAAGCAGAGGTAATAATCCTTATCTCAGAAAAAGGAAAATAAAATATAGACCTAAATATTTATTGATTTATTTTGATTTATCAACAACCACTTCCATATGCTTTTGAGTTTAAAATTTTTTCTCCCCCTTCCTCCCCACCACCCTCCCCAAGATGGCACACAATCTGATATAGGCTACATATATATATATATATATATATATTCCTATTAAACATATTTTCAAATATTAAACATATTTTCAAATTAGTGATGCTGTAAGTAAAAAATAGAACCAAGAGGAGGAACTACCAGAAAGAGGAAACAAAACTCAACAGAAGAGAAAAAAAATAGCAAATAGTATGCTTCAATCTGCATTCAAATTCCATAGTTCTTTCTTTGGATGTGGATAGCATTTTCCATCATGAGGCCTTTGGAGATGTCTTAGATCTTTGTACTGCTGGGAAGGGTTAAGTTTATCAATGTTAGTAATTGCACAACATGGCTGTTATTGTGTACAACATATTCTTGGTTCTGCTCACTTCACTCAGCATCAGACCATACAAGTCTTTCTAGGTTTTTCTGAAGTCAGCCTGTTCATCATTTCTTATAGCACAATAGTATTTCATTACATTCATATACCACAACTTGCTCAGCCATTTCCCAATTGATGGGCATCCTCTCAATTTCCAATTCTTTGCCACCACAAAAAGAGCAGTTATGAATATTTTTGTACATGTGGGTCTTTTTCTCATTTGTGTGATCTCTTTGGGATAGAGCCCTAGAAGTGCTATTGCTGGGTCAAAGGGTATGCACATTTTTATAGTCCTTTGGGCATAGTTCCAAATTGGTTGGATTAGTTCACAACCCATCAACAATGCATTGATGTTCCAATTTTCCCACATCTTTTTCAAAATTTATCATTTTCCTGTTTTGTCATGTTAGCCAATCTGATAGGTGTGATGTGGTACCTCAGAGTTGTTTTGATTTGCATTTCTCTAATCAATAATGATGTAGAGGATTTTTTCATATGACTATAGATGGCTTTAATTTCTTCATCTGAGAACTGCCATTTGTCAATTGGGGAATGACTTTTATTCTTATAAATTTGACTTAGTTCTATATATATTTTAGAAATGAGGCCCTTCTCAGAGAGACTGGTTGTAAAAATTCTTTCCCAATTTTCTGCTTCCCTCCTAATCCTGGGTGAATTGGCTTTGTTTGTGCAAAAACTTTTCAATTTTAAGTAATCAAAATTATCCGTTTAACATTTCATAATGTTCTCTATCTCTTGTTTGGTTATAAATTCTTTTGTTCTCCATAAATCTGACAGGTAACCTATTCCTGGCTTTCCTAGTTTGCTTATAGTATCAGACTTTATATCTAAATCATGTACCCATTTTGATTTTATTTTGGTATAGGGTGTAAGATTTTGGTCTATGCCTAGTTTCTGCCATACTCTTTTTCTAGTTTTCAAAGTAGTTTTTGTCAAATAGTGAGTTCTTATCCCAGAAGCTAGAGCCTTTGGGTTTATCAAATAGTAGATTACTATAGTCATGGACTACTGTCTTGCATACCTAACCTATTCCACTGATCCACCACTCTGTTTCTTAGCTGGTACCAAGTGGTTTTGAGGATTGTTGCTTTATAATACAATTTAAGATCTGGAATGGCTAGGCCACCTTCCCTATCATTTCATTAGTTCCCTTGATATTCTAGACCTTTTGTTCTTCCAGATGAATCTTATTATTTTTTTCATTGTTCTATAAAATAATTTTTGGTAGTTTGATTGATATGACATTGAATAATCTACTTAATTTAGGTAGAATTATCATTTTTATTATATTAGCTTGGACTATCCATGAGCAACTATGTTTTTTTTCCCCAATTATTTAGATCTGACTTTTTTTTTTGAAAAGTATTTTGTAATTTTGTGTATATAGTTACTGGGTTATATAGTCTACCAGGTAGACTGCTGATTATTATAGAATGTCTACAGTAATTTTAAATGGAATTTATTTTTTATCTCTTGCTTTTGGGCTTTGTTGGTAATATATAGAAATGGTGATGATTTATGTGGGTTTATTTTATAGCTTGCAACTTTGCTAAAGTTGTTTATTATTTCAAGTAGTTTTTTATTTGATTCTTTTGTGATAAATTGCTGTACTCTTTTCACTAATGTTTTATTTAATATATTTGCATCTATATTCATTAGGGAAACTGGTCTATAATTTTCTTTCTCTGTTTTGCCTCTTCCTGGTTTAGGTATCAGCACCATATTTGTATCACAAAAGAATTTGGTAATACTCCACCTATTTTCCCAAATAATCTATATAAAATTGGAATTAATTGTTCTTTAAATGTTTGATAGAATTGCCTTGTAAATCTATCTTGCCTTGGGGATTTTTTCCTAGGAAGTTCATTGATGGCTTGTTCAATTTCTTTTTCTGGGATGAGGTTATTCAGGTATTTTACTTCCACTTCTGTTAATCTGGGAAATTTATATTTTTGCAAATATTCATCCATTTCACTAAGATTATCAAATTTATTGGTATACATTTGGGTAAGATATTTCCTAATTATTGTTTTGATTTCCTTTTCATTGACAGTTAATTCAACGTTTTCATTTTTGATCCTGGTAATTTGGTTTTCTTCTTTCTTTTTTTAATAAAATTAATCAAATGTTAATTTTTTCATAAAATCAGGTCTTAGTTTTATTCATTAGCTCAATAGTTTTCTTAATTTCAATTTTATTAATCTCTCCTTTGGTTTTCAGTATTTCTAATTTGGTATTTAATTGGGGATTTTTAAATTGTTTTTTTTCTAAGTTTTTTTTTTAGTTGCATGCTCAATTCATTGATAGCCTCTTTCTCTATTTTATCTATGTAAGCATTGAGAGATATAAAACTTCTCCTAAGAACTGCTTTAGCTGCATCCCATAAGTTTTGGTATGTTGTCTCATTATTGTCTTTCTCTTGATGAAGTTATTGTTTCTATGATTTGTTGTTTGACACACTCATTCTTTAGGATTAGATTATTTAGTTTCCAATTAAATTTTAGTCTATTTTTCCATGGCCCTTTATTACATATAATTTTATTGAATCATGATCTGAAAAGGATGCATTTAATATTTCTGCTATTCTGCATTGGATTGGAGGTTTTCATGTCCTATTACATGGTCAATTTTTCTGTAAGTGCCGTATGCCACTGAGAAAAACAACAACAACAGCAACAACAAATTTTTTCTATCTTTATTCAACTTCCTCCAAAGGTCTACTATATCTAACTTTTCTAAAATGCTATTCACCTCCTTCATTTCTTTCTTCTTTATTTTGCATAATCCTGACTGTGGTTCCATGATATTTAAATTGTTCCTTTCTGGCTGCTTGAAGGATTTTCTCCTTAACCTGATAGTTCTAGAATTTGGCTATAATATTCCTTGGCATTTTCAATTTGCCATCTCTTTCAGGAGGGGTAGGTGGATTCTTTCTATGACTATTTTACCCTCTGCTTCTAGGTCCTCAGGGCAGTTTTCTTTGATGATCTCCTGAAAGATGCTGTCCAGACTCTTTTTTTTTTTTCATCATAGCTTTCAGGTAGACCAATACTTCTTAAGTTATCTCTCCTAAATTTATTTTCCTGGGTAGTTGTTTTTCCAATAAGGAATTTTACATTTTCTTCTATTTTTTTTCATTCTTTTGATTTTGTTTTACTTATTCTTGATATCTCACTGTCATTAGTTTCCAATTGCCCAATTTTAATTTTTAATGAATTGTTTTCTTCAGTTATCTTTTGTACCTCTTTTTCTATTTGGTCCATTTTACTTTTTAGGGAATTGTTTTCTTCAGTGTACTTTTTTTTTTCCATTTTGTCAACTTCATTTTTAAAGGAATTGTTCAATTTTTCTTCTTCTTCCCTTATTTAACTTTTTAAAATTCTTCTTGAGCTCTTCCAAGAAGGCTATTTGGGCCTGAGACAACTTCATATTCCCTGAGGTTTCAGATGTGGGTATAGTGACAATGTTGTCCACTCCTGAATTTGTGTTTTCCTCTTCCTTGTCACCAAGATACTTTTCTATGGTCTTTGTTTTTCTATATTGCTTCTTGCTCATTTTGTTTGTCTTTTTTCTGTCCTTTAAAGTTAATCTCTGCTTCTAGGGCACGAGGGGCACTGTCCCAGGCTTCTTATGCTGGGGGCTACACCTCTGGTTACTGGTTGCTGAAATGGGGCTTGCCACTGGTTTGCTGAGACTCTTCCCTTCCTGTACTGGTCCCCTTCACCACAGAAAGGGAGACCTTTTTTGTTAATCCCCCTAGACTCAAGAGCTAAAATCCTGCTGTGTTTCATCTTTCTGCTGATTCTAATATTTCAGGATTTTTCCTGGGGTAATATTCTCTGGGTTTTTCAAGGTCAATAAGGGAGGATGAGAGTGACTTACTGCTTACTCTGCCATCTTGGCTCCCAGAAATCTAAATAGGTGACTTTCAAACATTCAGTCTGTGAACTAATAACTCCAGGAGCAGTGGTACAGCTGCTGCCCCCACTACTGCTGCTGATCCAGTCACTCCCAAGTCCTGTTCCTGGTTTGCTGGTACAGGGCTGTATTGGCAAGCCTTGCAGCCCTGAGCTGAACTGTGCTTCTCTGTCACGCAGTTCTGACAGCCCCCTCCCACTGACCTTCTAAGTTGTCTCTGTTGTCTTTGGGTTGAGAAGACTGGAATCTGCTACTGATAATGGTGAGTCAGTCCCCCAATGTGGCTTTGCTTAGGTTGAGTGTGGTGCTGTGCCCTCAGTGCTGGGTGCTCCTATCTCAGGCAGTGCAACAGATCTTTCTTGTCAGCCTTCCAGGTTGTTTTGGACTTGAAATCTGCCTCCCTCCATCTCTTTGTGGGTTCTGCCACTCTAGAGTTTGTTCAGTCACTTTTTAGAGATATTTGGAGAGATTTGGGGGAGGGCTCAAGTGAGTCCCTGATTTCACTCTGCCATCTTGGTTCTGCACTTTCTTCATACTATCTTATTGAGATATTATGGACTGACCAGCTTCAACTGGCCATCTACCATTCTCTGCTTGAAGACTACCACTGGAAGAGAGCAAATTTTCTTCAAAAAATCATTCTACCTTTTGAAATGTATAAATCTTATTTAGTTTTGCCATGCATCAAACTTCAATTGGCTTCTTAGTAATTTCTATTACCTGCTCCTTCCCCCCCTCCATGGCATAAAGGTGATCTTGGGGTCTTGAAGCCTATACTATACTCTCCTATAGATTCTCTCATGCTGATAAAACTTTCCAGTATGGTCCCAGAAATATCCCCTTTAACATTTTGATCAATGAAACTTCAAAAGGTATCTGGGGTTTTACAGGCTAGATTTCCTTCTTAAGGACCAAGCCTTAAATGAAAATCAAAGAAAGTCCTGCTTTCCAAGGACAAAACTAGGTAACCACTCAATTCACCAACAATCAATAGGAATGAAATATACATTTGTCTGAATCACATTATCTGAGATTGGTGGATTTGTAGAGAAGACTTATTGCTTGTCCATGTTAGCCACTTGATATTTCTCCATTAGATTTTTTTTCTTGTGGGATCATGCCAAAACTTTCATATATGCATTAAAACCTTTGTCTCTGGATGATCTTAAATCTAGGATTACAAGTGTAATTCTTTCAGTCACTGATCAACAGCTGAGGAAAGTTTTTGCAAAGTTCAAAAGTTGACTAGAATGATATGTTGCACAAAACAGTAATTCTGATGAATTTAATACAAAACCTATCATTCTTAACATTTGAATAATAAATCTTAATTTTTGTAAGTTTATGGCATTTATACTTCTAAAGTTATTAAAGTTTAAAACTTCACTAAAAATTTTGAGATACCTTATGTGTAAATAAATTATGTATATTCATATTTAAATGTATTAGATATATGTGTTAGATTTGTTCTACCTGTGTATGTAGAATAAATAAAAGGTAGTCAAACCCATTGGGCAACTATGTGTTGCAGTGGAGAGAGCACCAGACTTGGAGTCAGGAAGACCCATCTTCTTGAGTTCAAATCTGGTATCAGGCACTTACTAGTTGCATATTGCTGGGGCAAGTCATTTAGCCCTATTTGCCTTAGTTTTCTCATCTGTAAATTGAGCTATAAAAAGAAATGACAAACCACTAAAGTATCATTGCCAAGAAAAACCCTAAAAATGGAATCATGAAGAGTTGGACATGACTGAAACAACTAAACAACAATAAGAAGTTAAATCCATGGTCCTTAGGAAGGTAGGAGAAATCAGCAATGGTATTTAGTAGAAGTTTTGTTTAAGCTGGAATGCAAAGGAAGTAAGGTATTCTATGAAGTAGTAGTGAAGAAAGAATACATGACACATGGAGTACTCTATGTGAGGAACATAAAGAAAGACAGTTTAACTTGAATGTAGAGTATAAGAAGGGGAATAATGTATAATGACACCAGAAAGATAAGTTTGGGTCAGGTTGGGAAATACTTAAAAAAAAAAAAGACAAACCAATTTATATTTAATTCTAGATGTAACATGCAGCCACTTACATACATTGAGCATGAAAGGGACAAGAGCAAAAAGTCATTTTAACAGCTCTTTGGAGAATAGATTGGAGTGAGAAGCAACTTGGGTAGGGAAAAACAATTAGGATATCATTGAAATTACATAAGAAATAGATGCTAAATATGAATCAGGGCATCACCAGAATGAGGGTCAACTAGTCAGTAGTTAATTAATTCTATGAACAGAGTAACATATGAAACAATGAAAAAATACAAAATGTCACTCTGTTGATGCTGGCCCATTTCTCTTCTTCAATGATATTGGCAGATTGATGGGAAAGAGAGCAGAGAGTGTGAAGAAACACACTGTTTTTAGTCTACCTTTAAGCATAAATTTCACTGTTAATATTCTAAATTTAAGATACTATTTTAATGACCAATAAGTTGACATAGCATACTAGAATCACCTATATTTGCATTCTTGATATAAATGAAAGCAGAATGTACAAAAAGTTTCAGTTAAATAGAAGAATGTCTTAAAGGTCCTTTGTTTAGTCAAACAAAGGGATTGGAGGAAATGGTTGTATCATGTATTGAAAGGTCATAAGAAATGTTATTACATGAGATTCTGGATCATTTTATATTGCAATGCTCATAATGTACACAAACTAAAATACCAGCACAAAATAATCATAGGTCATGTATCAATATCTTCTGTAGAAGATTAGACAATATTCAATAAGACAACAAATTAAATTAAATTACAATACAGTTTAATTCCCCATAGATCCTATGTTCCTGCAGATCCTTCCATTTGTGAATATAAGGCTGCCTAAAGCAAACCCTAAAACACTACAATATAGTTTGCCCTTAATTATCCACATAGGACAATTGAAATAAATAAAGAATGCATAATGTCCAGACTATTATATCTTACTGATGGAAAAGTCTTAGAACTCAATGAGTTCAGTATGAATTCCTAGGACAGTTGTCATTGATAGAGAATAACTGGACCCAGAAATTAATTGGAGGAAGTGAAGTGGTTAGACTGTATTTAAGAAACTGTACAACTCTTACAATAAACCTGGAATAAAATCCTGTCTTTTTAAATATTTTTGTACATATAGGTCATTTTCCTTTTTTTTTTGTTTTGTTTTTCTCTTTTGGTATACAGACTTAGTAGTGGTATTGCTAGTCCAAAGGGTATAAGTGGTTTTATAGCCCTTTTAGCATAGTTACAAATTGTTCTAAAGAATGGTTGAATCAGTTCACAACTCTACCAACAATGTACTAACATCTTATTTTTCACACATCCCCTCCAATATTTGTCATTTTCCTTTTCTGTCCTATTAGTTAGCTAATAGGTATGAAGTAGTACCTCAGAACTATTTTAATTTTCATTTCTCCAATCAATAGTGAGTCAGAGCTTTTTCATATGGGTATAGATAGCTTTGATTACTTCATCTGAAAACTGTTTATATCTTTATATCATTTATCAATTGGAGCAGGGCTTTTATTTTTTGGAAATTTGATTCAATTCTCTATATGTTTGAGAAATGAGGCTTTTATCACAGAAACTTGCTCAATTTTTTTTCACAATTACTATTGCTAACTATATTTCTCTTCATCCTATTCCCCCCATTTGTTCTATTCTCTCTTTCCTTTCACCCTATCCCTCCTCAAAAGTGTTTTGCTTCTGAGTACCCCCTCCACCATCTGCCCTCCATTCTGTGAATTGTTGGAGGAACTACAGACATCAATGGAATCATTACTTCTTCTATATTTATTTTAAATATCTGTGTTTTTAATGCAATGGTCAGTATAGAAAGGATGGCAACAAAAGTAGTTGCAAATATGACTTAAAACCAAGAGACAAAAGACTCTAAAGGCTTGAACACTATCAAAGATTTGTGCTTGTACATCAAGAAACTCTTCTTAAAGAAGAAATTGACTAGATTTGCATGTGGAATACTGTAATAAAATAAAAATTGTTATAAATTAATGGACAAGAAATGATTGATTACTGATGTAAGCCATTTTAATCAAATGTCTGTGTTTAGCATAACTGCTGACTTCCTATAACAAAGATCAAAATAAGCAAAAAAAACCCCAGAATAATAAAAATAAAACAATGTGACACAATTAAAATATCTTATCTGAATATCCAATTGAGCCTGAAAAATTAGATTACAGGATCATAGACAGGGAATTCAGAATATATTGACATGAACCTTCTCATTTGGTATATGAGGAAAGTGAGATCCAGGGAAATTAAGTGGTTTGTCATGGTCAAACAAGCACTCAGAATTAATAGAGAAATGATCAATGGATCTGACATTAATATGGATTATTACTACTTTTTATGGGAGTTTGCTTAATGTACTATAATCATCACAACAAGAAGGCCAAAAGAACCTAGAAATCACTATCACCAGCAAACACTTGATCTTGGTACCCACTAGAGAGATATGGCAGCCATGTATAAGCCAGTTTAGCATGCAAAGTCATTTGCAAAAATTGTACAGATAAGGATAATGGATGATTATCAGAAGCAGTATTTCTTCAGAAAGCAAGGGGAAGTGCTAGAATAGGAAAGAAATATTTTATAGAATTCTAGATGTGAGACCACATTAAGCCAGATCATCCCAGGTACACGTGAAAGTACATTGGAAAGGAGACAGGGAAAACAACAAAAACAACAACAATAAATGAAAAAGATTCATAAAGATTCTAGCAACAATTAATTTTAACTGTCAGTTATGTGGAGGTACAACATTTGGATTCCACAACATCAGTCCTTGATGTGTAACATGAGGAAGTAGAAATTACATCATAGAAAACAAAGAGAAAAATAATCATTATACTAAAACAACTGTACATGAAAAGGTCTATGATGAAGGTGGCAATTTGAGAGTATTGTTGATATCTTTTATGCCTCTTTGAACATATCATTGAATTAAGACTCATTGAATAATGAATTAAGGAAATATATGACAAGAAAATGATGTGAGCATTCATCTAGCGACATTTAGGAATAAAAGATGGATTCTCCTTCTGATATACTGATAGATCTGGACAAAGTCTTCCAGCACATCAACAGTACAACTTTTGGAGGATTTTTATAACATAGACAAATATCATAAAAGATAAGAAGGGAAGAGTGAGTTGTAATCTGTATCAGATTAGTAAGTATCTGCCTCAAAAAGACAACATCATTTGAACATCACTTTGTATTATCTTTAGGTAGCTGTGCTTCATTTGTGGTCAAATCTTTTCAACTTATTCCTCTAAATTCTCATTTTTTCTCTCTCCCTGAATCCTCCCACAGTAGACAATAGTAATAATGACAAATCATAGCAATGTAAAATGAGTCAATATAATTTAAAATTAGAATGCAGGATAAACAGTAGGAAAGTGCATCGGGTAGATAATCTTTTCAGTCCAATTCAGCTCCCCCGAAAGCATGGGATCTATCATCCCATAGTTCAAACTAGAAAAGCCAAAAAAAAAATGTAGATTAAGAATTTGCCCATTAGATGGCCATGAGTGGTGATGTGTCTAAATGTCTGGGTTGTTGTTTTCTCTTGTCAATGAACTGGTGGGTCTTTTGGATCCTGTTGTCAATCACTTTGTCAGAGAAAAAGATGAGACCTTAAAAGTTACCAAGTTATGATTGAATAAAGTTGAAACTCAGGCATTATCGGGAGTAGGGTAAAACCTAAATGTCTGTTCAAGTGATGAAGATATGCTGTTGAACCTAGCAGAGTTTTTGGGCAAGGTAGTTAGAGATCACTTTAATGAATGAAGGCTCCATGCCCCAAATACTTGGAGGTGGGAGGTAGGAGGGCAAGATTAGATTAGGGGAAACTGGGAGTTCATGTTTCCTTAAACAGAGTTCTGTTATGAAGTTTTGAAGCACCATTTCATTTCATTTCTTTTAGCCCATTAATCTACTCTGTTGAGAGCCAACTCTTGACATTCAATATGTTATTTATCTCTACCAAATATTGTTCATCTGCAAATGTGGTAAGTATATATTTTTGCTTTCATCAAAGTCATTGATGAAAATGTTGCATGAAATAAACACTAGGATAGATTCTTATGGCATTTTACTAGTGACTTCTATTCAATATGGCATCATCCAATAAATGATTGTTTTTATTTTTATCAATCTGCATGATCTAGACACATGTAACAAAATTGCCGTATTGCTTACATCTATCTTGTCCAAAGGGACATTATGAGAGGTTTATGCCAGAGATGCTGCTGAAATTCACATTAAAATTTCTTCATATTCTTGTATTTTTCAGTATTAATTGCATTACAGCACTCAATAACATTAATGTAACACAAATATTATGCACTGAGTTTGTTGTCAGATTATTATGTTTGTTTGCTATTATGTAAAATGATACTATAAAAATCTTTCAATAGTTATATTTTTATAACCATTTCAATATTTGAAACCAACAATGAAATTATTTAATTGAAAGTTGTGATTTTTAGTTTTTACTTTTACTCCATGTGGTCAAATTTTTCTTATTTCTAGGTTAAAATTGATATATGTGTATGTATGTATGTATGTATACATATATATATGAAATGGCTATGTCAAATATATTTCTCTACCCATTTTTCCTCTTCTTAATACTCACACCTCCTTTATATATGTCAGCTTGGAATTATTTTAATTATACAAAATACCCTTTTCTCATTCTATTCCTACATTATTTTTAGGAATGTACCCAATATCAGAATCACCCCCCATCTGTTAAAATAGAATCAATTTCATTTAAAAAATGTTATTTGGTGCTCACTATATTTAATACCTCCAGATTCTTTTCTTCCTGAATATTGTCCATGCCTTAGGCAGGATGCTTCTATATAGTAACAAACCCTTTGGATTTGCTACATTTTTAGTCTTGAAAAATATTTTTCAACTTTTTTTGGCTAGCCTTTCCTATGCCCACTTTTACATTAAAGTAATTGAGCAGTGAAGTGTTTGTTATTTTAACTTGAAGGATTTTATTATGTTCCTCATATAATTTTTCTACCTCATTATCCTCCACCACAGACATTGATGGAAAAACTAGTTATTTTCCACAGAGGTTTTGCCTAATGCTTATCATTAGCAAAAGATGACCAATGCATTACAAATGAAATCTTGGACACATGGTATAACCAACTTTGCCATTTTTTTTTCTTTGCCTCTCCAAGGAGATTCCATGAGTTATGCTTCTGTTTAACTGCAATTTCCTTTTTTCTTCCAGTTTTATAATAAAAATGCTAAGATTAATAGGATTTATTACTTTCAAACACGTAGGCCTCATTTCAGCTGTAGGAGACCTGAATACTTAAATAAAAGAAAAAAAAGCAGAAACCCAATAAGTGAACCTAACTACTTTGGGGCTGGTAGGTGGCACAGTGGATAGAGGGCCAGGCCTGGCATCAAGACCACACTTATGAGCTGCATGATCCTAAACTGGTGACTTAACCCTGTTTGACCCAGCTTTTTCACCTGTAAAATGAACTGGAGATGGAAATGGCTAAATATTGCTGTATCTTGGCCAAGAAAACACCAAATGGGATCACGAAGAGTCAGACATAGCTTAAATGACTGAGCAACAACAATTTATTTTTAAGAAGATAAAGACATGGGGAAAGAAATGAAAACACTCACATACCTTTGAATAGATTCTTCCCACTTTCCCTATTGATGAATAAAAAAAGTTGTTTAGAGATATTTGATTTGCTTCAAAGTAATCACATCCCTGGACATGAGATCATGCCTTTTACTTGCATTTCAAAGTAGCTATACATTATTATTACAGCTATGTTACAGATAGTTGAAGGTACATTAGCTAGAGACTATATTTATTTCATGTTTATTGGAAACTATAATGCTCTAGGTAATTTGGGTTTCAAAGTAGCTGATAATTGAACTATCTTGCAAAAATGGTTTTATTTTAATATGCATACATATGTCATGGCTAAAAATCATGAAAAATAATAATAAGCCTTGGGAATCAAAGTGTAAATATATCCACATTTGATATTTTTTATAACTTGACAAAGATCATTTGATATCAAAATAGTGCCTAAATGTAGGATATCATCTCTTTAAGTATACAAATACTTAATTATTTACTTATTGAATTTGAACTAGTTAAGATGATGGTGATAATTCACACGAATATAATACTTTACAATTTCTAAAATTGTTCTTTCCCTGTGAAGAAAATTAATAAGGTATATGAACTTTATAGAGAGAAAACTGAGGTCCTAAGATATTAAATAACTTCCTCATGGTTACACATCACTGAATTCTCACAGTTGGTACTCAAAATTATATTTTCTAACTCAGAGGCCAGGGTTTATTCAACCACCATGTTTTCTGCTCCTACTATATGTATTTTAAGAACCATACATATAGTTTAGATACCATGCACATGAGAATAGCAAAAGTAAAATTTTGTAGGAAAGCATTATCAAAATTGCCATCATTTCCCCACTCACATTCCCCATATTTGGCTTACCCTGCACACCATGCACAATCAATAAATTCAATCTTATAGACTACTTTTGTGGGGATTAAAAAGCAGGGGTCCCTTCCTAACTTCTACATGGCAGTGACTTATTCTGAACTCCCATTTCCATTTCACCATCTCACTAACTAGGGAAGAGGGACTTTGGTGATTTAGGGAAAGGAATCTAGAG
This sequence comes from Vombatus ursinus, assembly GCF_900497805.2. Classification (NCBI taxonomy): domain Eukaryota; kingdom Metazoa; phylum Chordata; class Mammalia; order Diprotodontia; family Vombatidae; genus Vombatus; species Vombatus ursinus. The sequence continues at coordinate 13,687,828 of NW_020954687.1, forward strand.
ACTCAGCTAGAACAAAATTTATCTCCATGCCTGTATTTGAGTGGAGTTTGTACCAATAATATGTTTATCTGGGTTTTGATAGACCATTTAGTTTTAAAGGTACGAAGGATGGCACAGCAAATTTAAGTTATACAAAAAGAGATAAATATTCTCCAAAATGTCCAAAACATGAGGACCTTTATCATGCTAAGATACAGTCAGTTCATTTACATAGAATTCAACTTTCTGACTGTTGAATTGCTCAACCTGAAAATGTAACTAATCCATTGAAATTTCCATCATAAAGACAATTGCTTTGTTTCAAAATAATAAAAACACTAAAATGAGAACAACCACAGAGCCATACCAATTCATTACATGGTAATAAAAAGATATGTGTTTCTTTTTCAGGCACATCACTTATCTTTTTCCAGTCAGCAATTAGGTAACATTTCCCACAATTTATGTATATAGTATTAAATTCCCATTAAGGATTAAACAATACTGCCATGAACTACAAACAGATGGCCCATTGTGTAGTGTCTTTATTTGGACAAAGAAAATGTCTTATTTATTAAATTCAAATAATAATGGGATACTCTGATAAATTAGGAAACATCATTTGCTTCTCAGTATTTTTTTTCTATCAACAGATATATATTATATACCCTTTTCAGAAAACGAAACATTCCACAAACTCTAGAGTATGTGATGAACTCAGTTGAGAAGCCCAGACTGGGATTCTTGACTAAAAAGCACAATGAATGTTGCCTGACATCAACAGGAACCAGATTTGAACATCTGAGGCCTGAGTTTATAGTCCTCAAGTTTTCATTATTGACACTAATTTGCAGTTTAGTACAGTTTTGCAAGGTACATTTATTAGATTTATTTTGTTATTGTATTTTCACATCTCAGAGCTCTGTTGACAATTTAAGTGATTCATTGAATGTTATTTAAAAGTCAAGCTGAGTAACACTTTTTATGTTTATTGTAGAATATGCTATCCTTTGCTAATATAACTCACATTTATCAAGCACTTCAAGGTTTACAAAACACTTTCCCCACAACAATTCTTTTAGATAGGGAGTGCAAATTTTATTAAGCCTATATGTAGATTAGAAAACTGAGATGATGAGACTTTAAATGACTTGCCCATGACCATGTAGTGATTACATCTTGAAATGAAGATTCAAACCCTGGATCTCTTGACTTTAAATTCTGTATGCTTCCCACAACAATCAATTGATCAATCAATAAGTATTTAATATGTGCTTACCATGTGTAAAGTACTGTGCTAAATGCTGGGTAATTCTGACTCCTCTCATGGAACAACATAACTTCAATTGACTATTGCAGGATAACCTTTATCTCTGTTCCTTCATGCTGCTAGCCTTGGCTAGCATCCTGTAGTACCAAAATTATACTCTGTAATTGTAATTTTGATTTTTTTCATTTAATTAATCAAGTATTTCTCAGAACCTGTAAGAGGGTTGCTTTTTTTTTTCTTTTGACATGTTTACTTGACGCGGGGAGCATAGTCTACACGTAAGCCAATTTATTTTTGAGTTCTACTCCAGCACTTCTTGGCTCCACCTAGTTCCTATTTGTATGGGAGGCTAGCAAATTTGAAAGGGGAAGGGGGCAATATTAGTCTTTGATGATGATTATGTTAAGTTCATATGAACATAGGATAATTGATTTAGAGATGTGGGAAAAAACCCTCAGTATAACAACCTCATTTTCCAGATGCAGATACTGAAGCTCAATGTTTTGAAGTATAACATTCTCGCGATCACACATTGACTCCTGTTAATGATGGCTGCCATCATGCTTGAGTGGATAAACTTAGCCAGGCAATGATATGCAAATTATTCCTCTATTTGGCACCTATCTAGTCTAAGTGGCAAGTTTCCTACTTTGAATCATTCCTACATGTCTTCATTTGCCAAATCTAGAATTTTTTGCCCTTCACTCTTTAATAATCTCTATGTTTTCTACCTTCTTGTTTGCTGAGGCAGCCCAGCATGAGAAATACTCAAACTAATTTCATAATACAGTGAGAAGGTTACTAGAAACTGAATATGTAACTTCTTTATGCAATTTAGCATTACTTCAGAAAACAAAGGCTGCATTCCAAATGTATTTTCATCTTGATCTACACCAGGGATTTTATGTGCCATTGTTTCAGTAGCAGTAGTTACAAATCTGATCAAAATCATCTTGAGGTAATTGGCATAATGGAAAGAGTACTAAAATTGGAACCAAAAGATAAGAATCTATATCACAGGTCTTTTGCTTCTGATTATTATAACTTGGAAAATCATTCGGGACCTTAGTATCTTCAGATGTAAAACCAGAGGATTAGACTAAGTAATTCCTAAGGTACGTTAAAGATCTAAATCTTATGATAAAGAATTTTTTCCTGATAATAATGGCTGATTCACCGTGCACTTGTGTTTATGTGTACATGTATTTGTGTGTATATAGATATATTGTATGTATTTATGTAGTATACGTGCATTTTGTGTATGTTTGTATTATGTATGTACATGCCCATGTACATTCACATTTACATGTATACATATGAAGCTGTTTGATAAAGTGGATAAAGTGGATAAAGATTGACTTGGAGTTAGAAAGATTTAGTACAAATTTGGCCTCATACACTTACTAGTTTTGTGATCCTGGACAAGTCACATAAAATTAGTCTGCTTCAATTTCCTCATCTGTAAAATGGATATAATATTAGCATGTCCCTGTCAGAGTTGTTGTGAGGATAAAATGAAATAATATTTGTAAAGAACACTGCAAACCTTAAAGCACTATGTAAATGTTATTTAAACATGCATATGCACAGATAGTTGTTTAATCTTTACTGGAAGACACTATACTACTTCATTATGACCCTCTGATCCTCTAGATAAAATTTCTGTTCTCTTTCTATGCTTGATCATATGTCTCCTTTTCAGGATAAGGTACAGCTTCATTGTGCCTTTTCTCTTAAATAGCTATTTTCTTGGTCTTCTGTCTTTCTGATTTGCTATAACCACCCCTTTTAGCTCTAGATCTTGTAATCCTAATAATGCAATGTTCAACTCTTCAAGAAGCATGAAGTTCCTCTCTTATGCCCAGATTTTTTTTTCTTCCTAAATGGAGAAGTAAACTTGGCAATAAATTGAGTTGTTGATATAAATTCAGTAAAGTACTAAATTATGGTGAATAGCATATAGTATGAAAATAAACCCAACTCTTTACTTTTTTTTTAAACACAGCACTCTCAGGTTGCCCCAAAAGAGCCATCTTTATTTTACCAAAGTAGATGTTTCTCTAAACAATTATTTCAACTAAAACAAATATTCCTACCATCAGTAGAAACTAAGAATCTTTACTTCTACAAAAAAAAAAGACAGTTACATGGATATTCTCCAGGCAGAAGTCAATATCTGCCCACAAAGGAAGTTATTATATGAATCATGACAGATGGAATTCTGTAGATTTGTTGTTACTGCCATTAAAGAAACTAATTTTGCTACTGAAAATTGGTTTGAGATGAACTAAATCACTGCATCTTGAAGGCAATATCCGTGTGTGCCAGAAGTGTGAAATAAAGCTAATCGGTGCCAGCCCATCTCTATTTCTCAGTTAACTGTTCAGAATCCCAGAACAGATATCATGTGAAAGAACTAAGTCAAGGAGCATGAATAAGACCCAATAGAGACTAAGAACATTTTCTGATTATAGAATTCACTGAGAATAATGGAAGATTTTGATTTTCACATCAGTAGACATTTGCTTTAATTACACCCAGAGCTTGAAGTAAGAGAAAAAAAAAAAGAAAATCATACAATTTGAGAACTGGAGGGGACCTTTGAGATCAGCTAATCCAGCCTCCTCATTTTATAGATGATGCCCAGAAAAAGGAAAATTACATACCCGAGTCACAAAGCTATTTAGTGGTCGAGCCTGCCAAACACCCCAGTTCTTTGGTCTCTAATCCAGTGCTATTATTTGGAGTTTTAATTACACATCCAAGACAATTGGACTGGTTTAGTGGCTTATCCATGGGTCCCTACTCCCTAATCACCCCTGTCAACCCCAGGCTGACATAAAACTTTTTCCTGTCATTTAGTTTTTGAAGTTATTGCTTGATGGTAAACCCTGACCCAAGGGAAAACCTGCCTGAGAATGAAATCAGTGCAGAAGTTGAGTGAAATGCCCCTGGATGTAGATTTTTCCTTTACTAGGGGTTTTTAAGAGCATAGTGGATGACCATTTTTTAGAATGTTGTAGAGGAGAACCTCCATATGTAAGTTTGGACTACGTGACCATTGAGATCCCTTCAAACTCTGTGAAATTCTTACTCTGTGATCTGAATTTCTCTTCCATATGCTGTGCTTTTGAGGATCATCATCTCTATGCAGATGACAATTTCAGATATATGATAATAAAAATGACAACAATAAATATTTGTATAGTGCCTACTATGTGACAGGCACTGTGCTAAGTGCTTTACAAATATCTCATTTGATCCCCACAACTATCACTGGGAGATAGCTACTATTATTATCATCCCCATCCTGGAGTTGAGGAAACTGAGCAAACAAGTTAAGCAACTTGCCCAAGGTCACATAGCTACAAAATATATGAAGCTGGATGTGAACTCATGTCTTCCTGCCTCCAGGTCCAGTATTCTATCTACTGTACCACCTAGTTGCCTCATGATACCTCATTGCCTCAATCCAGTCCCAATCTCTATCCTGAACTGTAGTCTCACGTCAGCAGATGTCTATTGGGCCTGTCAAATAGGATATCTTTAGATATGTCAAACTAAATGCATATAAAACAGAGTTCATCTTTTCCCAAAAATAAATTCATCTTCAAAATACCATTTCTATTGAAATAATTACTATCCTTCTTGTCTCCCAAGTAAAGAGGAAGAATTTTATCTTTGGTAGTATCCTTGAGTTTCACTTCAGATCAGTTGTCAAATTTCATTTTTACTTCTATATCTTCTCTCACATCCATTCTCCTATCTATTCACACAGCTACGATCCTATTTTATTCAGGACAATATCATTTCTCATCTGGACTATTGCAGTAGCCTCTTAACTGAACTCTTTACTTTAAGCCTCTATCATCTTCAATCAATATTTCACACAGCTGCCAAATAATTTTCCTGAAATTAAAGTCCAAACATATCACTCTCTTACTCAGAAAAATCTAATGGCTCCTTATTGTCTCCAGGATAAAATTTAAACTCTTCTGTTTGGCATTTAAAGTCCTTGACAACCTCCCCCCAAGCTACCCTTACAGCCTTATGACTCATTGTTCCCTTTCCTGTAACCTGATCCAGTGAAACTGGGTTTCTTATAGTTCCTTATATAACACTCTATCTCCCATGTCTGAGCCTTTGCAGCGGCAATTCCCCGTTCTTGAGAATACACTCCCTCCTTACCCTCACATCATAGATTTCTTTCTTTGAAGCTCATGATTTCTTTGAAGCTCAACTCAAGAATCACCAGGCACATCAAACCATAATTCAGATACTAGTGTCTTTCTCAAATTTTCTTATATTTGATTAGTATGTATTCTATTTTTTTTTACTTATTTGTGTACATATTGTCACCCCAATAAAAAGATCCCTTAGGATAGGAACTATTTCATTTATAATCTTTGCTTCCCTAGGATCTGACATAAGGCCAGGTATATAGTAGCTGTTTAATAAATCATTGTTTATTAATTAACTGATTGCATAGGCTATCCTCCCCAAACTTGTGGTTGGAATATATTCCTTTTTCACCCTGACCTCTTTGAATTCTTAGCTCTTTTCAAAGCTCTATTCAAAAGCTACCATCTTTCCTCATTATCTTCCTCTGATCACCCTGTCTAAAGTGCTTTCTGCCCCACTCCCAAGTTACCTATTACTATTTTTCTGTGAATATCATATTTACCTATATGTGTCTATTAGAGTGTGAGCTCCTTGAGGGCAAGGACTGTATTTTGACTTTTTGTATCTCCAATGCTTAGCACAGTCCCTGAAACATAGTAGGCACTTTATATTTATTGACTATATATTACTTGCCCTATACCATGCAAGTTCTTCTAGGCCAGGGACATTTTCCCCCTAAATCCTAAGAGCCCAAATTATATTTTTAGCTTCAAAGAATGTATGATCTTACCATAGAAGGAATTTCTATGTATAGTGGCCCTTTATGTCAATGAAATTATGCATCTAGTCCTTATCTCCTAGCCCTTATGCTTGGAGCCCAACACAATAACCGATTGGTACTGAATAAATTATTTTGATTGATCTACAACAAACTTATGAGGTCAGTAAGATAGGCAACATCATTTTTAGTTTAATGAACAATACTTTAATTTTCTAAAAGGTTAGGAAACAAAATTAAAACTTGAATCCAAGTCTTAAGTCTGGTGTTTCTTTTTTTTCATTTCTATTAAACTACAGCTTCATCCTTCAGTATTTTAAAAGATGATTTTATCATTGTGTGCGTGTGTGTTGCTTCTACTGATATAGATTTAAATCCGCTAGGTCTTACCCAAATTTGCTCTCTATAGACATGACTTTTGAAACTTAGAATCATCTCCACATGAAGAGGAAGTATTAGAGTTAGTTAGACTTTAATGGATGATGATGGTTTCAAATTCAGTGAAAAATAAGTGTATCCTGAAGTCTTTTCAAAGAAATTGGATGGAATCCTTGTAGCACTGAACATGAACCAAACCCTTGGCATAATGAAATGCCCCCCTGGGGCTACTTACTCAATGCCCACTGGATTAGTGGGCCCAAGTCCCCAAAAGTTACTGACTACTACTGCCCTCTGGGTTCTAAGTATAACCCAGAAAGACTGCTGCTTCTATTACTTCCACTCACAAACTCCCTACTGATGTGTTCCCCATTTCAGCAAGTACATTTGGTAAATAAGTAATGTTAAAGGGTAAACTTATGACTTCCAACTGCCGAAGCTTATTTCTTGAGTCCACAGATGGTATTCTTTTCTGTATCAAGAGGTCATACTCCTTCATGCTGTTTCCTCCCTTGAGTGGCTATCTTTCTGTATACCTGTTTGGCCTAAGTGTGTCCTTGTTTTGTCTCTGCTCCTGGAAATGCATCTTCAGTGTTTGTTATTCATCCAATATCTCTAGTGACATGATCAATTCAGGGTGGACAGAATGTAACACTCTCTCTGGGAATACCTCCTCCCCTTTATTGCATCCCTTTGTTGCAGGTACAAAGGGTTATTTTATCAAGGTGCTTCTAAACCTGGAGTCCTTTTCTATAACACCGACCTACAACTGAACTGCTGATTCTGAGCTGTCTTGCTGTTTTATACATTGACCCAGAGAGGTTTCTGATTTCTTCAGCCATTTATGAGATATATGTTTTCTGTTGTCAGTTGTCCTCACCCAGGCACCCCTTTATTCCTCTCAATTTTGTTTGTACCTAGTTTATACCTTTAGATGATTAATAGATTCAATCAAGAAATCAGAGCCTTCTGTGATCATATTAATTGTGGCAGGGTGGAAAACTCCTTTCAAAAATAGTATTTCCAAAACAAAATGAGGAAATTATTTCAAAAATAATTTTTGGCTTTGGATATGATAGGAATTGAAAACTTCCCTGCTCTTCCCCTCTCCCCCTTTCCATATAGTAAATATCCTATCTCAGATCTTTCTGAGCAAATTATTTGAGCCTTTACTCTTTACAATGAACCTACCTAATACTAATGGGCATTATCAGAATTTCCATATGTGTTATATTTCACCTGTCCCCCTCCAATCCCAACCACTTTGTATCATCCCCAGATTTTAGCATAATGCTCTGCATTTAGTAGGCACTTTTAATTTTTGATTAATTGAAATCAACACGGCTAATAGTGTTTCTTATTTGTTAAATTAATGAAAAAAATGAATTTAAAGATAAAGATAATACTGGGAAGGGGGAACCTAGCATTACATTCACTCATGCTTTGATCTAACCATCTTTTTATATTTTTATAGTTTAAATTAAGTTATATTTCATATTAAGTTTATATTAAGTAATTCTAGCAATTCAGGATATGGCTTAAGACTTATATGTCTAGGGAAACACTTGATTAATACCTAACTCCAAACTGTTGAATGGATTTTGAAATGATATGTCTTTTGATATAGGCAGAAAAAATACAAGCAAATGTTGATCTCATATATTTGTTTCCAAGAATTTTATTTCCTCTAAAACACACAAAATAAAATGTTCCCACATGTTCCTCATGTGATAACAAGTCCCAATTTAATGATTATAGAAGTATTATATTGATATTATACAATTCTTGGTTTATGAGTTAGACCCCAAAAAATTGATTCCATATCCCAACTATGTATCATAGTCAGATTATATTGTAGCCAGTGATACCACTCTTTTTTTTTTTTTTTTTTTTTTTTGGTGGGGAGTAGTGGGGAGGCTTCAGAAACTACTTCTAGGATCAGATTAATGCTGCATACAAACAAAATTTTCATGATTGCAAGTAACTTTCATGGTCAAATCTTTCACGGTGTGTTACATGGATGAGATTTCAAGAACCAAATAACAATGTATGTGACATTCACCGTAGGGGCTTTCAAATCTAGAGACAGAACCTGAAAGCTCTTTGATGCCACTATATTCATTCATAACTCCTACATATTTTGAAAACAACATGAGCTACATAAGATGTCAAACACAAGGTTTGCAGGCTGAGTGTGGCCTGCAACACTTCTGAGTACCAGCTGTGCCAAATTAACATATAATTGGGAAATATTTAACAAAATAAATGGGGGGGCAGCTAGGTGGCACAGTGCATAGAGCTCCAGTCTTGGAGTCAGGAGGACCTGAGTTCAAATCTGGCCTCAAACACTTGACACTTAACTATCTGGGCAAATCACGTAACCCCAATTGCCTCACCAAAAAGCAAAAAAACAAAAACAAAAACAAAATAAATAAGGATACAATAAAATATAAATAGCATTACATTTTAAAACTAAGTCAATATATGGCCAATAGGGATTCTTGTGTATGAATTAGTGCCCCCCAATTTCTTTTTGAGTTTGACACTACTGGGCTAGACCCTATGCAAATGACCATTCAATTCTGGTTGTCTCTCTTATTATAGAGGCTAAAATAATTTTCCAATTCTTTAAATGAGCAAAGAGGTCTTAGGTCTCCCAGGAAGTCCTTACTACTGCTTTAATGTCCTCAGACCCTACATTTTATTAGATTCCAGGGCCAACTTCATTTTGTTGCCCTTTATTTCTAAGATTTTTGTTATTTTACAAAAAGAATGAGATGAATTAAGACACATTTTCTGGCAAAATTTGGCCATCAGAAATGTACTTTAAGACGATGTGGATCTTGAACATCTTAGTTTAATCATGCCTTGTAATCAAGTATATATTACAAAAATTAGAATTTAGTACTTTAGCTTAAAGCATGGAAGTATATCACAAAGGAAATAAAAAGGTAACACAGCCCTTCATATATTTGAAAGATTATCATAATTTGGGTAGGTCAAGAGGCTTAGATGTAGACCTTAGCATATTCTTCTGACCTTTAGAGGAAGAATGGTCTTTGGTATAAAATCTTTCAAGCTTAATTTCAATAAAAAGAGAAAAGTTGATGTTTCCTAGAAGGTTCCTAGAAAATATCTATATATAGATATATCTATATCTATCAATTTATCTATATATTTATTATATATAAAGAGACAGTGTTTGATGGTGACATTCTGAATATATGTGTATCTGTGCTCACATCTATGATGAAATCTTATAATAAATCTTGTAATATTATCTTAATTTACATGAAAGACATGATGTTTGAGGAGTCTTTGAAGGCTTATTCCCTTTATTTTGCTCACCTCAGTCTATATCCGTTTATACAAGTCTTCCCAAGATTCACTGAAATGATTCCCTGTTTAAAATTTCTTATAGCACAGTAATATCCCATTACTTTCATAAAGCAGTTCCCCAATTGAGGGGCACCCCTTAGTTTACAGTGCTTTATTGCTACAAAAATACTGTTACATATGTATGTATACTATCTATTTATGTGTGTATCTGTCTATATGCACATACATATATGTATGTACATATATGCAGAGAAAAAGAGAGGGAGGGAGGAAGGGAGGGAGGGGAAGAGGAGAGAGAGAGAGAGAGAGAGAGAGAGAGAGAGAGAGAGAGAATGAGCACATAAAGTTCTTTTTTTAGGTTTAGTTACAAACATGCATTTCTTTAATTATTAGTGATTTAACACATTTTTATATAGCTATTAAATGGTAAATGGTAAAAAGGTATGAGTGATGGGTGATGTTAACTGTCATTTCTTCCTTAGAGGAAGTCCTATTCATATTTTTGACCATTTATGAATTGAATAATAACTCATATCCTGATAGCTCTGTGTATTCTTTCAAGAGGTAATTTGTAGGTTCTTCTATTTTGATTTCGTCTTCTTATTCTAACATATCTGTGTAGGTCTTTTTCAATATTTCTACAATATAATATTTTTCTATTGGTCATAGTCTTTAGATAGGATAATCATTCTAAAATTATATTTCCTTTATTTGTTTTTTTAATGTCATTATATTTTTTTCCATTTTTTCAGTTTTTTAATTAAAAAAATATTTCTTGTTCTCATTAAGTCATTAACTTCCATTCAAACCACTTTAATTTGAAAGGAGCTTTTTTTTAGATATTTTGTACTTCTTTGGCCAAGGAGCTAATTTTCTTTTTGAGTCATTCTTCTAAATCTCTTGTTTCTTTTCTGATTTTTTTCCTCCATTGATCTCATTTCATTTATAATATATCACTTTAATCTTTAAAAAAAAAAAAACTTTTTTAAGGAATTTTTATTGATCTTGTGGCCGAGTGTTTTTTTTTGTTTCTTTTTAGTCATTGCTTGTAGATATTTTGAAGTTATTCACTTCTTCTATGTTTATGTCTTGATCATCATTGGCATCATAATATTATCTTTTTGTTGTTGTTGTTATTGTTTGTTTTGTTTTGTTTTGACTCGTTCTTCCTGTCTTAATTCCTGGAGAAAGGCTTAGTATTAAGATCTGAATCTTTGCACTTCTTTTGAAAGTGTTGAGGACTTGAATGATTTGGGTTTGTCTTATTTAGGTTTTGCCACTGTATTATTTGGGTATTCAGTGCTTTGTTCTTCAAGGGTCACAGGGACAACTTTAAACGCAGAGTTGCCATCTTCAATACAGCCTTTGTGGTTTCATCAGATACGAAATCTGACAACTGACCTCTGAGGTTTCCAGGTTTGTGTTTAGGCAACAAACTTCAGACTTTCCTCTGGTTGGCACTTAGTAGACAATAGTTGGCCTCAGCCCTGGTCAGCCAGCTTACATACTCAGGAAGTAAAAAGACACCTCACTGTTGACTGACTCCTCTTCTGTGGCCTGGCATAGGTCAGCAATATGTTCTGGGCTACCCCTGCTGCTTACCTAGGTTTGTTCTTAGCTTAGAATTCACCACTATTGGCAGTCTGTGTCTAGTTCTCCTTTTAGTCAGGGTTAAATTTATGATAGGCTCTGAGTTACTCTGTATTCCTATTTGTTCAGAACCTCAGGGAATGAGTTTTATTTTATTTGTTTTGTTTTTAATCAAAGGTCCCCTTCATAAATGTGAATAGAGAGCTCATAAAGATTTTGGGAGAGATGCAAAAGGTGTCATATGGGTCGGTTACCATTATCTTCTCGGTTTTTCATTTTTAATAATAATGCTATCTATAATGATTCCAATACCCCTCATAATATCTTGAACATTATTTGTAGAGTATCTTTAAAATTATGTTGCCTCCAGCATAGAAGCAGCTTCAAAAGCTTAAAAAACACACACACACACACACACACACACACACACACACACACACACACGACAGAAGGGTGGAGGGGAGTTCTGGAGTTAGAGAATATGAGTATAAATCTCACCGTAAATCTTATTACATATACAACCCAACAAGTCACTTAACTTCTCTGGGCCTCATTTTCTTCTTCTGTAAAATTATGAGACTGGATTATATGACTTCTAAGCCCTATACTCATATGATTCTCTCCCCCCCACCACCACCACCCTCTTATTATCTAGTTAAAGTGAATAGAGAGCAATTCTAAGAATTAAGGACATCTGATTTCAAAATCCTACTTTTGACAAATAATTATCTCTGTCATCCTGGGTATGCCACTAAATCTCCCCTTCAGTGCCCTAGTCAACTCTCTAAGACTTTATATTGCTAACAAGGGGCCAATATGCTTTTGTAGAGGTAGCTTCCTCACCCAGGAATCCTCTGTATCAGTGAAATTACAGGTCCAGTCTCTATCCCCTTAATTAGTTAGGCACAGCCAATATTTGCAACTTCATCTTTTTAAGTGCTATGGCATACTTCTTCATATTGTAGTTAGACAAGGGGTTGATGATGGTGACAGTAACATATTAATGATATTGACAATGGATTGCCATAGAAAGGCCAAAAAAATCATTCTATTTCATAACTAATTGCTATCCTCCTCTTTCCAAATACGTATCCTATCCAAATGCTCTGGCTTCAATATTTCAAGCCAAGTATCTGTAGGCATATTTTCACCCTCAAATGCTTTCTACTTTTTTGTGAGGGAATTTAGCTTGAAACTTTCCATCTTCCTCAAGTATGTTTTTCAAATGAGAAAGTGTTGCCCTTGGCTGTATGTCTTCAAGTGGGAAAGAGAACAAGTGTTTACTGAGGTGGGTTTTCTATACTTTTGGCTTCCTCTTTGTGGATTTTTTTCAAAGATCTATATGAAATGAGGTAGTCAGAGTCAATGTCTTCCTTTCTGCTCCCCCTTTCCTACTTTTAAGAATTTTCAACTTGCTTAAAGAGATTGGGTTGAGACTGTTATGATCATGTACAGTATCTTTTCGTTTCGATGCTTCTAATTTGGCATTGATTTTTACCTTTGCTAGTTGATGATCTAATTGATGATTTGCTTTTCTACAGAGATTTGATTTTGATATGAATCCCACATTTGTAAATAGTCATTTTATGCTGAAGATAGGATCGATTTTATTTTTGTAATGCCCTTCAGTGCTTGGCACAGGCAGGTCTATTCTTCCAAATAATTTATTAGTGAAAGTTTCCATGATATACAGGCATAAGGATTATAAGAAAACTGAAAGCTTTTCCTTTCTTCAATTTTATGGCCCTAAACACATATTTCTCTCTTTTCTCTCCTGTAGCCATCTTTACACAAAAGTTACTCAATATCAAGTTAAATGTGACATATTTTTGAAGCTATTGTCAAGTTTTCTATTCTTTTTTCCCCTGTTTCTTCATTCTCTCAATTAGATGCTTTTATACAGACCTATTGCAACCAAGATTACAATAATGAGTTTGCCAGGTTACCCAAAAAATATTATTTCAAGAAGCAGTTGGGTGGACAATGAAGCCAATGCCTTCAGCTTTTTTATCTTCCATTACAAAGAAACACTGTGTACTGCATGCAATCATGACATGTTTAGATGTTCAGAAAACTGGAGCCTGAGTCCTTTATCTCTAAAGCTAAAGATACCTCTGTGTGCCCAGGCACTATACCTAAAACTTTAATATATAAATAATTTGCTTTTAACCAACAGGGTGAACCCAAGGCTCACAATGGCATTTATTCTCATTTATACAACATCTCCAGAACCATGATGTGAATTATATTTCTCATTTTAGTTTGACAATCAGTGGCATGTAGCTAGTTTTTTTTTTCACATAGAAAGCAGTGACTATTTTTTGACTATTGAATGGTTTTACTTCCTCGGGCTCTGTTTTAAAGTCCTGAGTGAAATAGAACAGTAACAACAATGAAAACAACAATTTTTCCTTTTGTAGTCAAGAAATGTAACAGAAATAAGGGTGATATTCCTCCCCTCTAAACTGATTGCAGTAGATGAGAAAACAAAATATAATCATCTGTTGTATAAAAAGAAATATCTTAACAATAAAGATTCACACCAAACTTAAATGAGAGGATGAAACAAAAATTTACTATGTATCAAATGAATTAAAAAAGCAAGAGTTGAATCATGCTATTAAACAAAACCTAAATAAAAATTCACAATGTAGAATTTAACAAGAAAAAATATATTATGATTAAAGTCAAGTAACTATTGTAATAAAAAGAAATTGATATCAATAATAATATATATGTGCATATATGTATATATACTCTCTCTCTGTCTCTCTGTCTCTCTCTCTTTTTCTCTTTCTTTCTTTCCATCCTCTATTTGTCTTCCATGTATAGTAAGTGCCCCAAATAGCAGAGAATTGAGTTTTACAAAGGAAAAGTTAACTAAATTACCTAAATATATAGATAGTAATACAATCATATTAGGAGACTTTAATGTTCCTCTCTTAGAGTTCAACAAATCTAGATTAAGAAAATAAAGAAAATTTAGAATTGAACAAGCTACTAAAGAATTTAGAGCTAAAAGATGTAAAATGTTTTTTGAATGAATTTTTATATTACAGAATATGAATATTTTTCTATACTACAAAGTACTTTTACAAAAATCGACCATGTGCTAATGTACAAAAATATACACAAATTTAAAATTCAAAAATAAGCATGTACTTATTAGACAATAACACAAAAATCATGAATATATAGAGCAAAGGAAAAAGATTAAAACAATAAATGTAAACCATGACATCATGAATAAGTCAGAAAAAAATCATTAAAATGAATGATTATGTGAAAGAGAATGATACTAAAGGACTATATGCCAAAATTTCTGAAACACAGTTAAAGCAGTCATCAGAGGAAAAATTATATTCCTGAAGATACACATGAACAAAAATAGAAAAAGAAAAAATTGATAAACTAAATATGAAATTGAAATTAGAAGCATATAATAAACCCAAAATAGCACAAAAGAAGAAATTGTGTAAATTAGAGGGAAAAATAGATAAATTTGGAATTCTCTATTTGGCTAGTTCAAACCAGGTTCATGTTCTATTTACCCTCCCCAACACGGATGTATAGAGAACTCAAGACATCACATGAATTAATATATTAAGTAATTTTTTTAAAAAAGGAACTTGGGAATGAATAGGCAAGAAAAGGAGGTAAAGGGAGAAAACCTCCAAGAATAAATCCCTATCATTTACATTACTGTGATATATTGATATAGAGATAGAGAGAGATAGATGGCTATATTATATATTTATCTAGATATCTATCTATATCTCTCTACGTACACACACATATATACTTATATGTATGTATATGTATATATACATATATGTATACATATATATGTGTGTGTATATCTATATCTATATATATATATATATATATCTTATTTTGTTAGGAAAACATGGATTTGTATCTTACTTCAAACATTATCATCTATGTGACCCTGGGTATTTAACTGGTATCTGTCTTGGTTTCCTCATCTGTAAAATGAGAGGTTTGGACTTGATGAATTCTAAGATACCTCCTACCTTTAAAAGTGTAGTTCTGTCTTCCCATGTTTTCATGAATTTCTCATATTAAAGATTTCTTCAAACCATGTGATCACCTATACTGTAATGGCTGAGAAGCTACTGTTGTTGTTGTTGTTGTTGTTGTTGTTGTTGTTGTTGTTGTTGTTG
>NW_020954687.1:13703477-13705758 GCF_900497805.2 Vombatus ursinus
TGTTGTTGTTGTTGTTGTTGTTGTTGTTGTTGTTGTTGTTGTTGTTGTTACCCAAAAAGTCTGGGCAGCTCCATTTTTAGTACAGCTACTTCCCAATCTATCAGTGTGGATTGTTTTATAATCCTGCCTCTCAACTTTGAAACATTCTTCTTATAAAGGTTATAATTGTCTTGTACATTCTGGAAATTTTATTTTTCCACTTTCATTTCAAAATTATTTATAGTCATTGATGATGATTAATCAGGAACATTAACTTCATATTACCTTTCAGTAGAGGATACCTTTATAGTTGCTTTTAGTTGAGATTTTTTTTTTCCAATTTAGATTGAGGCGTCTATAAATTAGGCTATAGAACCTGCTGATAATAATTACTATTTGGCTATGAATTAAACTACAATTCTTTTCAAAGTGATTTTATTTAAAGCATAGCCCTATTGTACAAAAATAGTTCAAAGGATAACTTCTTACCAAAGATGTGACAGACTTACAAAAAGGCTTAAAAATTGTTAGAATTTTTTTTTTCCAACAGAGAACAATACTATTACACATTGTGTTTGCAATTATTGATGTGATATGCCGAGGTGAACATAAGTAATAAAGTTTATTAACTATATCTCAAAGTAATGTGCTTTAAGATAAATAAAGTGGATCTTCTCTTAGGAGATGAAAATCTTATTTTAGGGACTTTAAAAATGCTATTGATAAATAATACCTAGTATGCTATAGTTCATGTTAGAAGTGGTTTGACTATAAAAAAGAACTGTTTGCTTGACCAAAATTAAATTTCAGCTTGGTTTTTAGTTCTAATGTGGCCTTATCCCATTTCAGTGATTCTAAAGCTCTTGCAAAACTATGATCTTCTGTTATTGAAAGTACTTACAGGAAAGCAAAGCAATCATATTCCTGAAATCTAACAACTTTTTTCTTTCTCATCTTAAAACAGTTTTAACTCTTTCACTAGCTAAAGCCAATCATGTATATGCTACCATTAAAGGTAGTGGAAGGGAATGAGCATTTATGTAGTGTCTACCATATGCCAGGCACTGTGCTAAACCTTTTACAAATATTATCTCATTTGAACCCCACAGCAAACCTGTGTATTAGGTGCTGTTTTATTCCCATTTTACAATTGAGGAAACTGAGGCAAACAGAGGTTAAGAAACAGGTCCAGGGTGTGACTTAAGGAAACAATAGTTTTCTGGATCACATGAAGGATCTATGATATTTGAGGGCTGTGCAATGAAAGGAAAATTGGTAGTTTGTTTTCTTAGTTTAAATCATAAGTCACCACTGAATCTCAAATCCTAAATTCAAATTCTGTTCTCCAAGGAATTTAGCTGAAAAAGAAATATTTGTGGAGCAATAAACACACTAGGGAACAGACTTAGAATTACAAAGAGCCATACCCAGATGGTTGTGCTAGTATCTTTGTGTGATATCATGATGCGTGACTGTGATATTATGAAAGGACATTGTGATGGAAAAGGAAATCTATAAATTAGTATTATGGAAATGGCTAGATGAGCCTCAGAGAAGTTGTGACTCACCTATGATCACATAGCAAGCACCAAAGGAAGTATTTTACCCCAACTCTTCCTCATTCCAAGTCAAACAATTTGTTCACTATGTCATGTGATATCTTACCAATATAGATTTTAACAAGATGGTATTTAATAAAATTAAAATTATATGCAGAAGAACATGTTTCTCTTCAGATCTAACAAATGTTTTCCCTAATAGGGACAGCAAAAACAAAAACAAAAAACACTGAAGTTTCTATGAAATCTGTTTGTGTTTAATACTCACTTTTGTCTTATTATCTGCTTCAGGTATTCTGAATTTGTTCATTCAATTAAGAAATATTTCTTTAGCTTCTCATATGCACTACATACTATGCTAAGCTTTCAGGACACCACAAATGCAAGTAAGATACAATTCTTGCCCTAAATGAATTTATCATCTAGTAGGGCTTATAATAAAATCTTCAAGTTTTTCTTATTTTGAAGAAATTTTATCTCTTTATGATTAACCAAAATCTGCTGTTCCATCCCTCATACTTTCAAAACAAAATATATCAAAAACACAATTATATGCATTATTTGAATAAATTCTAATCAAGTGATTTGTGGTTAATGATTTACTAAAAGTAATAATGATGAATTATTTATTATCATAAGCATCTGTGAAAATCAAGACATTGCAGTCTACTTTGTGGTGGATAACTACATATAAAGGTATGAAATTAAGCAAAGAATTATATACAATGGCTGAATATCGGGGG
>NW_020954687.1:13710758-13784363 GCF_900497805.2 Vombatus ursinus
GTGTGTGTGTGTGTGTGTGTGTGTGTGTGTGTATGGATGGCTTTGCATAGCAAGTGCACTGCACATAATGTGAATATAAAAGATAATATATAATAATTGAATTCAATGATTGACATATAACTCACAGCCTTATACAGCTAACCTATTGATAATTAGTTTCAAGTGACACTGTTGAATAATGATATGACTTGTTAGATGACCGTTGGCTCTCCTATATAGTGTGCTATCTTTTTTTCTTGATAAGAGAAAAGATGGTAGTGATTATGAACCAGTGTATTTTAAGCTCACTTTACATGTTGACAATTTGTAACAGATTTTTCTTAGAAAAAAAAAAAGAGGATCAGCTTGTCGGACACTGCTACTGATGTGATAAGGTTGTCCAGATTCCTATAAAATTATTTTTCTTATCAGTATTTACCATGAAAGGGTGACATGCTGCTGATGATACCATAATTCTTGTTTTAAAATAGTCTTTTCAGTGGATTACTATTGCTAAAGAAAAAATGCACCCTTGATTCTTTTTTTTAATATTAAAAATTCCTTATTATGTGGCATAATTGGAAAATATCGAAAAGCATAAAAATGTGTGCTAAATATTTAGTTCCATGTAAAGACATAAATTATGAGATAATACAAAATGTATTCATAATAAAATTCACCAGTATAAGTGAGATATTTCCAATTTTGGTTTAGGGGTTGAAGTTATACTTCCTGTAGTTCATTAATTTCAGCTCATGATTTAAAGTTTCCAAAAGCAAGTAATCAATTTTGTTATACAATATGCCATTTGGAATTGATAATATGAAAATGCTTTTCTATTTTTTATGATAAAAGACTTTAAACCATCAATATCAACCAATATGTATTATTTTGTTATATTGCAGCAGCATTTATCAATATGACAACATTTATGGTCACATTTAGAAATTTTTCTGAGTTGAATATCCACGACTCTTAAAACTAAATTAAAAATGATAAATCCAGAAAATAATGCTTCTATTTCTCATGGTCAAAAAGATATTATTAGAAGAAGTATGAAAAAAATATTTATTTAAAATTACAATCACTCTTTCTACATCCTTTCTTTAGGTTCAACCTCTCAGATATGCATATGTGCTTACATATATAACACATATAGGCATACATGAAGATATATCTTATGTGTATATATATATATATGCATATATTATGTGTGCATACATGCTTAAGATAGGCACTTGACTCAATCACAAATACCATAAATCAGGAAATGGAGCAGGATTGGAGAGCATCTTGGAACATGCATAATAACATAATTATTCATTTGATATAACCAATGTATAGGATTCAAAGTTAGATGTTCTATTTTATCACTGTTAGGGTGCCAGTGCAGTATTTTGTGAAATCATATACTTGTAATGTAGAATTTGAAGTATAAGTGCTTTAGCCATGAGCTACATGTCCTTATAACTTTGGGTCTATTGGGTGTCTAATGGCCATATTTAGGCTTGTATAATTTTCAAATTCAAGGATTTTAGTAGGGTTCCAAATATATCTCAGACATATATAATTCTAAGTACATGTGACAGATCTAATTCCTTCACTATTCCTCATGAGGCTAATCACTTCTGGTAATTATTTTAATAATTAAGAGAAGCTCTCCACCCCAACCCCAGGTTAAAATGAACTCTGAGATTTAATCCACATAGTAATTGTCATTTTCTCAGCACTTTGCTTTTCAAAGTATTTCATACATGATATCTCATTTTATCTTTACAAAAAGCCTATAACACCTATAAATACTAGTTTATTATTACTAGTAACTATTATTATTATAATACCCTACCTCAAAAAAAATCTCTTTCCCCTTCTTAAATTTTCTATTACTGTTTAACATATGTCCATCCTCCTGATCATTCATATTTATAACCTAGGTGTCCTTCTCCTCTCCTCAATCTCTCACATTCCCCATATCCAAATCAGTAGTAAAGGCCTGTCATTTCTACTCTCTTAATATCTCTTGTGTTTGCCCACTCCTCTGACACTACGACTTGATGCAGGCTCTCATCACCTTACACCTAGGCCATTGCAATGACCTACTGGTTTGTCTGGCTAACATAAATCTCTCTTCAATCAAGGACATCCTCCACTGAGTTGCCTTATTGACCTTGCTAGAGTGTAGGTTGGATCATATCACTCTTCTACTCAATAAACTTTAGTGGCTCTCTAAAAACTCCGGGATCAAATATAAAATACTTTGGCTTTCAAAGCTTTTCACAACCTGGCCCTTTCCCACTGAAGAGTAAGAAGTTTTCTTAAACCTTACTCTACTCCATGTACTTTGCAATCCAGTGACTAGACACCTCTTTGTTTCTCTCACAAGACACTTTGTCTCTCAACTCAAAGATATTCCACGTGCCTATCCCTCATGCCTGGAGCTCTCTTACTTCTCAGCCCTACTTCCTAGCTTACCTGGCTTCCTTTGGGTTTTAGCCAATGTTCTACCTTCTAAACAAAGTGTTTCCCACACCTCCCTAATCTTAGTGCCTTCCTTCTAAGATTATTCCTTCCCTCAATTTATCCTGTAAACATCCTGTTTATTTATGTTGTTTGTGAGTTATGTTCCCTATTAGACTGCAAGCTCCTTGAGATCAGGAGCTCTTTTTTAAATTTAATTTTATTTTTATCCCCAGTGCCTGGCACAGAATAGGTACTTAATAAATGCTAATTTACTGGTTGACTGATTGGACTTGCGTACAAATGAGAATGCTAAGGTCCCAAGAAATTAAGTGATGTGAACACGATCACAGTATCAGTGGTAGGATTAAAATCCAGGTCTGTTCTGACTTCAATTTCAGCACTGTTACTGCTACACCTCTTCAATGCTCTAAAACTAATTTGAAATTATAGGTAAACTCTTCTAGATCCAAGTCTTCACAGTCTACTCATAATTTGATTCTCTCCTCCCCTTCTTGGCTAAACTCATTAAAGAAATATTTTATAGATTCTTCTTTGGCTGTTGGCATTGTGTAAGAGACAAAGCTATAAGGACAGAGGCTTTGGCCTTCTCTTTGAGGCCAACATATGACTCAGCCAAACAGGCCTCAGTCCTTTAGTTCTGTATTTGTTCTGTATGTGTGAAGGGATTGGTGATTTTGACGTTGTGAATTTCAAAAGGTTAGGCCTGGGTATCTAAAAATCCCATGATCCCGAAGTCTAGGTTTTGCAGTCAATTCAGCATTGGCATTGCCAAGGAGTGACTTTTGCAACCCAGTCCAGTGGTACTTAATAAAATGACTCTTATAGAAGGCATGCAATAGCTGGATGTAAAATTGTGGAACCAATGTTATTTAGAAAGTGAAATAAGTCTGAGCCAACTATCCTCTGAGACCAAGTTGGGATAAAGATTTGCTCCAAAGGTGTTAGGATATCATATTTTTGCTTTTGTGTTCCTACATCTTCAAAATAAATATCCTTTTGTTAAAAAAAAAACAGCCCTTTACACTCAATGCTTTCACTTTCTTTGTTCTTAGTTGATTCTTTAACCTCTGCAATCTGGCTTTTGGCATTATTATTCATCTGAAATTATTCTCTTCACAGTTACCAATAATCTCTTAATTGCCAAATCTAATGGTCTTCCCTCAATTCTCATCTTTTTTGATCTGTCTTCAGTCTTTGACATTATTGATCACCCTGTTCTCTTGTATTCCCTTTACTATCAAGGTTTTCATGATATTGCTGTTTCTTGGTTCTTTTCCTACTTGTTTGATCATTTCTTCCCAATTTCCTTAGCTGAATCTTCTTCTAAATCATTCCTGGTAACTATCTTTCTTTTACAAAATTCTGTCCTGGGCCCTCTGCTCTTCTTTCTCTGTTATCTTGCTTGGCTATCCAGTTAGCTCCTATGGATTCAATTATCATCTTTGTGCTGATGATTCCTAGATCTGAACCTTTCCTTTATGTTCCAGTGTCATATCACCAACTACCTTTTGGACATCTCAAACTTATGTCTCATTTGACATCTCAAACTCAATATATACCAAAAAGAACTCATGATATTTTCCTCCTAAACCTGTCTTTTTCCAAGATTTACTCTTGTTATTGAGGATATTGCTGTCCTCACAGTTATTCAGATTTTAAATCAGGGCATCATCCTTTAATCTTCTCTTTCATGCATTCCATATATCCCATCTATTTACAAGTCTTGTGCTCCCTCTCTTCATTTACAGAAACTCCCTCTGGTGCAAGCCCTCATCACTTCACTCTTGGAGTACTACAATGGCCTTCAGATTCTATCTCAAATCTCTCCACTGTGATGCATCTTCCCTACATCTGACAAAATTATTTCCCTAAAGCACAGGTCTGACCATGCCACCTTCCTACTCAATAAACTCTAGTTACTAGTACCTCTATATTTGTTCCTACATATATAAAATACTTTTCTATTTAAAGTCATTCACAACTTGGATTTGCAAGTTCCTACCCTAAAAAAAAAAAAATCACGGTGTCAGATATCAGGATCCATGAAGTTTGAAGCTAGAATAATTTAGACAAATACATTGTGATGCCATTTGAAGGTCAGGATGGAATATTTGACCCGGTGATCTCTGTTTTGATCCTGAACCTCTCAGAGTTCATTACTCACTCAAAGCTCATTTGGCAGAATCAATAAATCAATAAGCATTTATTAAGTAACAACTATGTTTCAGGCACTATGGATACAAGACAAAACTTTAATCATCCCTGTCCTCCAGGTACTTATATTCGACCAGAGGAGACAATATTTACATATGAGATATAAGCAAAATATATACAAAATAAATTAAAGGTAAATCTAATTTGGGAGTGGTAGGCACTAGAAGCTTGGAGTTGGTAGTGGTCAAAAAAGGCTTCATGTAGAAAGTATCACTTGAGCTGAGAATTTTACCATGATTGTTCTTTGGGAAGTCTGAATGTATGCTGACCAAACACTGTATAACTGAGGAGACTGTAGATGATTAGTTTGAGCAAACATTACAGTCCATATTTAAACTGTGTGGGATGTATTTTATATTACAAGCAGAAAACTCATGTAATTCTAGTTCCTCTGGACTGAACCCTGACTTGCCTCATATCCCTTGTAAAATTATTTTTTTTCTCCTTTGCCCTAGTTTTGTCACTTGTAAAAAAAAAAAAGTAGTTCTATCCAAAAAAAAATCTACTATGGAGTGAGGAAGCAAAGTCCTTAAAACAGCAGCACCCCTTAAAACCACAAGAAAATACTAAAGAGTGCACCTTAATCTTTCAAATTATTTTGGAACTTCTTTTGACGACATTATGTGGTAAACAACATATAGCTAGGTCTCTATTAGTGAGAATTATGAATCTCCCTTGAAGTGTCCATATGAATTTTAGTTCAAACTATCAGAATTACAATTATGAAAAAAATGTTGTAATTGGTTCCACCCCAATGGAAATATACAGCTAAAATTCATAATGTTAGCACCTCAGGGGATCCATTATTTGCACGAATTGAGACCTAGCTGTATATGAAATTTGAGTTTTATCCCGATTTTAAGTGCCAGAAATCTTGATGTACACTGTGAAAGGCAAAGGAGATTTTAACTAATTACCTTAGAATTCATGAAAAAGAGCTGGTTTTGATCTCAACTTCTGAGGTGAATGTAGGAATGTTGATTGCGGCTTGCAAATTCCCATTGTCAGAGAGTATTAGTAGCATGCATGAATATATTATTTCCTTCAGGCTCATTCCCTTAAAGTCATAAAAAAGAGTAAAATATTAATCAGATACAAGAGAAAACAATCATTGTAGTCATAAAAACATATACATATACACACATAAGAGTATATCATCAGGCTTTATTGATACACTTCATCTTTCCCTCAAAACATGGTGTAAAAGAAGTTGTCACTTCTGCATTTTCCCTAATCAATCAAACTAAAGTATTGGTAACATTATTGAGTCTGAGTTCAATTGTTTGTGCTTGTAGGTCAGTTGGTGGGGTTGTGGGGACTCAGTCCATTCATTCCTCAAAAAAGCATGTAAATCAAAGTTAAGCTTCCTGTACAAAATAGTTAACAGTACCTGCATCTGCTTAGCTAGGAAAAAATCTTGTTCAGTCAAGCTTCATAGTCTGGGGGGAGGAAGAGGACTAATTTGTCTCTCCATTTTTTAGATCTCTTAAAAACTTTTTGCTGTTTGGCATTTCATAAAAGAAACTAAAACAATTAAACAGGGATTCTCCTGGGTTACTGATGGCTTCTTGCCGATTCAGCTATTGAGGTATTGAGTGCTCAGCAAGGCTTCTAAAACCTCACTGATAGAGCCCATTACAGAAATCTTTGTGGTTCTTTGTCCCACTTTCCCTTACAACCAAGGGAAATTCAAAAACAGGTAGAATAAACATCACAAAAAAAAAACCCTTCTAAGGCCTTCCCTATTTCAAGATGTCTTGAACTGAAAGAAGGACATATGTAATTATTTCTATCTATTGATGGTATTGTTGAATTCCTTAACACTTTTTGTTTTGGGCCAACAATGTCCAGAAAAATGTAAGATGTGTACAGATTGTTTTAATCATCTAGTTAAAATGCTACAAATCAGATTTCTTTTTTAATTCTATATAGGACATTTTAATTCTTAAAATACTCAATTTTATCTGATACCTACTTACCTCAGCCAAGAAACTGGAGAGCTATGAGTATTGAACTCTATCCCATTTGAGAGAGAGAGAGACAGAGAGAGACAGAGAGACGGAGACAGAGACTGAGACAGAGATCTGATAAAGGTCAGAGCAATGTTTTCTTCTTGGGCTTTGCAACAACTTAAAGTTTGAGTACTCTGGCTCAATTTAAATTTAAATTTTTCTATGTTATAATCAAAACAGAGACAGTTTCTCCAGTGAAAATATAAAATCTTTTTAAAAAGTTACAAGTTAATGGGTAAGATTGTACTATTATATATTGCATTTTCATAAAACTGAGACACTGTATTTTATAAAGCTATCATTTTTATGTAGATGAAAATCATCAGAATTGTGATTCTGACTAAGGTTACTTCCTTTCTCCCAGAAGCAGGCAAGGGGATGGTATAGGACAGTATAATAAGAAACCTGGGATCAGTGCTAAGTGCATAATTTCAGATCCTCAAAGTAAAGAAGTTTTACCAAAACTATGTTCAGCCTCATCTGGCTTATTCATGAAAGGTATAACTATAGGTAGCTAAATTCTTCTCCCTTTAGACTGGTGACTTGTAACAGGCTTTAGCTTCTCTTGTCTGCATCAGACTCTTTTTTTCTCATTCTTTCCATATCAGTCAGTAGTCTGGATAAAGCCTATTTCCTGGGTTGCGACATGGTTTCATTTGCCAGAACCAAACCAAAAGTTACTGTGAGACAGTAGCAGAGATAAAATCATACTTTTTTTTGTAAGCCATTCTCCCATCATCAATTTAATCATATCAATATAGTAGATGTAGTCATATTAGATGAAAGCATGACTGTTTTTCTGTACTTTGATATGTAGAATTGAACTAACACATGTCTATTAAACCTTGAAATCATGCTGCAATTAAAAATATTTTTAAAAAATTTTAAAGAGTCAAAATGGTTTTTTTTTAAAGTTTGAGTTACCAAATCATGATGATAAAAATTCAGGATTGTTATCTCTTGAAAAAATGTGCATTAAATGTATGAGATTTTTACTGCAATATGATTAAAGGCTTGCTTAACAAAACTGTTTGCCAATATGTTTAGATCCCAGGCCTTGGCAAGAAGGCCTGCTAAAAAATTAGACAGAACAAAATCCAAAAGAGTTATTCAAAGAGACAGAGTACAGAAATATGAAAATGAATTATAGTGTCCTGAAAGTAGGTAAATGCTAACAATGAAGTTTAAAAATGAGTAGCTATTATGTAATTTCAAGAAACAAGCTGATGTTGAAAAAATGAGTGGGCAGTAGCAATTTTGTGAGATTGGATCAGCAAAGGATAAGTGAGATAAATCCTGGGGGTCAGGATAAAACTAAAGTTGAAGTGTAGGTGAACTTACTTAGGACCTGGCATATA
The DNA here is from genome assembly GCF_900497805.2 of Vombatus ursinus. NCBI lineage: Eukaryota > Metazoa > Chordata > Mammalia > Diprotodontia > Vombatidae > Vombatus > Vombatus ursinus. The sequence continues at coordinate 13,718,803 of NW_020954687.1, forward strand.
ATGATGGTGATGATGATGATAATGATGATAATAATAATTTTAAATTGTATATATTACTTTAAGGGTTTCAAGGTACCTTACCTACATTAATTATCTATTCTGGTACTTCAGAACAATCTTGTGTGGCTAGACGCTATTATTATCCCCATTTTATAAATATTAATTAAATATCCTTGAACTTAGTTTGTTTCAAATTCTTCCAAGGATATTTCCAGAATATTTAATTATTAATTTTTAAAATATATTTAGCCCCTAAAATGTTGAGGCTAAGTAAAAAGGATTAGGGACAAGAATGGTAAAGTAAGTGTTAAGGCATGCAATACAGTTTTGCTATATTTCAAAATAACCTTTTAAGAAACCTGTCAAAGTGAAAGGCTACTATGATTAAAAGTATAAAATAAGAAGAGAGTGAGTTATCTATTTATATGGTATCTATAATCAGCAGAAACACTTACAAACAACATTGTCATATGCTAGACAGAGTAGCATCATTGAATTATATCATTCTAAGGTTGGAGGGCACATCTAAAATCATCTACTTTAACTCCTATACTGTGATAATAAAACAAGTTTGCTGTGTCCCTAGAGCATATAGCTGAGGCAACATAACTTCCCCAAATTTGTCACATCTGATGACAAAGATCCACTTTGTCTAATTAATGAAGGTATAAAGGATAATGCCAGATAAAATCTATATTGTCAAAGGTGATGCTATTTGGCAGTTCTTTCTTGGTTTGACTCCTTCACTAACTGTTTCAGGTGACAGTGCTATAAAGGGAGAGGTTTTGGGTCTTCTCCCCTATGAGGACTTGTTGCCCTATGAAGATGGGTCTCAGTTCTTTGCATTCCTCTTCATTTGTTACTTTTTGTTTGAGGTGAAGGGATTAAAAACTAAGGCCTTATGAGTTTGAAAAGGAAATCTTGCAATTCTGTGTTCCTATTATGGAACCAAGGTAATCCTGGACTCAAAGATTGTTCGTATTGGGAGATATAATAATAATAATAATAATAATAATAATAATAATAGTAATAAGCATTTACAAAGTGCTTACTATGTGCCAGGCACATGCTAAGTGGTTTATAAGTATTATCTTATTTGGGCCTCACAATAACCTGGCAGGTAGGTGCTGTTATTATCCCCACTTTACAGATGAGGAAACAGACAGAAAGAGGTTAATTTAGTGACTTGCCCAAGGTCACAAAGCTAGTAATTATCTGACTCTGAATTTTAACTCAGGTCTTCCTGATACCTGGCCTGATATTTTATCCACTGTGCCACCTAGCTGCCAAAGATTATGACCCATGGGTATTGGGGAGGGGAAAGGCAGAGAGAGACTGTCTTTATTCCGTCTCCCCTTCCTTTTCTTCTTTCTTCTTCCTCCTCTTCCTTCTACTCCTCACACTATCTTATTTAAAAGCTAAAAAACAAATGCATAACAAAGGATTAGAAAAGCTTTTTCAAGAAACTAAAAATCTTAGGGGAACAAGTAGTGTTTTCACTGTTACTATCATTCACTGGGAAAGTCTTAGGAACAGATTAGATCTGAAAAATGTATAGCAAGTAAACAAGATGGCACCAGGAAAGAGCTCTAGGCCAAAAAGCCCATAGGTCACTCACTAGACAGCCACTCCTTAGGTACTTGAAGAATTGAGCACAAATCATCCAGACGCCAATTAATTGCGAGCCAATATAAAAGTTTGACTTGTTCAGTGCCAGTACTTAGAACTCAAGAATTAATACATACTGTCCTAACTGACTCAGAGGTTGGGTGACTGTCCCGTTCTTTCCCCTAGGTGCTTTTATGCTGTGGTACAGTTAGAGTTCAGTTTCCTCAGTCCTAGACACTTAGTCCTTTTTTTTTTTTTTAGTAGACAATTCAAAAACTAAGCTAATTTCAATTGTATTACCCCAGTGATGATACATGGATCTCCTAATAGGGCAAAGACCAGTTTAGAACTTTCTTTAAAAACATTATTTGCTTCTTGACTGGTATATAAGTGTCTCAGGACACAAGTGTGATGATCTGGTACTCCCATCTATTTGAAAAACTTGGCACAATTTGTTGTGATCCACCAAGTCAAAGGGTTTTGGGGTAGTCAATGAAACAGAAGTAGATTTTTTTTCTAGAACTCCCTTGCTTTCTCCATAATCCAGCAGATGTTGGCAATTTGGTATCTAGTTCTTGTGCCTCTTTGAACGCCAGGCTGCTCTTCTGGTAATTTTATTTTTTTAAATTTAATTAATTAACTTATTTTTAGTTTTCAACATTCATTTCCACAAGATTTTGAGTTCCAAATTCTCTCCTCATCTTGTCCCTCCCCCCACCACAAAATGAATACCCCTAATCTGCCTTCCCTTCTATCTCCCCCCGCTCCTTCTTTTATCCCTTTTTTTTAACTTTTGATTTTAAAATTTTGGGTTCCAAATTTTCTCCCTTCCTCCTTCCACACCCCCCTCATTGAGAAAGCAAGCAACTCAATACAGGTGATACATGTGTAGTTATGCAAAACATATCCATAATAGTCATGTTGGGAAAAACTAAGTATATTTCCCTTCATTCTATCTTGCACCCTATTTATTCTATTCTCTCTTTTGACCCTGTCCCTCTTTAGAAGTGTTTACTTTTGATTACCCCCTCCCCCAATCTGCCCTCCCCTCTATCATCCTCCTGCTCCCTTGTCCCCTTCCCCTTTTATTTTCTGTAGGGTAAGATAGATTTCCATACCCAATTGAGTGTGTATGTTATTCTCTCCTTAAGCCAAATCCAATGAGAATAAGATTCACTCATTCCATCTCACCTTCCCCCTGTTTCCCCTCCACTGTAAAAGACTTTTCTTGTCTGTTTTATGCGAGATAATTTACCCTATTCTACCTCTCCCTTTCTCCTTCTCCCAGTATAATTCTCTCTCACCCCTTAATTTTATTCTCCATATATCATCCCTTCATCTTCAACTCACCCTATGTCATATATTTATCTCTCTCTCTCTCTCTATATATATACACATATATATACATATATATACATATATCTTTATATGTCTATAAATATAGACATATAGATATATATAGATATAGATATAGATATAGATATAGATATAGAGAGAAAGAGATACATACATATAATTTTTTCCCTCCAACTACTCTAATACTGACAAAGGACTCATGAGTTACAAGTATCAACCTTTCATGCAAAATGTAAACAGTTCAACCTTACTAAGTCCCTTATGATTTCTCTTTCCTGTTTACCTCTTCATGTTCCACTTGAGTCTTGTATTTGAAAGTCAAATTTTCCGTTCAGCTCTGGTCTTTTCATCAAGAATGCTTGAAAGTCCTCTATTTCACTGAATGTCCACTTTTTCCCCTGAAGGAAAATGCTCAGTTTTGCTGGGTAGGTGATTCTTGGTTGTAACCCTATCTCCTTTGCCCTCCGGAATATTATACTCTAAGCCATGTGGTCCCATAATGTAGAAGCTCCTAATCTTGCATATCCTGATTGTGTTTCCACAATACTTAAATTGTTTATTTCTGACTGCTTGCAATATTTTCTCCTTTACCTGGGAACTCTGGAATTTGGCTACAATATTCCTAGGAGTTTTCCTTTGGGGAATCTCTTTCATGAGATGATTGGTGGATTCTTTTAATTTCTATTTTGCCCTCTGGTTCTAAAATATCAGGGCAGTTTTCCTTGATAGTTTCTTGAAAGATGATGTCAAGGCTCTTTTTTTGATCATGGCTTTCAGATAGTCCAATAATTTTTACATTATCTCTCCCGATCTATTTTCCAGGGCAGTTGTTTTTCCAATGAGATATTTCACATTGTTTTCTAGTTTATCATTCTTTTGGATTTGTTTTACAGTGTCTTGATTTCTCAAAAAGTCACTAGCTTCCAATTGCTCTATTCTAATTTTTAAGGAAGTATTTTCTTCAGTAATCTTGTGGACTTCCTTTTCCACTTGGCCAATTTTGTTTTTTAGGGCATTCTTCTCCTCATTGGCTTTTTGGACTTCTTTTGCCATTTGGTTTAGGCTATTTTTTAAGGTGTTATTTTCTTCGGTATTTTTTGGGGGGGTCTCCTTTAGCAAGCTGTTGAGTTGTTTTTCATGATTTTCTTGCATCACTCTCAGTTTTTCCTCTGCTTCTCTTATGTGCTTCTCAAAATCCTTTTTTGAGCTCTTCCTTGGCCTAAGACCAATTCATATTTTTCTTGGAGGCTTTGGATGTAGGAGCTTTGACTGTCTTGTCTTCTTCTGGTTGTTTGTTTTGATCTTCTTTGTCACCAAAGTAAGATAATATAGTCTGATTGTTTTTGCACTGCTTGCTCATGATCCCAGTCAATTACTTGAGTTATAAACTCTTTGTTAAGGTAGGAGTCTGCTTCCAGTGTGGAGAATGTACTGTCCCAAGCTTCGGGGGTTTTGTGCAGCTGTTTTCAGAGATACTTCTAGGGACCTGAATGTTTTCAATTCTTCCAAGATACTATGATCAAAGGCAAGTTGTTTGGTGTTTACTCCTTTCCTGGCCTGTGCTGTGGTCTATGAGTGATTAGAAGCACTTTTTTCTGTCTTGGAACTGTGAGGAGGATTTCCTCTCCACAGCCATTACAAGCTCCACCACTCCGGCACTCCTCCTCACCCCAGGACTGCCACCCAGAACTGTGACCCAGATCCAAGCATGGGCAAAGCAATAGAATCCTGCACCAGCAGAGAGATCCTTGCAATTCCCATCTGATCAGCCACCTGATTCCCCCTCAGTCTGTGGGCCAGAAGCTCCGGAGGCAGCCGCAGCCCAGGAGCCATGCTGGGGAAATGGAGCTGAGACCTAGTTTCTCTCTCACTGCAGACAGACTTTTCCTACTGACCTTCTAAGTTGTCTTTAGTGTTTATGGGTTGAGAAGTCTGGAGACCACCACAGCTCCCTGTGATTCAGTCCTCTGAGGCCTGCTCCAGGTTCACTGAGGCCTGCACGCCCACGCCAAACTGTATTCCTCTCTCAGCTCAGCATGATATACCTTTCTGATCAACCATCCAGGTTGTCTTGGGCTGGAAATTTGTTTTACTCTGTTTTTTTTTGTGGGTTCTGTTGCTTTAGAATTTGTTTAGAGTCATTTTTTACAGGTATTGGGAGGGGTTTGGGGGGAGAACTCAAGCAAGTCACTGTTTTTACTCTGCCATCTTGGCTCCACGCCATCATGTATCTCTTCTGGTAATTTTAGTTCATAGTTAACTAAACTCTAGCTTGCAGAATCTTAAGTATAACCTCACTGGCTTCTGAAATTAATACAATTGTTTGGTAAGTTGAACATTTTTTTTAGCATTGCTCTTATTTAGGACTGGTACATAAATTGATCTTTTCCAATCTTATGGCCACTGTTGAGTTAACCAAATTTGCTGGCATATTGAGTACAACACTTTAACAGCCTCATCTTTTAGGATTTTGAATAACTTGGTAGGAATTCCCTCACCTCCATTAGCCTTACTGTTAGCAATGCTTCCTAAGACCCACTTGACTTCATTCTCCAGGATGTATGTCTCTAAATCAGTAACCACACCATTGTTATCAGTAATGTCTTTCTTATATGGTTCTGTATATTCTTGCCACTTCTTAATATCTTCTACTTCAGTTAAATTCCTACCATTTTTGTCTTCCATCATGTCCTTTTGTGCATGAAACATTCCCTTAATATCTCTAATTTTCTTGAAGAGATCTCTTGTATTATTATATTGTTTTCCTCTATTTCTTTGGCTTGCTCTTTTAGTAAAACTGTCTCATCTCTCCTTTCCATTCTCTGGACTTCTGCATGCAGTTTGGCAAATCCTTTCCTTTCTCCTTTCCCTTTTGCTTTCCTTCTTTCCTCAGCTATTTAGAAAGCATCATCAAACAACCATTTTCCTTTCTTGCTCTTATTATTCTCTGGGATTTTTTTTTGTTGCTATCTTCTGTATCCTCTGTTCATAGTTCTTCAGGGATTCTATGTATCTGAACTAATCCTTTAAATCTATCTATCACCTCCATTTTATATTCATAATATATATTATTTAGACCATATCTATACAGTCTGGTAGTTTTTTCCCTATTTTCTTCAATTTAAATCTAAATTTTGAAAAAAAAAAGTTGCTCATACAATTCCAAAAGACTCATGATGGAAAATGTTAACCACATTTGGAGAAAGAATGATAGAGTCTGAATGCAGATTGAAGCATACTATTTTAACTTGTTTTGTTTTTTTCTTTCTTGTGTGTGTATGTTTTTCCCATTTGTTCTGATTTTTTTCATGACATGACTAATGTTGAAATATGTTTAACATGGCTGTACATGTGTAACCTATACCCGATTGCTTGCTGTCTTAGGCAGGGCAGAGTGGATGGAGAGGGAGATAAATTTGGAACTCAAAATTTTATAAAAATGAATGTTGAAAACTATCTTTACATGTAACTGGAAAAAAATAAAATACTATTAGGAAAAAAAATGCTTATGATCTGAGTCACAGTCAGTTCCACGTCTTGTTTTAAGTGACTGTATAGAGCTTCTGTACCTTTGGTTGCAAAGTATATAATCAATTTGATTTTGAGGTTGACCATCTGGTGATTGTGTAAAGTCACCTTTTGGGCTGTTAAAAAAGAGCCTTTGTTATAACCAGTGAGTTATCTTGACAAAACTCTATTAGTCTCTACCTACTTCATTTTGTATTCCAAGGTCAAACTTGCTTATTATTCCAATTATCTTTTGATTTCTTGCTTTGGCATTCCAATCCCTATGTTGAATGTGACATCTTGTGTGTGTGCTATTTCTAGAAGATGTTGTAAGTCTTTAAAGAACTGATGAATTTTGGCCTCTGGCATCAGTGATTGGAGCATAAACTTGTATTGCTGCAATATTGAATGTTTTAACTTGGATTTGAACTCAATGAATTCATTCTGTCATTTTTCTTCAGCGTACTTTTTTTTTACAGTTGGCCAATTGTATTTTTAAGGACTTGTTTTCTACAGTTAATTTTTGTCCTTCCTTTTCCAAGCTATTGACTCTCTTTTGCATACCTTTCATCTCTTTTCCCAGTTTTTCTCCTATCTCTTTTATTTGACTTTTAAAAATCCTTCTTGAGCTCCTCCAAGAGGGCTTTTTGGGCTTCAGACCAGTTCATGTTCCCTTTTGAGGTTCCAAATGTGGGTTTGTTGACTCCTTGATCTTCATTATTCCCATAATAAGAATCTATCATAGATTTCTTTTCGTTCATGGTGTTTGTTTATTTCCTGGCCTTTAAAGAGATTGAGCTCTCCTGCTGGGGAGCAGAGGGCACTGACCAGAGCTTCTTGTGTTGGGAGCGTAGGGCCTGGTAGCTGGCTTTGTGTGCTGGGGCCTCCAATGCTGGCAGTTGGAGGATGTAGGGTTCTGGCAGCTTACCTGGTGTTGGGCTGGAATCAGCAACACTGGAACTCTAGAGGTAGGAGTGGGTAGTCTGGCCCCTGGAGGTTGCCCACTCACCTGGGCCTTTCCTTCCTTCCACTTTCTTTGACTCTTTTCAGATGGATGTTTCTCTGCCTGGGGTGAAGCAGGAGCACTTCCCAGAGTTTTGTTGAGGCATTGGGAGACTGGGTTGCCATAGGATGCTGAGGCATGTGATGGTTTTTTGAGTCAGTTCTCACTGGTTCCTCTGCCTGTACTGAGACACTCGGGGGTCCAGGTATTGGTGTTTGCCTGCTCCACCCCTTGGGGTTCAGGATCTCCCCCTGGTATGCTGAGGTGGGGCTTTCCCCTAGCTTGCTGGGATGCCTCCTTTTCTATACTGCTCTGCTTCCCCAGGGCAAGAGGGGCCTTTCCCGTTAATCCCTCAAGCTACCTGGGCTACCAGACTGCTGCACGCCATCATTCTGCTGGTTCAGATGTTCTAGGGTTTTTCCTAGGGCGATATTTTCTGGACTTTCAGAGGTTAACAAGAGACAGTGAGAGTCACTTACTTCTTACTCTGCTATCGTGGCTCCTGGAAGCAGAATCCCATGGGTTGTTCTTGACAAAGATACTGGAGTGATTTGCCATTTCCTTCTCCAGTGGATCCCTTTTTGTCTGACTTCTCCACTATGACTTTTCCATGTTGGGTAACCCTACAAGATATGGCTCAATTTCATTGAACTATGTAAGCTTCTCCATCATGGCAAGGCAGTGATCCAGGAAGGGTAGATGTTCACTAACCATTCCTTTACTAATAGATTCTAGACTTTTGCCAGAAATACAAGAAAAGCTTGCTGGTCTACAGTTTAGAGATTCTGCAGTTTGATAGCTTTACCTTATATTCCTCATTTTTATTGATTTCACATTTGCCTCAAGCACTAGTTGTGTCTATAGATAATCAGATTATTGATCACCTTTTACATAATATCTTTCATTATCTCCCAGTTGTTAGTGTTCACCCCCTTCCTGATCACTTTGCATTTATTTATATTTACTCCTTTCCCTTGGTTCTTAATGATTTATAGGATTAAACATAATTTCTCAATTTAGTATTAAAAACACTTCACAATCTAGCTGCAGCCTATCTTTCCAGGATTATTGCACATTTTTCCTTTCATTCATTCTATGTTCCATTCCAGCCAGATTCTCATTCAAGTAGGAGTTTAGCTTGATGACCTTGTGAAGTACTTTAAAAATTTTGTATTCATCTAATATCTTGAAAAGCAATAGAAGTATAAAATAAAAATGAAAGTTTGTGGTAAATTTAACTGAAAGCAGATCTTCATTATAAGGGAAAAGGGATGAAGAGATATTAATGAATTAGTTTTCATTAATCATTCTGGAAAACTCTTTAGAATAAAAGACTATATAGCATGCTTTTCCCCCATGAAATAAGGTCTCCAACATGTTTCCAACACATTTCCCACACATTTATGGAACAGTATGGACCACAGTAGTGTAGAATGTATAAGCACAGGTGCGTTACTACCTACATTGTTGGAAGGTGTACGTATATTGATTCAATCGCAGATTCAGTGAAACATGGAAAGCTAGTCATTTATTACCACTAGTTATCTTTGCTATTAATCATCAATCACAAAGTATTGTAATACAATCTCACCATTTACTTTAGTACAAATGATGGAAATGACTCTTTTGGCCAGCTTTTAAAAATTGTTTAAGAAAAGAAAATAGCAATGATCTCACATCTCTTTAATTAATAAGTGCCTCTGGAAAAAAAATAGTCATGTAAAATTTGTTATTTTTATACCATGATTACTGCCACAGAGTACCATATCCAGTGTACTGGAAAATAAGCATAGTAATTAATTTTCATTACAATGTTTAAGAGTGGGTGAATGCATGTGCATGAACCATGTAGAAAATGAAAACTGATTTGTTCCCTGGAGAGCAAATTCCCTACTTTGGGTTCTTAAACTACAGAATAGAAATGACATTGAATAGTTGCTTTGGTAGAGAAATGTGATGTCTCCAGATGTTATTTTTTCTACTTGGCAAAAGAATTAAATTTTAAAAACCAATGTATACATATGTTTCAATTTTATTTTATCAAAAGGAATGAAACATAAATTCATGATGGGAAGTAGCTGTGTGGTATCTTTGATGAGGTGAAAATTCAGATGCTCAACTTTTGAAAGAAAATATACAACAACATAATCAACTAACAATTATTAAATGTCTGTGGTTTGCATAACAAACTAGGTTAGGTGTTGGGTGAGAAACAAAGTTTAGAGAAGACCTAGACCATCTCCTCATGGAATATAGACTCTAGTAAGGGAATAATAGACCAATACAGATAGCCATAATACACATTATTGTATAAAGTCATAAGAAAGTTACCAAAATATTATAAAAATATGGGAGTGGAAAGTCATTAACATTTTTGAGGGAATCAAGGAAGAATTCCTAGATTTGAATTAGATGGTAAAGTTAGGGACTCAACAGAGAAGAATTCAGTGAGAGTCTGATTTGTATGGGACATGAAATATACATATAAGCAAGGAAGTCATATAGGGTAAAGCTGAAGAGGTAAGTCATTCCATATTGCCGAGAGACCTGAATGCCTTCCAATAGTCATTCTTACCGTAGTGTGTGATGGCATGGCTGGTAAATATTAGACATTACTCTTACTATAGACTCTTACTATGTTTTAATAGACTCTTACTATGTTTCAAGCACTATGCTATGGTCCATGCTCTATGAATGACTTTTCTAACAGTTCTAAATGTGTGAATGGAATGTTTTGATAAGTAATGAACTCCCCCAACATATAAAGGTCTTCAAGTGGGGGTTGAATGATGAGTTGTCATGGGTGTTATAAATGGAAGTGATGTTTCAGGATGAATTGAATGACTTTCAAAATCCATTCTCACTTTGATTCTATATTATTTTGTATCCCTATTAATCATTTTATAGAATCGGTACCTTTTAGTATTTCTTTTATGTTGTTTAAGCACCCAGAATTTTTGTGACTGATTAAAAATTCACTCAAGTGAAAGTTCTCTCTCAAAAGTTGACAAGTCTCTTCAAGGCAAAGTTTAATTATCTTTTCCCAGTTCACCTCATTCTCAACCTCTCTGTAGTATTTGATACTGTTGACTAGTTCCTTGCTCCTCCATTCCTCTCTTGGATACACTTCTAACTCTCCAGGATTCTTTCTCCACCATACCCAGCAGATTTCTCCCCCAAGAAGATCCCTTCACCCTGAAGTCCTTTACTTTGCTTGGTCAGCTTCTCCCAAAATTTCCGTCTAATATCATTCACTGCTTTTATGGCTTGATCCTGACCTTCTAGACTTCTTTATCCACCAAACTTTCACAAAGTACCTTTTTCATCCAACCTTAGGTTATAGCTTCCTTTTTTGTGTGGTCTCCCTCATCAAAAAGTAAGCTCTTTACATCATAAAGATTGGGATTGTCTTTGTTTTTGCTTGTATTTGTATTCTTTATGATTAGAACTTTGCCTGGCACATACCAAGTGTTTAGTAAATGGTTATTGTCTTAACCACACTTTCCTCCTGGATATACTCTCTTTTTTCTGGGTTTTAATGACACTATTCTTTCTGGATCCACTCCTACCTGCCTGACCACACCTTAGTCTCCTTGTTCATTCCAAGATTCTATCGTAGGCCCTCATTTTTTCTTTCTCTACATGATCTTTCAGTAACCATCTATAGAAAGCTATAGAAAGACAGACAGCTAGCTATATATATAGCTAGCTGTCTGTCTTTCTATAGTTTTATATATACATAGAGAGAGAGAGAGTTAGTTAGTTAGTTATATCACTATAGATATGGTTAGATAAAGATGTAGATATAATTGCTATAGATATATTCAACCCAGATTCTCATCCATTAATTTTAGTCCCTCATCACATTACCAATTGCTTATTGACAATTTATTTCAAACTAGATATCTGGGAGGCATCTTAAACTCAACAATCTCCAAAGCTGAATAAATTATCTTCGCCCTCAAATCCTGTCGTCTAAACTTTTCTACTTCTGCCAAAGGCACTATTCTTCTTATCATTATCCTTAACTACTTCTCCCTATACATCCAATCAGTTGCCAAATGTTGTAATTTTTACCTCCATAAAATATTTTGCATCCAACTCCTTATCTCTACTCACATGGTTACCTACTATTTTAGCAGAAATTCTTATGACCACTCACCTAGAACATTGGTTGCCCTGCTTCAGCTTATCTTGCACACTGCTCCCACAATGATTTTTCTAAACAACAAACTTGCCCAGATCACCCTTAAAAAATTGCAATGGCTTTCTATTGTTTCTACTGCAAATTATAAGCTCAACTTTTAATCTTTCGAAGACCTTCAACACCTGATCTTAATCTATCTTTCCAGGATCATTGGTTATTACTCCTCTATTCCAATTTGTGAGTAGGTAAAAACGGTCTTTTCTCTGTTCTCCAATCCCTTTCTCCCTTTCTCACACATAGAATTTCATCTCTTATTCCTGGGATCACATCAACTCTGAAATTCACACCTCCTCAGTACTCTCTGCCCATTGGTGCCCTCCTTTGACTGGAGAAGATAAAAGATAGATATTGGAGAGCCATTCCTAGATTCTCCATTGAAGGAGGGGGGTCTGAGGCAGCCATCCCATCATTTCCCACCTAAGAATTCATCATGTCCCTACAAATGGTAACTTTGCTTCCCAGTTTCCTGATTTTCATGTTTTTATGTGTTACCTCCCCCATTAGATTGTGAAATTCTTGTTTAAACCAGAAGAAAAAAATTTTTGTGGTACATTTCAACATTTCTCATTACACTTCTAGAATTGCCATGAATGAGTAAGTGTAAAAGTGTATGAAAATCAAAGGAAAGGTAATGAAAGGCAAATTAATCAAACATTTATAGACCTCAATAAAGAGTTTATTTTCAGCAGGGTCAGTTGGCTGAATTAATTTGTTCAGCCTTAGCAATCATTCGTTAACGATTTAATACCTAGAGTCTTTACTTACTGGAAAATATAAATGTCCAGCTTAAATTTAATTTCTCTAGTTCAAACATTTTAGTTTCTAGTATTCTTGAATAATTTCTCTTATGAGATCGAGAGGCCTCACAAGGTTAAATAAGCATTGAATGATCATTTATTTTCCTAAATTTAATATTAGTTTCTAAAATTCAATAGTAGTATATTATTTTAGGATGCGAAATCAGAGAAAATAGCTCCTCTTAGTATATAGATATTCAGTTGTCAACACAAGCATCTTTTCAAGAGAACTCAAAAGAAACTGATTAGAAGAAATTTAATAGAAACTCTTTAGTCTGCATTCGTTGTCTAAACTATATGGGCTACATATTATGTTACTTTCCAATCAGGTATCTTCCAAAGGTAGAATGTTATGTATCTCAAAACAAATGGAAGTCTTTTCTTAAAAGACATCTTCTTACAAATTCATTAAACTTGTATTTCACTAAGGGTCATAATGGCAGAATTATTTTTGGCTTATTTCATACAGTGGGGAGGCAATGTGGCAAAATGGATAGGATTTGGGAAGTCATGGGTCCAATTTCTGCCTCTGACACATGCAAGTTTTGTAATGCTGATCAAGTTACCCCACCTCTCAGTGCTCTAGGCAACTGTCTAAGATTGTAATTTGCAGAGACAGTGCTAACTTGCTTTCTTAAAGGGCATTTTCCTACCTGGGGAATCCATTATTTTAATGACATTATCCCACTATATTGCTGTATGTTGATATTTTCTAACTATATATCACAATGCTTAGAATGCTAGACTTGGAGTCAGGCAGACCTGAGTTCAAATTTTGCTTCAGACATTTACTAGATGTGGTACCTCTGTCTACCTCAGTTTTCTCATCTGTAAAACTGGGATAACAATAGCATCTACCTCCCCCAAAATAGCATTATCTCCCAAGTTATTATTGAGATAAAATGAGATAACATTTGTAAAGTGCTTTGTAAACCTTAAAATGCTATGTAAATGCTAGCTATTTTTATAATATGCATCATTGTCATTATTGTTATTCTCAAATTTTCTTAAATCAAGGGCATTTTAAAATTGTAATTGGATGATATATATTTAGAACTAGATGGACTCTTAGAAGTCACATTCAAATGCTCTCATTTTATAGATAAGAAATGTAAGATCCAGAAAAGCTGAGTGATTTCTAAGTGACCAGCAGGCCCAAGATCCAAACCAGGTCCTCTGATTCCAAATCCAGCATTCTTTCCACTGCAATTAGTACTTTTTCTTCTCATTTTTTAACCAGTAGGGTAATGAACTCATCCATTGTGAATGATTATGTTTGAATCAGTACTGTTCACAAGGAAGCATTCATTGATGGTTCAAGGACACTATTCCAAACACCACATACCACAATCCTTCATGATTTGTGTAGTGTCACATACTTGATATTGCTATTCCTCAAAAATAATATGCCATACTTTCATCTCTATGGTTTTTTTTGCCCTAGTTGTCCCCTATAACTTGAATGCCGATCCTCTATACTTCTGGCAAATCAAAAGTTATATAGTATTTCCAGAGATAAATGAACAATTTCCAGAAAAGCTATGTCATTGGTGATTGGAATTCCCTAAATCCTAAAGCTAACGTGATAAATAAAATATTAGTAGCCCAGGTATTTTGTATTCCCCACTCTCCCAACAACATCTCTAATAGTTAGAGTCTGCCCAGGGTAATGGGAAACTCTCAAGAATGCAATTCTGAAGACACAAAATCAAACATTCCCATTGAAGAGGAAAAAAGGAGGAGGGTTGTCTAAAATGACTGATGTGGGTGCACACAGAATGAATCAATCAATTCAGATTTCTTTAAGATATGTACAGAAGAAGGAACCAAGGGCAGGTAAGAGGAAGATTGCAGTGATATTTGATAGTAATGTATGAATTATGTGAGGAATGCTAAATGTCAGAATGAGCTAAGGCTAGAATGGAAAGTAAGGGAATCCAAACGGTTTTATTTGTTTGTATATTTGTTTGTTTTTAGCTTAATTGTGGGGGAGGGGTAGGAAGACCAAATTAAAGATAGAAAAAGTTCTCAAGATGGATGGGACAGTGGTAACTAATGACAGAGAGAATGCAGGGCTGCTCCATACCTGTTTTCTCTTCCAAAGGGAGACTAGAATGGACAAAACAAAACAGCTACCAAGAAATAACTGTTATTCAAAATAGGTAAGCAAATAGTAAGAGTATATTGTTCTGTCCTTGATGAATTTAAGTCACCTAGCAAATTTGAACTGTGTCCTTAGATAATAAACTGGCAGCTGATTGTTGAAGAACTTACATATTTATTCTAAAGATTGTGGGATATGAAGAAGTACCATGGGATTATAGAAGGGCAAATGTTGAAATTAAGGGAAAAAAGGAGAGGAGGAACAGAATAGAATCTGTAAACTATAGGCTGGTGATCTTTTCTTAGAATTCTGACAAAATTCTAAAGAACACAATTTAAGCTGACATCTAGAAAAGGAGGTGTTGAATGTGAAAATACGCCATGTCTTTATTAGGACCAGTTCATGCTGGAAAAAAAATACATTATTTCCATTTTTGACAGGGTTACTAAAGTGTCGGATATTATAGATATGATTGATTTAGATTTTGCCAAAGATAGAGAAAATGGACTAATGATAGCTACATGAATTAAATAGATTAGAATGGGAGAATGGTTGGATTGAAAGAATAATCATGATTGAGAGTCATTGGGATGGAAGTTCTCCCTTACATCCAAAGCATCTGTACTTAGCCTTGGGTTATTTAATATAACAGTGACTTCAGCATAAATGTCACAATCATGAAATCTGCACATATCTCAAAGTTAGGATCGCTTCAATATTTCTATTCATTTTTTGTAACTGATGATTGGATTTATTTTCAATAGAATTATGATCTACTGTCAATGAAATATAGGGAAAGCAACATGACAAAGTTAAAAGAATGTTATATTTAGTCAAAGTGACAGAATGAATCTCTGTTCTGATACTTAATATTCATGTAATGTGGGGCAATTCACTTAGTTTTTATGGGCCTCAGATTTCTTATCTGTAATGAAGGGATTAGACTAGATGTCTTTTAAGATCACTTTTTGTCAAAATCTATAATACTAATAATTTATTCACAGATCAAAAGTCACATGTAATTTTACGTATAAATGAAAAATATCTGTGAGTATGTGTGTATATGCCGAACATACAGAGACTTGTTTTAGGTGAGAAGAATGTGACTGTGCTCTGCTTTAAGAGCACTTACTTCCTCAAAAGTTCGTGGTATTTGCAGCTTCATCAGTATGGGAACTCATTCAAACACCTAACCATATCTTTGTAACCCTGGCAATCCTTGTCCCTGGACTTCTATAAAGGAGGATAACCCTGAAACAAAACATCATTGAGGAAAGAGTGAAAAAAATCTAAAATCTTTTTTTTTTCATGAAGTATTTTACTCACAAAATTGAAAGAAAAAATATTGCAGATATAATGTATGATCACTTTAAACAACAACATCAACAAAACTCAACTTTTTGCTTAAATGTGTTAGGATTTTTCAATGACATTAATATTGCTTGCAAAAGCCAAAATCTGGCAAATGAAATAAAATCAGCTCATTCCAACAGTAAAACAAAACTCTCAGAATCAACTAGCATCACTAAAGCAATGTTTGAATTAATACACAGATATGAAGGCAGAAGAAGTTGATATCACCAGAGGATATATTCACTTGCACATAGGATGGTGAAAATATGCTAGTCCTGGCAATTTTTGTGTAAATATTTTTAAATGTTGCTTTAACCTTCTCTTTTTAACTTCTTTTTTTTGTTTTCCAAAGGAGATTGCAAAATAGAACTATATCTTTTATTAATTAGGTAACAATTTCAGAAAGGGTAAATCCCCTAGGATTATTTACAGTGATTAATGATGCATTATTTATACTATTTGTTTGATGTTTATAGTGAACTATATAATGGTAATGAATACTAAAGAGAAAATAGGAAATGAGCAGAAATAAGGACATTAAATCCTCTAAGTGATTAACAAGATGTTTTATTGGAATTAAATTCTTATACAAGATCTTCCCCCATAATTCATCAAATTCAATTAATGTTTTATTTTAAAACCAACATGACAGTAATGAACTATTCTAAAGGATTTTGCAATAATTTTGATTATTAACTAATGCACTTAGAGTGATTTGGTTAACTGGTATACTTTGAAGGGTTCCTGCATTATTAATAAATGATAATCTAAATTCATTCTGCTGCTTCATTTTGTCAATATTGTAGCTACAACTTATTATGTAGTTGGAAAAATCAAGATAATAACAGAAAACCTATTATAGAGTACTTAACTGAATCCAGCAAATAAAACCTTTTTACTTTTTTTTTTCCCTTTTGCTTGTTAGGGATTTTACAAAAAAAAAAAAAAAGTCTTAGGAAGCAATGATAATTCCTTGGGGCACATTCTAGAATTTGTTCATTTTCCCCCCAAAATGTCCTCACAAAACATATTTAACTATCACTGACAAAGATTAGAAACTAATTGCACTTATGAGCTTCAAATTAACTGTTAAGCCTTAGGCTAAGTATTATAGGCAAACTTGTTAACTTAATTTTGTACAAAGATAATGAGAAAGTGGATAACTGTCCTCATCACTTTAGCAGAGCTAGCCCATTAACTGTTGAACACTGGGGCTCTATGTATATACTCAGAAAAAAATGAAGAATTTTCACAATGGTAAATTTCAAGTGAAGTAATACTATCTACCTTTTGTGACCTATACACTGTTATCTCTAAAATGAGATGTTCGGACTACATGGCCTCCCGTATCTCCATGTGTATAAGATAACCTGGTACAACCAGGAATTTATCAGTTTTTATACTATGCAGAAAAAGAATTACCTGCCAAATTACATGGTTAGTCCAATGGAAGGACATATTAGACATTTTCTCTAGCCTGTTACAAATAATTTTGGCAAGATTTATTAAAGACCTTTGTAAAATATGTAGCTAATAAGTTGCTCTAAGTTTAATAAATAGCTTTCCTGTCTATGTCTCCTACCTTATTTGCTTAGGGTAAGCTAGATTGAGTTAGAAAAAAATTTTTTTAAAAATAGTTTCTTAGATAATTAAAAAGAAAAATAAATGTTTATAAAATGTGAAAATGCTATCATGAATTTTTGAAAATATGCTAATTTGTAACACTGGACCCTTAAATTTGAAATATGGCCTTTGAGAAAATTAAGGTTTTTAGGAAAATTAAAGTTTTTTTAAATTATTTAAGGTTGTAGTGTTTAATTGTTAACATTAATGACTAATTCCCTTTAGTCAAAATTTATTCTCTAAATTATAATGTGCTGTTATCTATAGTAAGATATAAGAAAATTAAAACTTAATAAGGGGATGATGAAAGCACCTCTGGGTTGAGACCTCAGGTTCTCTCAGGGTTGGAGGGGGGCAAATCATATACTTGTAAAGATCTTAACACAGTGTCTGGTACATGGTAGGCAATATATAAATGTCAACTATTGTTTATTTAATTAAATGTAATTACTCTATACTGTTTTTAATGGGATTAGTGTACAATACCACATTGTTAAATTAGTAAATGTATTCAAATGCATGGATGTTATTTGACTGACCAACTCTCCTCCCACAAAAAATCCCCACAAAGTTCCATTATGATCCAGAATATTATTTATGTTGTATAGTTTGACTTTTAAAAAATTCTTATATTTTCATCACTGAATCAGAAATCCTGTTCATTTATGAAATTGGTTGATAAAGAATGTATTAAAATGCTAATTTTTTTTTTGAGTATATTTTCCTAAAGGAATCTGTGAAGCCCCTTGGGACTTGCTACTTGGGCAAGGTTATAAGATCTTAACAACTCTGCTGACAATTTATTGTAAAATTCTGAAAATGCTGAAGTTTGAGAAACTAAAACTAACTCCCAGACAAAAACAGGAAGCTCATTCCTTATTGAAAGTACACCTGAAAGAGTGTATGCATGAGGAAGTAGCTAGTTTGTTTATAATAAAGAGGAAGAGAGTTCTATCTGATTTGACTAACACATATTATGAAACTGTCTCTTAATAAATCTTATGTATTTAAAGCTGCATCTTTGAGTCAACTTAGATGTTATATTCAAAGATTTTAATCTTTTCTTAGGCAGATTGGAGGTTTATAATAGCCAGTACCTTTCTAGTATTAGGTTTTAATATAAGATAATGGAAATATCCTTGTTGGTGTTCATTGTTGGCTATTGTTGGAACCTAAGAGAAATAATAACAAGTAAGCCCTAAGTTGTGATTAGTGAAATTTCTCTAGTTAATGTAAAATCCTGTGGGATTGTAATTTGATATTGTTGTCTGAATTTGCTTTCAGATATGGTCATTTGAGATGTCATTAAGTCAATAACCAAGGGAAATGCCAAGTGCTGCCAAAAGAGACTGCAATCAAAAGACTATTATAGGTGGATATCTGTCCAGGCAAAAAGTTGATGGGACAACCTTACAAAGGTGAAGGTAGGATTTTCTTGGTTCAGTTGCCCATTGTGCTGTTTTTCTCTTGAACAGGATATTAATTTTTAGCCTCACTTAATACCCTATGAATATACTGGGGAACTTAACTATTGGCTGTAAACTACAACTCTATTCTGTAAGCAAACAAAGCTAGGGGATTTTTTTTTTCTCTGTTATAACTGTGTCTTTCATTGTTCCTTTTGTAGCAATTTTCTAGATTAACATGAAAGATCATAATTGAAGGCATATGAAATTAGGTTTCTCATTCTTTCAGAGTTATAGGAGGATAATATCCTCCTAAGGGGAGAATTAGACAAGGAATATGAGAAAAGTTGGCAAGTATTAGTAAAAGTTTCCCAAGAGGTTTTCAAGGTTCCCAAGAAAGTTTTATAATTGAAGAGAGTAGTAAATTCTGAAGGAAAATAAAAGCAAAAAGATCAAACTGGTTTTTTTTTTTGAGAATTGGGGGGCAGCTAGGTGGCGCAGTGGATAAAGCACTGGCCCTGGATTCAAGAGGAACTGAGTTCAAATCTGGCCTCAGAAACATAAAATTTACTAGCTGTGTGACCCTGGGCAAGTCACTTAACCCCATTGCCTAGCCAAAAAAAAAAAAAAAAAAGAATTGGGCAAAATATTTCTAATTGAGATGCACAGGTTCTCAAAATTGAATTAACAATTTTAAATAACAACTTGTCATGTGAATGATGGGTTCTTAATTTGATGATTCTTCTTATAGCCCTGTTTGGGGAAATGTAGTAAATTGTAAGATTTTAGCAAAAGCAAGTGACAGGGAACCAAAGAACCAGATCTACTAAAAGAAGTTTCCTTGAGAACAAGACCTACTCCAGGATATTCAAGAGAAGAAAATTCCAGAGACCAAACACTACATGAGACACCTTAGACTCAAGAGGCTGATTAAATGGATATTAAGAGTAGGATATTAAGATGTAGAATAACTTGATGTAAAGTAATGATCATTATTATATACTTTTTTTTTTTGAAGGGGGAATGCTTATGCTTGTTGAGTTTGTGGAAATTTAATGGTTCTATCTCTGAAACATGTAATGCTCTCTCCTCCCTCCAGGTGGAGTTTGCTGCAAATTCATTTGGTGTTGAATGTTCTCACTGCTGCTGGAGGACTAAGTGACCTTGTAAATATACTGTACCTTTTTGAAGCTGTAATTTTTGCTTTACTTTTAAAGATTTTGATGGGATGATACATGGTTCATTAGATATTGATAATTTTTACTATTCTTTGATTTACATCTTGAATGACTACTTAGGTAAGTGATTCATTGAAAAAGCATGCCTCCTCCAAAGATTAAATGGAGGAATTGTGATATTAAAATGTGACAGACTATTATTTCATTTAGACTTAATAAGGTTACCATTCTCCCTCATTATGTGACTTTAAATTCTTTGAGCATTCACCTTTAGTTCCCTATTTCCCTCTTGTAAGTCACCTACCACCCAGTTTTAGAAGAAGCTTACTTAAGGTGAATGTCAAATGTATTCCCTGGAGCACTAATGTCAGATATTCCAGAAAATATAAGTTGCTGTTATTGCCCCAGGCTGTGAAAAATCTCTATTCTCTGATTCCAGCCAATTATAACCTGATGATGCCCATGTTGCTACAGATTGTGCCACTTTCTTTTCTTTATTTTTTCCCTTTCAAGGTTTCTCCTTAATGACTATAAAAGAACTTTCTTCACTTTGGGGTGCTGTGGTCCTTGGTTACTGGTGGTTCTTGGACCCCCATTTATTGGAAATTGCTAGTTTTGCTAATAAATTGACCATGCTTAGAACTTTGTTGCCTCAGTTTCTCTCATTTGTAGATTTTAACTATAACAGAGCATCATAGCTTACCTATGTTCTCTCCTGTCAAAAACTTGTCTGATCTTTCCTTTCCTTCCATCAAAAATAATTTCTTTCTCCTATGTAATCACCAAACACATTGCTTTTCATAAAGTGCTTGTATTTTTCTCAATACATAGTTGGGAGGCAGAGCTCTAAACAAATTCTAGAGCAGCAGAACCCACAAAAAGACAGAGTGAAACAAATTTCTAGCCCAAGATAACCTGTATGGTTGATTGGAAAGGTCTATTGCACCAGGCTGGGAAAGAAACACAATTAAGCGTGGGCACGCAGGCAAAAACCAAGGCCTCAGCGAACCTGGAGTAGGCCTCAGGGGATTGAATCACAGGCAGCTGTGGTAGTTTCCAGACTTCTCAACCCACCAATGCCAAAGACAACTTAGAAGGTCAATAGGAAAAATCTGTGACCCTGGTGAGAGAGGAGCTCAGTCCAGCCACAATCCTGGCACATTCCTGGGGTGGTGACAGCTTCCAGAGCTCTTGGCCCACAGATGGATGGGGGATCAATCATCTGATCAGAGGGGGATTGCAGGGATCACTTTGCTGGTGCTGAGGCAGGATTCTCTTGCTTTGCCCATGGTTGGATCTGAGTCGCAGTTTTGGGTGGCTGTCCTGGGGTGAGGAAGAGTTCTGGCATGGTGAAGCTAGTGGTGGTGGTGGAAAGGGAATCCTCCTCACAATTCTAAGTTAGAAAAGAGTGCTTGTGGTCATTCAAAGAACAGATACCAGGTCAGGAAAGGAGTAAACACCTCACCCTTGACCTTATCACCTTGGAAGAACTGAAAATGTATAGGTCCCTAGAAATATCTCTGAAAACAGCTGCACAAAAACCTAGAAGTTTGGGACAGTACATTCTCCACACAGGAAACAGACTCCTACCATAACAAAGAGTTTAAAACTCAAGTAATTGACTGAGATCATGGACAAACAGTACAGAAAAGTCAGACAATAGAATCTTACTTTGGTGACAAAGAAGATCAAAACATACAACCAGAAGAAGACAACACAGTCAAAGCTCCTACATCCAAAGCCTCCAAGAAAAATAGGAATCAGTCCCAGGCCATGGAGGAACTCAAAAAGGATTTTGAGAAGCAAGTAATAGAAGTAGAGGAAAAACTGGGAAGAGAAATGAAAGTGATGCAAGAAAATCATGAAAAACGAGTCAACAGCTTGCTAAAGGGGACCCCAAAAAATACTGAAGAAAATAGCACCTTAAAAATAAACCAACCCAAATGACAAAAGAAGTCCAAGAAGCCAATGAAGAGAAGAATGTCTTAAAAAGCAGAATTGGCCAAATGGAAAAGGAAGTCCAAAAACTCACTGGAGAAAATACTTCCTTAAAAATTAGAATCGTGCTAATGGAAGCTAATGACCTTATGAGAAATCAAGACATTGTAAAACAAAACCAAAAGAAGGAAAAAAATAGAAGACAATGTGAAATATCTCATTGGAAAAACAACTAACTTGGAAAATAGATCCAGGGGAGATAATTTAAAAATTGTTGGAGTATCTGAAAGCCATGATTAAAAAAAGAGCCTTGACATTATTTTTCAAGAATTGTCAAGGAAAACTGTCCTGATATTCTAGAACCACAGGGTAAAATATAAATGGAAAGAATCTAATGATCAACTCCTGAAAGACATTCCCAAATGAAAACTCCCAGGAATATTATGGCCATACTCCAGAGTTCCCAGGTCAAGGAGAAAATATTGCAAGCAGACAGAAAGAAACAATTCAAGTATTGTGGAAACAAAATCAGGATAACACAAGATTTAGCACTTTCTACATTAAGTGACCAGAGGGCATGGAATATGATATTCTGGAGGTCAAAGGAGATAGGATTACAACCAAGAATCACCTACTAGCTAAACTGAGTACAATCCTTCAGAGGATAAAATGGATATTTAGTAAAATAGAGGACTTTCAAGCATTTTTGATGAAAAGATCAAAGCTGAATAGCAAATTTGACTTTTAAATATAAGATTCAAGAGAAATACAAAAAGGTAAACAGGAAAGAGAAAATATAAGGGACTTATTAAAGTTGAACTGTTTATATTCCTACATGGAAAGATGATATTTATAACTCATGAAATCTTTATCAGTATTAGGGTAGTTGGCGGGGGAAAATTACATGGGTAGAGAGATAGAGAGATAGATAGATAGATGGCACAGGGTGAGCTGAAGATGAAGGCGTGATATCTAAAAAATAGAATTAAGGGGTGAAAGAGGATTATACTTGGAGTACGCAAAAAGGAGAGGTAGAATGGGATAAATTATCTCACATAAAACAGACAAGAAAAAGCTTTTACAGTGGGGGAGGTAGTGGGGGAAGGTGAGAGGGAATGAATGAATCTTATTCTCATCGAATTTGGCTTAAGGAGGGAATAACATACACACTCAGTTGGGTATGGAAATCTATCTTGACCTACAGGAAAATAGTGGGGAAGGGGATAAGAGAGCAGGGAAATGACAGAAGGGAGGGAAGATTGGGGGAGTGGGTAATCAGAAGCAAACACTTCTGAGGAGGGACAGGGTTAAAAGAGAGAATAGAATAAACAAGGGGCAGGATAGGATGAAGGGGAATATAGTTAGTTTTTTACAACATGACAACTATGGAAGTATTTTTCATGACTACATATGTATAACCTGTATCAAGATGCTTGCCTTTTCAATGAGGGTGGGTGGGGAGGAAGGGAGGGAGAAAATTTGGAACCCTAAGTTTTAAAAACAAATGTCAAAAAATTGTTTTCACATGCAACTAGGAAATAAGATATACAGGAAATGGGGTATAGAAATCTATCCTGCTCTACGGGAAAATAGAAGGGGAAGGGGATAATAGAAGAGAGGCAAGGATGATAGAGGAGAGGGCAGATCAGAGGAAGGGATATTTAGAATGCACAACCGTCGTGGGGTGGGAGAGGGGTGAGATGGGGAGAAAATTTGGAACTCAAAATCTTCTGGAAGTGAATGTTTAAAACTAAAAATAAATAAACAATTAAAAAACAAACAATACATAGTTGGACCTTCAGTGATGTTGCTACTCTGTCCAAGAGTACAGATCCTATCCCATGTAAGTATTCTCATTTTGTTCAATTCTTGCCCATGTCTTTCTATCAATCCTCTATAACAGATCAACCCAATAAACTGAAGGATTTCATATGTTTCTTTTAATATTTTACAGGTAGTCAAACATCACTAGTGCTATCTATATTATCTGTTATTCCAGCTGGTTCCCTGGAAATAGAAAAAGAAGTGAAGGATAACAAAGACAATGTGCAGCAGAGACATACTGGGACATAGTGCACAGAAAGGAGGAGGCCTAGAGAAAGCAGTGAGATAACAAGACTGGGAGACATCAATGATCCTGAAGGGACAGAGGCATGAGTTGCCCTCCTCTATATGCCTTGGTCACATATATTTCCCTCCATTCATGTTTGCCAGGTGTGTTTACTCTTTTCACCAATGGTGGGTATATTTGCAGAAGGGTACAGCCTAAGTTCAAAGGAGAAACATTGTATTGCTATATGTCCTACTATATGATCTAAATTCCTTTGTTTTGAACTATTTCCTCTATTGGACTAGTGAGAAGGAACTTATACCTCCCTTAGCAGCCCAATTCACATACACGCCCTTACATATACAATCTGAATACTATAAATTTTCTGTTAATCTCTCTATCATTTTACCTAAAGAGAGTTAGTCTAACTTTACTTCTTTGTGACTTCGACTCTTTGGACTGTCCTCTAGATTCTAATAGAAAAAAATATAATCCATTGTGCATAAGATAGTCCTGATACTTGAAAAAATTTAAATTGTGCCCATTTGAAATTTCTTCTCCCTAAACTAAATATAAAATACATCAAATATTCCTCATATAGCATGAAGGATTTTCTACTTTCTGGGTACCATTGCTTGGTTACTCCCTACCTTAACAATGGTTCTTCTATCTGATAAAGCTAAAACTTATCATAATACTACAGGTATGGCCCTGATTAGGGTATAGTTTAGCAGCAATATTATGTTGCTTTTAAGGTAGTTTTTTTCTTGGTAGCCATTTTATACTCCCAACTTATACTGAGCTGCCTCTCTCCTACAATAACCACATATTTTTCATAGAAACTGGTCTATAGCTATGCCTCTCTCATCTTATTCTATTGAAGTTTATTTTTTCTTATATTTTTCATTTATCTCCATTAAATTCCATCTTAGTCTTTTTACACAATGTTCTATTCTGTCATGATCTTTACGGAACCTGACTTTGCCATCCAGCTTATTTGCCATTTTTACTAAATCTACATTTGCTGTCATTCTGATGAATAACCCATCTCTGTCTTTAATACTATGTTATTGAATAGTGCAGGACCAAGCACAGATCCCTATGGCATGCCACTGGAAACTTCCAAGTAGATGTCAACACATTAATTATACTTTGGGGATCAGATTTTTAAATCACTTTTAAAAAATATGTGTGTGCATGTGTTCTGATCCTAAACTCATCCCTGTCCTTTTTTCAAGATATTTTGTTTTAAACTCCAAAGTTCTTTGACCAGGTAGTGCATTTTTGTCATTTTTTTGGCAATTTCCCAAGGGCCTCAACGTGTTCCTTTTATGTAAAGATTACAAGACAATTCCCTTGAGACTGAGAACAATTTTAGAATCACATGATACATTTTATTAATGAAATATTGACTTTGGTTCTCATGGATTGATATTATATGTCTTGAAGAATACTTAAATAGACCAGAGGAGTAGTTCTTAAACTTTTTGGTTTTAAGACAACTTACACACTTAAAAATATCATTGAGAACTCCCCAGCAACAATTGGTTCATACAGGTTATATTTCTCTCTCTCTCTCTCTCTCTCTCTCTCTCTCTCTCTCTCCCCCCAAGGCAACTGGGGTTAAGTGACTTGATCAGGATTACACAGTTAGTGTCAGGTGTCTAGTCTGAGACTGAATTTGAACTCAGGTCCTCCTGACTCCAGGCCCAGTGTTTTATCCATTGTGCCACCCAGGTGCCCCTTACAGGTTATATTTATTGATATTTACCATATTACAAATTAAAATATCTCAAGGTATCATTATTCTCATGAAAATAGTTTTGACTTTTGAGTACACCCTGAAAGCTTCTTTGGAAACAGAAGGGGTCCTCAGACCACATTTTGAAGACCATTGGTGTGGAGGAATCAGACATATTATAAGCTAGATGTGAACATAAAAGAAGTTGGTTCTAGCCTAGGTCAAACTATATTGATTTAACCTTGACCAAGGCCCTTAGTATCTCTTGGACTCAGTTTTGTCATCTTTAAAATGAAATAGTTGGACAGGTTTATCTCCAAGGTATCACCCAGCACTAAAATTCTATGATCCTATCATCAATAGTATCAGTTTTTTTTTAATTCAGGGCAATAAAAACATCTAGGGAATGGAAGGTTTTACTTTATTCATCATTTTAAATTCACTTCAGCCTCTTAGCTTGTATTTTCTGATATACTTAAATTTCAGGTAGTAGAATCCAGAGTATGATATTTAGCACACATGTGTTGTGCCATCTTAATCTTTATCTTTTTTTGTTTTTTGTTTTGTTTTGTTTTTGTTTTTTGTTTTTTTGACTGAGGGTGAGATACGAAGAATTGGGGAAAATTCATTTTGATTATTTCAATAAAAACTTTAAAGTCAATAACAATATGAAATCATCTTTACTATGACTCTCTACAACCATTGGTTGCAAAAAGGTGCAAGGCACATAACTCTACTAGCTTGCAAAGCTACATTTTCCATATGTGTGTGTGTGTGTGTGTGTGTGTGTGTGTGTGTGAAGAATAAATTCTACTTCAAAAGCATGACCAAAGCAGTGGTGGGGAGGAGAGCTCAATACAACAAAGGACTTGATCTGACCTCTGTTTTAGTTAAAGCTCTGTCATCAGATCACCTTGGAAAAAGAACAAGATAAAACAGAAGGAAACAACAAAGAAGGACTTTGATATAGAACACAAATATTAATTTAATTGTCTTATCTCTTTACTGTTTAGAAAGTACAGTTTTTTTCAAACAATTTAGTTGTTTTCAGCTTAATATGCTGATAATCAAATAATGTTGACATTCACAAATATGAACATGCACGAGCTCAGTGGATGACTGACAGTTCAAAAGAGATGATAATTCTTCACGGCTTGCAGTATCATAGAGAGAGGGGTGACTTTCCTCAGTGAATACCAAATATTATAAAAAATTTACTAATAGTTAAACTCAAGAGGATAAAGACTGTCTTTCATCAATGAAACTTTTTTTCTTTCATGCAAAAGCCCAATTTTTTTTTAAATGGAGAAAAAAACACTCGGTAGCAAAAAAGTATCTTGGTAAAATCTTGAAAATCTATTTGGAACAGTACAGTGAAGGAGTGATGAATCATCAAACTTTGTACCTAACTGTATGTTAACATATTATGGTGAATATGAAAACAAAAGTATTTGAACTCTCATTCTATAGTCAGATAATACTGATTTAAATAATTGGGAACTTTTCTGGGAAATAAAAGGATACAAAACAGAACTGGGAACCAAAAAACAAAAGTATAATCTATAAATGATACTAGACGATACTAAAGTCCTTAGGGTTCTTGTTCCAGAGGCCAAGGGATTTTAGCAAAGCAATACTGAGATAAAGGAAAGTTCCTCCAATCCCCTTGTACAACAGATGTGGTCCTGAGACTGTAATCAGGAAGACCTGAGTTCAAATATGGGCTCAGATATTTACTAGCTTTGTGACCCTAGGCAAGTCACTTAAATCTCTGTTTGCTTCAATTTTCTATGATTGTAAATGGAGATAATAGTAGCACCTACCTCTCAGAATTGTGAGAATCAAGTGAGATAATATCTGTAAAGCATTTCACACAGTGCAGCATATAAGAGGTACTATATTAATTAAGAAACATTTAAGTGCATACTATGTGCCGGAAACTTTGCTAAGTACTGGAGATATAAATAGGTACAAAAGACAGTCCCTGTTCTCAAGGAGCTTGAAGTTTAGTAGGGGAGACAACCTACAAACAAGTATATGCAAAGCAAGAGATATCTATCTATCTATAGGTAGATAGATAGATATAGATATAAATATATAGATATAATGTGTGTACATATGTATGTGTGTATATGTGTGTATATATACATATATGTATATATACATATATGTGTATATATACACATATATGTGTGTATATATATTTATATCTATATCTATATATATGGATATATATAGATATATATAAGAAATAATAGAGAGAACACACTGGAATTAAGAGGGATTGGGGAAGACTTCCTGAAGAAGACGGGATTCATCTTGAACTTAAAGTCAGGGAGGTCAGTAGTCAGAGCAGAGGAGGGAGAGCATTCTAAGCACAGAGTACAGTCAGAGAAAATGGACAGAGCAAAGAGATGGAGTGTCTTGTTTGTGGAACAGCAAGGAGACCAGTGTCATTAGATTGAAGAGTATTTAACAGAGAATTGAGTTTAAGAAGAGTGAACTGGGGGTGAGGAGGGGAATTGGATATGAAGGGCTTTGAATCCCAAGCAGAGTATTTTCTATTAGATTATGGAGGCAATAGGGAGCCACTGGAATTTATTGTGTAGGGGTGCCATGATTGGATCTGTGCTTAAGGAAAATCACTTTAGTGTCTGAATGGAGAATGATTGGAATGGGAAGAGTCTTGAGGCAGGCAGACCCATCAAGAGGCTATTGTATTAATCAAGGTGTGAGGTGATTAGGGTCTGCCATAGAGTGGTGGCAGTTTCAGAAGAGAAAAGGGGATGTATTCAAGAGATATTACAATGATGAAATTGATAGGCTTTGGCAAGAGCTTGGAATGGGGAGGTGGTGGGAGGAGGTGTGGTGAGAGATAGTGAGGAATTCAGAATGATTCTGAAATTACAAGCCTGAAGGCCTTGGAGGATGTTGTTGACCTCTATAGTAATATGGAAGGTAGGAATGAGGGAAAGGTTTAGGAGGAAAGAAAATTAGTTCTGTTTTAGATAGATTGAGTTTAATTTCTGCTGGAATCCATTTGAAGAGTATAGAGATGGCAATCAAATCCGTGGGAGCTAAGATCATCAAGTGAAGTAATATACAGAGGTAGAAGAAGCAGACTCATGATTGGAGGACATGATCTGGAAAAGAAAGAATCTAGTAAATGAGAGAGGGAGAGAGAGAGAAAGAGAGAGAGAGAGAGAGAGAGAGAGAGAGAGAGAGAGAGAGAGAGAAGTGGTCAGACAGGTAAGGAAGGAACAAATAGAGAGTGGTGTCTCAAAACCTAGAGAGAAGAGAGTGATAAGTAATATCAAAGGTTGCAGTGAGGTCAAACAGAATGAAGATTGAGTAAAGGTCATTAGAGTTTGCAAGTAAAGTATCATTCGTAACTTTGGAGAGAGCAGTTTTGGTGGAATGATAAAGTCAGAAGCCATATTGTAAGGGTTTAAGAAGAAACAGGGAGGAAAGAAAGTGGAAACACCACCTGTAGATGGACTTTTTTGAGGAGTTCAGCTACAAAGAGCAAAACAGATAAAGCATAGCAGCAGTGATGGAAGGATAAAGTGAAGGTTTTGTTATGATAGGGGAAATAAGGGAATGTTTTCAGGCAGTAGGGAATGAACCAGTAGACAGGGAGAGATTGAAAACAAATAAAAAATAACGTGGGGATGACATAGGGGGTAATCTATTAGAGAAGATAGAATAGAATGGGACTGATTGAACAAGTAGAAAGGTTAACCTTGGTAAGGAGGAAGGTCACTTCATCATGTGAGACAGGGGGCAAGGAGAAGATTGTGGCAGAAAGCATTTCAGTGATAGGAGAAGAGGGGAGTAGAGGGAGTTCATGGCAAAAAGCCTCATTTTTTTCCCTGAAAAATATGAGGCAAGGTTCTCAGCTGAGAAAGGAGGGATTGAGGAAGTCATGGGAAGTTTGGGGAGGGAAAAAAGGTTTGGAACAGCCACCCACTTTAGTGAGCAGAATAATGAGTTGATAATGGTAGTATAGTCAGATTGCCTAGATGCAGTGAGGGCTCAGTTGAGATTGTATAACATAAATTTGTAGTGGACCTAGTTAGAACAGTTACATGATTTTTCTCATCTTTGTTCAGTATCACATATATAAATGTTAGCTATTGTTGTTATTTATTGTTAATTACTTCAGTTGATATAATGACAGAAAGCAAAGAAAAAAATAACAGTGACAATGTGATACCAACAATGTTTTAAAACCTATCATCTTTCTGAAACATGTGGACATCTTTTTCTGATGGAATTAATGGAATCAAATATAGAAGAAAAAATGAATTGGGCACGTCCTTAGAGACTTTCCATTATTAAGCCCTAAAGAGTTTAAGAAAGATAGTATAAACTATGAATGAAAGAGGAACCTGGCCACTAAGAGGAAATTACTCAGGGTAAGGTGGGGGAGGTAGATTTCTCCCTGCTTCTCTGTGGACTAGGTCATATGGAAAGGGTGGGCAGGCATTGGAGCCCTTTTTAGAGGACATTCCTTCAGGAGATGGGAAGAAAGGGATTATATTGGCCCTCTCACTCTACCATATCAGTCATGGCATTTAGCAAAAATTTGACCATAGAAAAGCATCCTGACTGAATGGTAAGTGGCACTTAGGAATGCTTCGTTGACAAGACTCATGAAGAGGGGTGGGGATTTCTCTCTCCTTCCTCCTGCATTGACTATAGCTTCTAGAAGGCAATGGATATTGACCATGGCATCTAGAAATGACTTGCCCACAGAGAGACACCCAGTCTAACAGTTTGAGAGTTCATTGAGTCCAGTTGGTCTGAGGCCCAGTTGAGGAATGAAATATACATACACTCCAGAAAAACACAGCTATATAAAGACAGTCACTGAAGAAGGAAACAGGTTTGAGAAATGAAACTCCTCCTAAATCAGAAGAGATCCTGTTATATGGAGAAAAGTAGACTCTGGGAATTGTTCTAAGCAGAACAACACAGATGTTTCCTCCAAGAGGAACCACATGAGGACTGTAAAATGAGTAGAAAGGGCCTCCAGAACCTGCAGTAGCAGGAGTTGTGTGTTTTGCCTTTGCAACCTGTGCTCTATACGTTAGCCTCATAGTCATGTATACTAAATTTGAGCTCATTCTTCATATAGACAATGTGTATATTTCTGGGAGAATGTGCTACAGTTGTAATGCAATGGGAATATCTTAAAACTACTGTTTTTGTGAAGTGATCATAATAAATGTATTTTATAAAAAAAGTGTATACTGGCTGACGGTTAATTGATAATCATATTGATGGGAATTGAAGAGCTTATAATGTTATTGAGTTTATCTCATAGTCTGACCCTGAAACCTGAGACCCTTGGCCCTATGGGAACTCAATGTGGAAGCTTGTTAGTGAGAGGTGAAGATGTAGCCCAAAGGCAATATTAAACTGACATTCAGTGGAAGATGGATCTCCTTCACCTGTTACTTTAGAAGAGGTGAAAGAGGTAGTATATAGGCTGAAGAGAAAGTTTAGGAATTAGACTGTGACAGCTAGGCTATTGGCTCAGGCTATTCATGTCATAGAACCTGTGATTTGTATAGGTCCCCACTTTTACCTGAACCTGATATCTTTTAAGGACAGCAGGAGCAGACCTTGGCCTTTCTTATCAAGGGTGAAGTAGCTAATAAAATGCGGCAAAGGTTGAATAGGTTGCCTCTGGAAGTAATAGATATCTGCCAAAGGTTACTACATGCTAATGTACTACCAGAAATTTACACCTTCTCAATTCCTATATTTCTTGTCCATTACCTGTGATTGCAGTATGGACATGACTTTATTAGCCACATAGAAATGTAGTTTTATGCATTTCTGTTTGGATCCTCTTCTTAACAATCACCATGGCAGTGGTCTCTGATTTCCAAAGACAAAAGTTATTTCTTCCTTTTAGGAGCTTTCACTACACCATGCTTATATATCTGCTATGCTCTTATCATACTTGCCAATCCCCACTGCTCTACAGTGAAAGATATGAGGCAGCTGATGTTCAGTTTGGTACCTTGTCTCTGGAGAAGTCAAGATCAATAAAAGCTGTACAATACCTGGGGACCACAAAAATGCAGGAGAGAAAATGGGAAACCACATCTAAGG
The DNA here is from genome assembly GCF_900497805.2 of Vombatus ursinus. NCBI lineage: Eukaryota > Metazoa > Chordata > Mammalia > Diprotodontia > Vombatidae > Vombatus > Vombatus ursinus. Next base: position 13,750,800 of record NW_020954687.1, read on the forward strand.
GAACAAATAGGATTAGATACTAGAATATGAGCCCAGTTAAATGGAGATAAATAAGGTACTCCAGAGATTGATAAATGAAAGCGTAAGAACTCGAATGGAGTCTACTAGTCAGTACACTAAGTGAGTTAGGAGTACATGAAGTTCAGTCAGTTTAAGATGAAGAATATGTGTTGCTTTATAATATTGTAGACTTCCCCTGTAGCTTCCTTTTCTCTTTGGGCATAGTACTCATGTTCTCTTCAGTTCTAGGATTATAGGAATAATTAATAATTTTAGCTCAATGGAGTGCACACACACACACACACAAACATACATACACACCTCGTGATGTGTTAGCTTATTTGCGAAAAGAGGCAAGAATTAACATTTGGATAAAATGAACAATTTTAACTGTTTACATTAGGAAATAGACTATATTTCAATAGTGAGGATGAAAGAAGGAAAATAAACTCAGAATCTGAAAAATGTTAAAGAATCTAGGAGATAAAAATTGCATATTAAGGATATAGCTATCTCTACACATGAATCAGCTTAATAGTTTTGATTGGTCTGACCAGTCAAATCAACTCCCAAACACAGCTTAATTGATTCATATATATAAGCAGCAAGAGTATTAAAACATCACTTGGTTTCTGAAGATTTTATGATGTCTATAGATAAGCAAAAATATGACTCTTTGGGTATTGGTCTTTATAATTTAAATATGACTTTGCAGCAATTATCATCCAGTATTAGGATTTTTTAAAGTGGGAAATGGGATAAAAAACAATGATTATTTTTATATGAATTTTTAAAGTAATATAATGACAGAATCCTATCTTGCTTGTATACATTTGCAGTTAGATTTAAATGTATTTCAGAATCAATGATTTTAATGGAAAATGTCACCTCGGAGGAAAAAAAATAAACATGAATCCCCAGGAAGTTAAACAGATGTTGTACTTAATCCAAATTTATGTGAGACACAAAATGCCACATAGATGTTGATGAAACAGCTGGACTACGTATACATTCATCTGTGTCATTTTGATTATCAAAGAATAGAATAGGATCACAGTTGACTGGTTGGTAGTGGCATGTATGGGGAGTGCTTATGTATCAAGGAAACACACATGGAGGGAATACCCAGAGAATGTGTATAGCCAGAGAACTCTTATGATTAGGACATACTAGGAACCCATGTGACCATAGTACACACATGGATTGGACAATTCACACCTCTGGTGTGGCAGATTTATTAATATCTTCTGGTTATGGCATACACTTCTCTGATGTCTGATGTTTTCTTCTTGTCTTCTCTGCTTTCTACTGGATGCATTGTCTCTGTTGGGAATGCCCTATCTCCTGACTATGTTTTCTTTTTTTTTCTGCTCTATTCTAGGAATTTTGTTTTCTTGTTTGTTTGTTTCTCTACAGGTCTCACAGTCACAAAAGTTCTTTTGGTTACATTTTCTGGGCTATAGCTCTCAAGGTACACTGGTTGGGCTTTGGACTTCCATCTGAGTAGATGGCCTCTAGTCACTAGACAACCTCTCCCTGTCAAGAGCAGTATAGCTCTTTAAGTCAACAGTCAATGTGATAATCTACCTATAGGTTAAATCTACCTAAGGCAGCCAAGCAAAAGCCAGCCAATGTGTCCCATATGTTATGATTAATTAAGCCTAATCATTTTTCTTGGCTATATTTGATGTTGAGTTAAATCCTATGGTTCCAGATAACTATCTGACTTATGATTAGAGAATTTTTTAAAATTCCTATTCAAGCCCTAATGAGGACCTTGAAGCCTTGTGCCCATTTAGGATAGTTTATCTCTTTATTTCCCTCCCCCAGATTGATATGAGCTACAATGGAGATTTGCTCTATGGAACCCATCTTCTTTCTACATCATCCTTGATTGATATGTAAGTTAAATTTAGTAATAATAAAACCTAAGTAAAGAAACAAGTCATTTGCTCATCACCTTCCTTATCTACTCTTCAGCCTCTTAAATCTATATCTATATCTATATCTATATCTATATCTATATCTATATCTATATCTATATCTATATCTATACCTATCTACCAGCAATAACATGAATTAAAACTGAATTTGTACTGTCATCTGACCAGACCAAAGCCTTAACATCTCCCTACATCTTTCTATGTCAAACCATAAAGGAGATGCAAAGTTCTAAAAGCAAAAGAACTTTTAATTAAGGAAGACCAGGAAGGAAAACAAGGAGTAGAATCAAATAGTGAACATTCTCTATACTTATGCACAAAATGTCTGATCTCTCTCCTGCTTTTAAGGGTATAACAACCAATCTTCCCTTTAATTAACTGTTTTCCTCCCATAGCTGTAGGACAGAATCATTTCAAACTCACAGTTTGGTCAATGAAGCATAGAACCTCACACCGTTTGCCTTCTTAGTTTCTTTTCCTCTATTCTCAGTTGAGTGTATTAGTGAGTGGATAACTCCAAGGAACTGGACAAATGCAGATGGACTCCTGCTGTGGTCTGGGAATCATCATGCCATGTCAGGTCATGTCACAAACCTCCCGTGGAGGATGTGATAGCTTTAGCAGGACTACTGCTGGCTTCACTCAACCACTTTTCTGCTCTCTTTCCATATGGCTTCAATCTTGCCCTTCTAAATCCAAATCCCCCCTTTGAAATAGCTGATTCAGGTAGCTTCTCTGCCTCTTCCAACTCCTCCTGAATGGTTCTCTCTCCAAACAACTACTATTTCCTTCCAAGTTCACACCAGCTACTGCTTTCTCAAGTCCATGTGGCTGCTATCTCCTTACCTGTCTAAATACATTTGATGTGATACCCTGCTATCAAGGCAAGGTATCCAGGGAGGCTTATCTTCCCAGAACTTCCTTCAGTGAGCAGTATTTCTGTATATGATTGGATTATAGAACAGTTAAAATGCCTGCACATTGTGCTATACTGGAAAAGCATAGGCAGTGAATGTCATGAAATCATAAAACCAATATTGTTGTCTGGATTGTGTGACTAGCTATGTGACCTTTCACCTCTCTGCAATTCAATTTTCTCATCTTTTGAGTTAGTTCAGAAAAAATCTTTAAGTTTATTTCTAGCTCTAAAATTCTATGACTCATGGAAGGAGTCATATGTGTATATAATATTTTGTTATATTTTATATTAGATACACTGTATATTATATCATATCATATCATATTATGCTATACTATACTATCATATTATATTGTATTGTATTATATTACATTATATTATATTACATTATATTACATTATATTGTATTAGTATGGATGTGGGTGGGTTATACTCCCTCCCTGAGTCATAGAATTTTAAAACTGAAAGTAAACTTAAAGAATCTCTAGGTAAAGTGACTAACTCAAAAGATGAGAAAATTGAACTGCAGAAAGGTGAATCATTCCTTGATGTCACTGTCAGAGACAGAGAACTCACATGAATGAAGGAAGCATCTTAACTCTACCATCTCTACTTCCTGTTATTCTTTGCCTAATTTAAGGTCAAGGTCAGATGGCTTCCAGGTGTCCCTGCTTCCCTTATGTAGAAGTGATTCCTTCCTCCTTGAATCTCTTAGGCCACTCTATTTGCCTCCCTTTTATGTGCTTAATCATTGTATATATCTTGTGTGTTTATAGTAATTTGCATGTGGTCTATCCCTTTAAAACCAAAGCTCCATGGGAACATGTTTTTCTTTGCATCCCAGGGGCTTAGCACAATGCCTGGCAAATAGTAAAGACTTAATAAATATTTTCTCTTTGACATTGATTAATCTTTTCTAATTTTTATTATATCTATTTGCATATATATCCCATCCTTCTATTAGACTGTCAAGTCTTTTATGGCAAGGAGACACTTCCATTTTTCATCTTTGTATGCCCAACACATAAGATAGTATAGTGCCTTACAAAATAATAGACATTTTATAAATGTTTGTTAAATTGAATTGGTTAAACCCCAGATGATAGTTTTCCCATTCACCAAAGTTTATGTTGATATTCAAATAAGCTTAGTCTCTTTCCTCAGTTTCAGTCATATATCTCAAGCTACTTATTAAATGTGTCAAACTGGATATCCTGTAAGCATTTATAAATCAACCTCAACATAATCAAAAAAGCTGATTATCTTTTTCTCCAAATATTCCTTGCTTATGAACTTCTCTTTTCCATCTAGGGCACCAGCATCCTTCCAATTTAACTGAGTCAACGACCATGACATTATATCCTTGACTGCTCACTCTCATTCATCTCACGTCTAATCAGTTGCAAATTCTTGTTGTTTCTACTGTCACTCTATCTCTTATATATGTTCCCATTATTTCTACTCACACAGCTACTGGCTTATTTCAGGCCTTAATTTCCTCTTGCATGGATTATTGCAGTACCTTGTAAATTGGTCTCTTTGCCTCAGGCCTTGTCCTACTCCAATCAATCTGCACTACTAATTTTCCTAAAGGTCTGATATGGTCAGACTCTATTCAGTAAACTCAAAATGCTTCCTGTCCCTTTAGGATAAAATATAAATTCCTCTTTTTTTGGTACTGAAAGCCTGTCACAAACTATCATTAAATTGTCTTCCTAATCTTATTATATAGGTTACTCTCTTTCTTGCACTGTGTGGTCTAGTTATATATAATGAGCTTGCTATTCCTCACACATAACCTTTCATCTTTGCATCTTTGCTTTTGCTTTGCTGCCCCACTACCCATCCCTGAAATTCACTCCCTTCTCTCTTTTATCTCTTTGAATTCCTTGTTCCCTCAAAACTGCTGACATGCCACTTTTTAAAGAAAGCCTTTGCCCACCTTCCAACTGTTAGTGCAACCCCTCAAATTAACTTGTAATTATTTTACATAGTTTGTATATACTTTTACTATATGTATAAATACACAAAATAAATATCACAAATGAAATGTGACTAAATCTATGTAATACATATTATATATATATTTACAGTTATACGTGACATGAGACTAGATATGTATATTTGTATGTAATATCTATTTATTCTATATCGATGTTACTATCTAATCCATCTATCATCTATCAATCACATATCTTAAGTTATCTTCCCTATCCTATATCTCTGATAGAATGCTAGTCTTTTGAGGAAGACTGTTTCATTTTTTTTATCTTTGTACTCCCAGCACCTCTTAGAGTACCTGATTTACAATAAGTGCTTGCTGATATTGTTCAGTCATTTTCAGTAATAGCCAACTCTTTGTGACCCCATTTGGGGTTTTCCTAGCAAAGATACTGCAGTGGTTTTCCATTTCCTTCTCCAGCTCAATTTACAGATGAGGAAACTGAGGCAAACAGGGTTAAGTGCCTGAGGCTGGATTTGAACTCAGATCTTCCGGATTCCAGGCCCAGCACTCTATCCACTGTGCTGCCCAATAGTACCTATTGATTCACTTTTTGATTACTAAATAATGACTTGAATTGAACTTTATTAAATGAGTAAATTAATAACATCATCATAAGCAACAGAATTATCTATCACCTTAATGTTTGCACATTTCTAGGCACAATGAACTCTCTGATAAAAAAAGATTGGGTTCTTATCCTCCAGGCATTTACGTTAAAGTTGAGAAAATATTGCATATACATGAAAATATAACATATAGACATGTACAAATAGATAATACATAAACATTAAGAGAGTTCCATTCTCTAGGGAGGAAGGAGAAGAAAACTGAAAGAATCCTTTTCATTTCATAAATATACTTGCTAATAAATTTTGTTTAATGTTTCACTTATTCTGGGTTTGTTCCTGTAACAGAAAACATTGGGGAATTTTCATCAAGTATTAAGCTCTGACAGCTGGTATTTTTTAACAACTCATCTTCTATTCTAAGATTGCCTATTACAGAACCCAGTACAGTTTTCAGGGATTCAAAGAGACTTTTTTACTTTTCATTTTCTGATATTGACAATATGACAAGATTTTGATAAAGGTTTCACCTTACCTAAGGGGGAGAAAAGCTTATTCTGCCCTTCAGTTGTTGGGCTGCATGCATGTAGTTAGCATTCCTTCAGGCATAAAGCTTTTGGTCCTGTGATTGGAGAAACACTAGTATTCTGAACAGAGAATGCTCTTGTGGGAAGGGATAATGGGTAAAGACACACAGAGCTTTAGTAGCAGCCAAGCATGGCAAGCAACTTTCTCCCCTCTTGTGATTGTTTGATCCATGTAAAACAGTGGGGTTTATCAAATGTAAAAGCCACACTTGGGTTTGGTCGAGGACATTCTTTATTAATTGTAGAATTAAGAGCAATGGATGCATCTATTAAAGTTGATTTCAAATGTCATCTTCAAGGTAAATTAATGACTTTCCTCATGTTCTCACATGAAGAAACATGGAGATTTTAAGAACCTTATCTATGCTAGCAAGAGAGGTATAAAATGTAGAATGCTGAGTTGGGAGTTAGGAGAACAAAGGTTCAAATATTGCTTGTGACACTTATTATCCAGGTGGCCCCGTACAACTCACTTAACTTATAAGTGTGTCAAGTAACTTCCAAGAATCTACAAAGTTTTTTTTTATTTACATATACATATATATATTTACATATTTTTATATATATATATAGTGTGTGTGTGTGTGTGTGCTGCGTTCACACCTCTGGAGTTTCCTTTGCTAAGGAAATTTCAGATCTTTAGCTTCTTAATATACTTATAAAAGAAAGAAGAAAACAGTAGGATAAGTCCTTCATAATAAAGTTAGTTTCCATAGATCATTCGTGACTTTGAAATACACTCATGGGCATGCTCATTCTCATGCTTATTAATAGGTCTTGTATAAGTTTCCTAGAAAATTACTCATAAGCATGGAGGAAGGTATTCTGTGAATTAGAGCTGGAAATTAGTTATCACGAGCCACGTGTGAAATATTTAGAACATTATTTTTAATTTCACACTAAAAAAAGCTCAATAACAGCTCATATTTAAATTTGCACAATACTACTAACTTACATTAATCTACAGTTTTAAGGCTTACAAAACCCTTGATATACATTGTTTGAGGATTGTTTCCTCCCAATCACCATACGGAATAAGTTCTAAAACTATTATGTTCTCTGCTTTACAGATGAGTGTACTGAGGCCCATGGTATTAAAGTGATATACCTGGGGTCCTATAGCTCAAGGGTGGTAGTTACATGATTCAAACTAATATCCTTTAACTCCCAGTAGAGAATTCATATCACTACACCACACTGACATGATTTACATTATAACCTCATGGAAAATTTTACATTTCTCATGGTTCTGCTTGCTATATTTTCTCTCATTAGTAGGCATTTGAAAATTATTCCAACAGTGAGTATCTTGATCGCTGCCTTTCCCTGCAACTGCCTAGAGTTTAACTGAATGCCTAGTGAGACAGTTGGCAGAGGTAACTATTATTGCGCTCATAATGATGAAAACTATAAACAACCTTCCCCCCCCCACCCTGGGGAAGCTAGATAATACAGTGAATAGAGTGTCAGGTCTTGAGTCAGGAAGACAACTTCCTGAGTTCAAATCTGGCCTCAGATACTTACCATGTTTGCCTCAGTTTCTTCATCTGTAAAATAAACTGTAGAAGTAAATGGCAAATTACTCCAGTATCTTTGCCAAGAACAAACCAAATGGGGTCACAAAGAGTCAGACATACTGAAAAACAACTGAACAACAACAGTAACCCCCCAACTAAGTTACAACTGCTGGGTGTCTTTGGTTAACATAGGCAGAAGCATTTATTACATCTAAGAAATTATATCTAGATTATTTTACCAGTCATGCCTAATATCACCAATTGTCCTATAGTCTTCTCAGGTTAAAATGGTTCCTTTTCCTATTCAGGGACTCAGTTGTCACATCTACTTGTATGTTTATCAGACAAGTGTGGACTTGAATCTAGGTCTGTATGCACCCAACCCTTTCATTTTTATGAATGTGAGTTTTTGTGTATCAACACTCTGTTGTTTGTGGCTATGGATTAATACCTAAAGACAGCTCAGAGATAAGGGGAGCAGATAGGTAGATGGACTGACAGAAGACAGACAGAGAGATAGATAGATAGATAGATAGATAGATAGATAGATAGATAGATAGATAGATCATAAGCATTTTTATTGCATCTTGAAGTCTTCAAAACAATTTTTCATAGTCTTCATATTTGATCCTTACAGCAACCCTGTGAGATTATTGTTGTCGTCATCTCCATTTCACACATGAGAAAATTGAAAGTCAGAGAAATTATATCTTGCTCATGGAAAGCCAAGGAAACAAAGCAACTTGAGTAGGCAAGACCAAAAGTGTGAAAAAAGAAGAGAATCAGCAGGATGAAAAGCCTTTATTTTCCTTTTCTTGGTTCCAAACAATTGGTACAGTCAATATTTTTTCTGTATCTTATATGTTTACTTTAAAAATTCAATCAAATGTATGATTAGGAAATTATAGTTTAGAGAATTATAATTAATCAATTCACATTTATTAGGCACTTACTAAATGCTAGGCACTAGAGATACAAAGAGAAAAATAAAGAAATAGCAAATGGCTGGTAGGAAAATGAAAATTGTAAATGAAATATTAAATTATTTAATCAAGAAAACATAGCAATTCAGGAATAGAAAATAATGATTGAACACACTGGTTCTCAATCATGTTTTAGGGTATAAACCATGTTCTCTCAATTGTATCTCTATGTTACATGCGTGAAACCTACCTATTTTTCACTCACTGTAGCGATGCTCAAGTATTGTAATAACAATAACACGTAAGATGGAAACATGGCATTTGACATTAATTAAATCTACCAATCCACAAATGCTCACAGGGATTTGTGTGACATGTGAAAAGGAAAGTACAGGCGTAAAATTGATGAGCAAGTGCCAACATGACTATATATCTCTGACATTTTTATATTCTTAATCAACTAAGCAAAAAAAAAAATAACTGTTATATGTTCATCACAGTAAAATACTGTCAGCAGTCTTTTGATGAACATGTTAAAGAAAGTATGAGATTTGGAATCAGAAGAACAGGATTTGAATTCTGTATCTTCTTCTTTTCAAGATCCTTTGACATTTCACCATCAAATCAAAAATCACCAGATAATTGAGATTCCCTAATATAATAAATGGACTTAACTAGGTAATTTCTAAAGTTCTTTCCAGATCTAAATCTGTGAAATCTATGAAACTAGGACAGAATATTCTGCTTAAGTGTACATTGAAATTTCTGTGTAGCTAAGAAAGCTGACCACAGTGCCATTTCTCCATCCAAATTTAAAAAGATATTTAAATTTAAAAAAATGCAGGCTCATAGTGACAATTGAAAAAATAAATTTCTGGCATATTTTTTGATTTTGAAAAAAATATGAAGTTACACCTATTTTTACATACATTTTTTCATAATTTTTTAGACAAATGGATAAACATTTTAATTCTTCTTATTTTGTATAAAAGCAAACAAACAAAAAAAAAAACCACTGGCTCAGTTGAGAGATTGCTCATACTTTCCTAGAGGAAAAAAGAGTGAATTTCAGAAATGATCCTTAAAATAACAACCTATTAAGGTAATCACAGATGCCAGAACCATAGAGCTCAAGTTAAAAGGCAATCTAAAGGCCATATTACCAAACACATTTTACAAATGAAGAACCAAACTCTAAATAGTTCAATGACTGGGCCAAGATCACACAGGTAGTGTGGATTGGGTACTAGGCCTTCCCATTCTAGCACTATTTCCACTGTACTAGAATGTAACCAGATGTGATAAATCCTCAGACTGCAATAGAGCTTGTTCTACTCCAGTTTAATTTGGGGTACAATTTGCCATTTGTACTACCTGCTCTTGATATGCAAATTGATCAGCAAACTCCAGTTTTTGTTTTTGTTTTGTTTTTGTTGTTGCTGTTATTGTTGTTATTGTTGTTTTTAACCTAATTGAATGTCATATAGCAATGGAAAGACATTCTCCGTCCATTTTGTTTTATTTTTCTTGTATGGATAGTCAGGTCAAATACTTTGAGTAGATAACAGCTCTCTTTCAGGAGGCTCTGTAAGTCAGAGCTGTGGTGAAACTAGCACAATGGCCTCCAAAATCAGGGAAATCTGAGGACTCTATCATCCACAAGGATTCCTTATTTAACCTGGATCTGGTGTTGTATCTCTTCCATCACAGTGATGTCACCTTTTGTGAGAAGCTAGATGGCGAGATAGAGTGCTGGTCCTGAAGTCAGGAAATCCTCAAGTCAAACCTGGACTCAGACACTTAATAGCTGTGACTCTGAGCAAGTCATTTAATTGCTCTCTGTCTCAATTTTCAACTGTAAAATAAAGATAATAATAGCACCTACTTTCCAGGGTTGTTGTGAGAATTAAATAATCAAATGCCTTTAGGACAGTGTCTGGCACATAATAAGCACTCAGTAAATTCTTGTTAGTAGTTATGATCAGAGAATTAATGAATAAGATTGTCACTTTAAAGTAGTATTGAATGACTTTGACATAAGAATGGGAGACATTTTGAGATCTAATTTTGTTCTATATAACTTTTTTATTTAAAAAAAAAAGGCAATAACTAACCTGGGGTCTTTATTCTCTAAATTCAGTCAGTTTTGAGATGGTAAGACAATATGTATGTGTGTGTGCATGTGCGCATGTGTGCATGTGCGCATGTGTGCATGTACATGTGTACACATATACGTGTGGGTATATATACATATATAAACATATACTCATGTACACACACATCCATATACACAGAGTGAGAGAGTCCATTATTGTACGGCACTTGTAAAATTCTGCTATTTCTCTTCTAATACTCTCATCTAGTATGCCTTCATTTCACATGCAGATGGTTAAAGATAAAAAAAAATAGATGGTTGGTACTTTTAAATGTTGTCTCAGTTGCATTTTAGGAGGGTATTAATAAGACATATTTTCCCATTTTTTAACCATCTTCTCTTTGATATATTTTGTGAATTATTTCCTCAATACCCTAAAATTGCTAACTCTAGTATAAAGTTCTCCTATGTACACTTGTTCTAATCAGGTTACTTTTCAGGTCCTTGTTCTATGGATTTCATACTGAACAACTTATTGTTTAGCCTGAAACCCAGAGAAAGTGTCCCTATGGGTGCAGGGTAAATTGATGATCCTTTTGAACTATAGAGGTAAATGAGGCCCACAGAGACAGTCAGTGACTAGTAAATACAGGCTCTAACTCTCAAAGAATTCTATTAACCTCTGTGTTTAGTCTTATTTGATATAGCCAAGTTTTGGTACATGTGTTAAGGATTCCAGATCCCCTTAGTATAACTGTATATAACTGCACTTCCATTAAGACTGTGAACCCACATAGGGTAAAGCTATGATTGGATAGTCTCCCTTCAAGGAGCTGCTAAATGTGTGTGGCTTAATTTTCACAGGGCAGACAAAAACGAGGATGCAGAAATTGCCAATGGAGTATGTGTGTATTAAATATGGAAATAGATAAAAAATAAAATTTTCTTTCCTTTTTGTATGAGTGACTGTCCATGTGATTTATATACTATTCAATAAACATTGTTGTTAATATAAGTTAGCTTTAAAGTGAATGAGGTAATGCTTTTGTACGTTCTGTACCTACTAAAGAGACTGCTTTGAAGTCAATATTACCTAACTGCCTCAACTCGTTGCTGATAAGAATAGCAGACTGAAAGGAGGAATACTGACCCAAAACAGTTTATACTTGGCAATACGAGAGTCAAACTTATTAGCTGCTGTCAGTACCAAATGGCTTTATACCTAATCTACCTCTTTTATCTCATTTTACTTAGGGTCAAATATTGTCATATTAATTATTATCATCATTTCTTAGAAAGTCTTTGGATGATTGAAGATAGACAATATTTGATGAATAACTTATCTATTTTTGGGTTTAAAATAACATGTAAGGTACTTTGGAAACCTTAAAATGCTATAAGATTTTTAATCTTATCTGAAGAACAGACACATTACTAAACTATAAGTGCATGTTGTTTTTTTTTTTTTTTTTGCTTTATAAGTAGAACATAAACCAGAAAAAAAAATTGTTAAAGGATACAGATTATGGGCAGGCCTATAAAGCCACTTCAGATGCCCTTGCTAAGTCAGACTTCAAAGGTTTTCTCTGGGGAATGAAACAATGGAGGAACTCCAGAAAATGACAATGGCAGATGGAAATAATTCAGTTCATAAAGTGAGTGTAGTCAGGAGACAGAAGAAAGATGCATGATGAACCATTACCTTCGGGAAACAATGAGAAAACATAATAGATGAGTGTAGAGCAACAGATGAAATCAGATCCAGAAAAGAAATCTCTAGTGAGATTATAACAATTTCTACTTATCAAAGGATATTATATTCATAGAAACAGTGTTGAAATGGCAAGAAACTTGCATACTGGCTTTTGAACCACTCATTATTCTAAGTGAACATAAAATAGCAGAGAATTATGATTTTTGTGATTTTTGGGAACAATTTGTACTTTTATGTCTTTTTTTGTTTTCTGAATAACACAGCTCATTTAAATGGTGAGTTTTTTAATGAATCATGGGATGAAAGGTGACATGTACATACCATCAATGTTAAATGGAATGACTTGGAACCAATCTCCCTCAAGTGTCTGTGTACCACTATTTTGAAGGCAGGAAATGGAAATTAAGGAAAGCAAATACACTTTATTTTTCCTCAGAATTTTGCAAATCAAATATTTAATAATGCAGTGGATAGAATGCTGGGGCATATTCTGCATTATTTGAGTTCAAATCATGCCTCAGAAAATGGTGATATAAAATCTTTTAACTTCAGTTTTCTCATCTGAAAAAAAATGACAGGTTGGACTTGATGTCCTCAGAATTCCTTTCTAAGTTTAAATGTCTAATCCCACAACAGTGTACTGGTCTTTACCACTTTGTATGTGCTTGTTTATTCATAGTTTGTCTCAATTATTGTCATTTTCATTTGAAAGAGCAGTATTTAGAGAGCTATAGTTTTGGAAGTTAACTATAACAATCCCAATTTGTGACAAAATCTATTTGTGAAGACACAAGGACTCAGATTTGAAAAGAATCTTAAGTAGCATCTAGTCCAATGTCCTTCCTTCTACAACCATCCAGTCAGGTCACTTGACTTCTCTTTGAACACTTCCATCAGTGGTTAGCTCACAACTTTATAAAACAGAGTTTTAGAATTCTACTTGATAAATACTTTTCTTCTTAACTTGAGGAAAGTCTGCCCCTCTTCCCCCTTTATAATGCCCATCCATTGATCTTAGTTCTAACTTTTTGGAATTATACAGAATAATTCTAGTTCATACAACATTCCTTTGAGAAATTGATGGCACCTATCAAATTCAGTACCTTCAGGACATATGTTCCCCACATATAGTCTAAAATAGGATTCATTACTGTTGTTGCTATTGTTGTTGCTGTAGAATAGCCATATCACACCCTGTTAGCTCATGGTAAACTTATTAGTTAACTCAAGATTAATAATAATAATAACACATCATTTATATATGCTAATTATGTGACAAACACTGTCCTAAGTACTTTACAAATAGTTTCTCATTTGGTCCTCACCACAACCCTGAGAGGTAGGCTCTACTATTATCCCTATTTTATAGTATAGGAAAGTGAGGCAAACAGAGGTAACGTGACTTGCCCCAAAACCATACAACTAGGAAGTGTCTAAGGTTAGACTTGAACTCAGATCTTCCTGCCTACAAGTCCACTGCTCTATCCACTACACCACCTAGGAGCCTATTTCTTTCTCATAAACTTTTTGATAAGCTAGGCTTCCACTATCCCTGATGCAGAGGTTCATTTGAATAATACATGTATTAAATGTCTATTATATCTAAAGCCTTGTGCTAGTTTCGGCTGATAAAACGGTGAAAATGAACTAGACCATTCCTCATGAAGCTTGTATTCTACTGGAAAGACATAAAATGTGTATAGATAAGTAAACACAAAGCATGTACAAAGTAATACAGATTGTCCAAAAGGTCTCTGTGAAATTTTAAACTGTTATAGTTTTAGAAACCCTGTATAAAAAGAATTTCAAAAAGAGAGAGAACTAATTGGGGGAATGAAGAAAGGTGTTGCTTTGGAGCTGATGGCTGAAATGACTTAAGTTAGGGATTTTATGAGGTAGCAATTAGAACAGAGTTCATTTCAGACATTTAAAAAGGCATAGAGGTCAGGGCTAAATTACTGTGCGAAAGGAAAAGATGGTAGGTCAGTATGACTAGAACACAGAGCAAGAAATGGGAAACTGATTGTCCCTTCCTGACTTGAGTATCTGAACAATCTCCCTACAGACACATCCCAGAATTCATCCCAGTCAAGTCAAAAGTATCTCAAACTATTATTGAGTCTATTGAGGTGATATAACACCTTCATTCTGGAATTCAGTGTGTTAGCTAAAATATGAGCTTGACATCTTCTGCAAATGTGATAAGTATGGTCAATTAACGAATAATAAATCAATAAACACTTATTAAGTGCCCATTATGTGACAGGCATTAATCTAAACATTGAGGATACAAAAAGAAGCAAAAGATTGCCCCTGAAATTAAGGATCTAATAATCTAATAGACTGACTTGTATGGCTTCATTTAAGTGATTGAAAACGTTTTGAACCCAATAAAAATCTGCAGCTAGAGATCTTCCCCCTTTCTGATATAAATCCATTCATAAATCCTTATTGGATACATTTGTTCAACAAATTCCTTCCAAATTCACATAATTTACTATGGTCTAGACTGCTATCTTTTGCTCACAAAGATGCAAGAGTATTCTGCAAGACTTCATGAAATACCTAGTTGCACTCAATATACACTATTTCTACGATCCTCCTCTGTTGTAGGACAGTGGTCATGAAAACTAGTGAGGTTGTGGAAAAAATAGTGGACTTTTAGTCTGAAGATATGAGTTGAAATCTAAGTTCTGACATCAGCTACATAACTTTAGGTAACCTGTTCATCTTTACTGAGCCTCATTTTCATGATCTGTAAAATGGGGGAAAATACATGAAGAAAATTCCTTATATCATGTTTAAAAAAAGTAAAAAAAACTTGGTAATTACCTATCTATGTCTCTATCTATGCTCTTGGTAACTCCATCCAAGTAAGAAATTGGTTTGGTAAGTTAAGTGGCATGGCCAGTCACAGAATGTCAGAACCAAAACTTAAACTCAGATCTCCTGACTCATTCTGATGAAATGGAAAGCATGTTGCATTTGGTATCAGAGGACATTGATTAAAACCCACACTCTGGTATTTGCTGCCTATCTGACACTGGACAATTTATTAAACCTCTTTGGGACTCAATTTCATCTAAAAATGGTTGAGGTAAAGAGATAACCACTGAATACCCTTCTAACTATTTTGAACAAATCCTTTATCAACAATATCACAGTATCTCATTTTTTTTCACAATGATGTTGTAAGCATAGTATGTCTTGATTTTCTTAAGGTATTTGAAAAGTCTCTCATATTATTCAGCTTCCTTAGTCAACCCATGCTGGTTTGTAGTGCTTACCATTTTCATTTATAAATGCTTTAAAATTTTAGTAAGAGAAAATTTTGCCAATAATCAGTCAAGCTTTTTAATTTCTGGAATTTTCATTTTGGAAAATGGGATAAAATTGCCCATCCCTAGTCTTCTGGAACCTCCTAAGTCTCAGAAGAAATGATAAATATTATTTATGTTTAGACAAATCTAGTTATTTTATTGGATCCTTAGTTATAGAGTAGCTTATTTTTCTCTTTTAATATTGCTTGATTTATTTTAATTTTGTGGAAAAGAGAATTGATGACCAAACAAAATCTCAAAAGACCATATTAATGTATTTTTTATTTCAAATGTAAAATATGCACAACCAAATGAGTTAATTAAAATTCAAATTCCATATTTTTAAATAATCTTAAAATTATCAAAATGAATTCATAGGTTATATCTGATTGCAACCAAAATTGGGCTTCTCTATTCTTTTCTTGATTGCCTAGAATTCCTCAGAATTGTCCAGAGAGGAAGATTAGCTCCCTCTATTGCATTAACATTTCCCACTCAAGACTGATTGCAAAATTATGCAAAGCAGACCTCAGTAGAAATTGTTTATAGGCTGTGGGAACGCTAAATAATATGTCCCAAAATCTATCCAGATGGGCAAAACATCCTTTGAAATGCCAAATGCATGCTTGTCAATGCCCTTTTAATATAAATTTAGAGATTTGATGAGCTATATTATAATTTAAACTATAGTTTGTTCGGGGGGTTCTTGATCTGCAATCTTAATTATAATGCAGTCAACTCTTGATTATCCATTATAAAGGGAGACAGAAATAACATGGATAATTGATATCCACAGATCATTCCAAACTTCCAATTAAACCAATGATTTTTTTATTCCTTTCCTACAATTTTTTTTTCAAGAAATGATTTGGAATTCATCATAGTTTCCCTCTCTTGACCATTCTAGGATAGAAATGTTGATAATCGTGAAAATAAAACAAAAAACATTACTAAGAATTTTTTTAAAAAAGTTTGAATAATTGAGGCATTTGATAAGGAGTTCTTAAAGAAAATAAAGTACCTATTATTTACCTTAGGTACCAAAATAAAAGGAAAAACTGAAAATATTGAATGCTTCATTATTCCAATCTGAATTTCTTCATATGTATATTTATAAACACTATATAAGTAAACAGAAACATGTTTGTATACATACATACATATATATATATATATCATGCAAATATAGCTTGGAGATGATCACTCCGTTTCCCTGTAACTCTCTCTGTTTTTATCTTTATTTTGAAGGAATATAAGTAGAAAGTATTTCAAATATGAGTCAAAACAACAAGAAGCAGAAGGAAGAGAATGAAGCAAATGAGATCAGGAAAGCAGAACTATCATTAAAGTGTGCATAATCTTTATCCCAGTAATCCTGCTAATAGGCCTATATGCCAAGAAGGTAAAGAAAAGGACACATATATAAAAAATTGTTTGGGTTTTTTTTTTGGTAGCAGTACTTTTTGCAATAGAAAGGAAAGAAACTGGAAGCTAATGAAATGTCCATCAACTGAGAAATAAAGAAACAAATTATGAGATATGAATGTAGTAATATATTACCTTTATCTCAGAATTGTCATTGGTGACTATATTTGGGATTTTCTTGGCAAGGATACTGAAGTGGTTTGCCTTTCCCTTCTCTAGTCCATTTTACAAATTTTGTAAAAAAGGCAACAGGATGTTAAGTGATTTGCTCAGGATCACACAGTTAGTAAGTATCTGAGGCTGGATTTGAACTCACGAAAATATGTCTTCCACTGCACCACCTACCTGCCACCAAAGTAAACCTGAATAATCTGATGCAGAATAAAGTAAGCAGAACCTGGAGAACAATTTATGCAATAAGAAAAACATAATGAATAAAAATACCTTTGAAGACTTGAGAACTCTAAACAATGCAATGATAGATTATGACCCTAGAAAACTAGTATTGAATTTACTGCTTGACAGGGAGGTGATGTATACAAGATATAGAATAAGATACATATTATCATAAAAAGTCAATTTAGAAATTTGTTTTGTTTGCCTAGTTTTTAAAAGGACTATGTGTTTCTTTTTCTTTTTCCTTTGGGGTGGGAAAGGAAAAAAAAGCGGGGAATAGAAAAGGTAGCAAAAGAGGAGACAGAAAGATAAAAGATGTCATCAAGGCATCCTTTTTTTTTAGTTTAGAGAAGGAAACAAAAGGAATTACAGGAAAAAGCAAAGAGAAAGATGAAAGCTTTGAAAGCAAGAGGTTGTACTTATACATTTAAAAGAACAAGTTGTATGAATCTTCTTTTACTTTTCTAATATGTAAATGGAAAGACTTTTTTATTTGGCATTTATTAAATTTGGGATACAAATAATTTTAAAACGTTAAAAATGAAGAAATGGATGACTGGAAGAAATATATATGTACATATACACGTACACATATATATGTATATATACACATATACATATATACACACAAATACATACATATATGTATGTGTGTATATATACATATACATACATATATAATGTCATCTAAGGTTCACTAATTTAGGAATGTAAAAATTGACTACATTTCCTCCAAGGAGAGAGTCCAAGCTTAATACTATGTGATTAAGGACAATTGTCTGAAAAAGGCCAGATTTGAAAATTCCTGGAAAGGTATTTGTTCTTTCCCCCACTTCAAAGACACAGGTGTAACATATTTTCTTCTGACTCAACTATTCACTTTTCTTAATGCTACTTATCCTGCCAGGAAGCATTAACAAACATATGCTGACTCTATGACTACTTACTTACACAGAACATTATGTCACTATGCTCCCACTGATACCAATATATAGAAAGATATTCTATATGGGGGTTTGGATAAATCCATCGCATCTGTGCCAACACATGGCAAGCTGACTAGTATATATGACAGCAATGGTACCAAAATATGGGCAAGGATAAACACATAGCAACTGTAAGAATTTCAAGGCAACTCTTTTCTTTATTTTTAAGCTGAATGTTTCAGAAGGAAAAAAAAGTATTTGCAAAAAAATAAGGTTGGTTTATAAAACATTTGGGGTAGTCCATTTTAAAGGGCCTATAAGAAGGTAATATTCCTTGGGAAGTAGCTAAAATAATGGCAAACCTTATTGTCATATTTATTGTCTGCACTTTTGTTCATGATGTCTATTGCAAAGAACTGAGATGAAAATAAAATTATTCTTGAGAATGAAGAAATACTATTTTCTGACATTTTTATATTAGTCTTATTTAGAGTATTGAGGCTTTCAGATATTAAGCTTTGGCTTATGCATGGCAAGCACTATTTTCAGATCATGACCAAGATACCCTTCTTGTCATTCTTCACCCCAAGCAACAAGGGAAAAGTATGAGTGATACAGCAAAGAACTAGTCAAGATGTCTAGAGAGGGTTCCATGAAACAGACAAGTAGCCATCAAGAGAAGAGGGATCAGAATAAGGTAAAGTTGACATACTAGGCCACAAAAGACGTTAGGAAAGATCAAACCCAAGGAGCTAGGAGAGATCTGGAGTCAACAATGGAGCGGACAGACAAGGAAAGCACAGATATAAGAATAAAATGATAGTGGAGGCATATAGGAATGTTATTTAGCACAAATATCAGGGGTCAGAGTAACTGATTAGCTACATAATTCATTGATATATCACATTAAGGTTTACAAATACTTGGCTTGCAACATATCTGGGAAATTGTTAATATAAAAATCATACCCATTTAAATGATAAGAAAACTAAACCTCATATAATTGAAGTCATTGGCACAATATCACAAGTCATCAATACAGTCAATAGGCAGTCAGCAAGAAGTCATAAATTTAGAATTAAAAGAGGCCCCAAGGGCCATCTAGTCCAAATCCCTCATTCTACAGATGAAGTAAATGATGTAATAACTAACTTGCTTAAGGTCACAAGGGTGATTGATATAAAAGCCAGCATTTGAATTCATCTTGTTTGTTCCAAATTTAATACTCCTTCCATTGCAACCCCTATCTCACATCAAGTAGTCTGGTATAAACAATTTGAGTCAGAAACTTGGCAGAGAATGAAGGTAACACAGATCCAAGTAACAGGCCCTAGAAAGAATGAAATTGTTCTATAAACAATCCTCTAAGGCAGGAACTTCTCTGTTTCCTGTCCAGGGCCAGAAATG
Organism: Vombatus ursinus; assembly: GCF_900497805.2. Classification (NCBI taxonomy): domain Eukaryota; kingdom Metazoa; phylum Chordata; class Mammalia; order Diprotodontia; family Vombatidae; genus Vombatus; species Vombatus ursinus. The sequence goes on from NW_020954687.1 coordinate 13,770,543, forward strand.
ACCTTTAGGGAAGATATACAGTCAAGGAAGAATATGTAGTCAGAAAAGGGTACTGAAAGATAAAATATCTAGGTACTTAATAATTCATATTTGCCCTTACAGGCAGAAGAACACTGGGTTTGGAGGAAGGAAGGGCTGAGTTCAAATCTTACCTTAGACACTTACTAGCTCTGTAATCTAAGAAAGTCACCTAATTTCTTCATCTGTAAAATGAGTAGTTTGGACATAATGGCCTCTAAGGTATAAATCTATGATTTTATTCCATCAGAAGGGGATGGTGAAGGAAAGTCACACTTTAGTTTGCTTTGGTTAAAAGTAGGTGATTTTGCCTCACTTTCTCACAATCTGTATAGCCTTACAGGTACACTGAATGAAGCCTGAAGAAAGGACAGGCAAAGTAGTCTGACTCCTTTGTAGTCCCCAAACATATTAATGAAGGGATGAAAAAAGGATTCATTAAACACTCTCAGTGTGCCAAGCACAGTGCTAAATGCTAGGGATACAAATAGAAAAGCCCTCTCTGCCCTCAAGGATCTTACACTATTGTAGATAGAAAACACACAAAGAGGAGAAAAGGCCAGAAAGGGATATTTTGATTTAGGAAATTACTGGGATATTGAGTGGCACCATCTAGGAATAGATTGACACATTCTTTCCAGAATCAATGTCAAAGTTTGTTTGAGTATAATCCCAGAACTGGAAAGAGGAGTGGGAAAAGGAAATAGGTAGGGTCTATGCACAGTGTAGAAAGGCAGATTGTGAAGAAGGTATGAGTAAAGTGAAGCTTGGATGGGGGCAGTGTTAGGCATAGTGGGTGACAGAGAAAACTACCAATTATCCTAGCAGGTCTCAAGTCAAGAGTTCTAACCCCAGAAGAGTCAAATTTTCTAACTCATGGTTTCTGGCCAGGGCCGTGTGGCAGCTAATGAGGAGGCCCGGGAGTAAAAATGAAACACCAGACTAACAGTAACCTGGACCAACAAAAAAGCCTCCTTTTACCTAGCCTATGATAGGCTGAATTGGTGTCACCACTATATACCAAAGGTTGGACAGTCACATGTCTTGTTTTTGCTTGCAATTGCAGTAAATCTCCCTTAACAATAAGATAAGCTTCTTAATCCTAAGACGTTTTTATTAGATAAGGTAAAAATTAATGATGTCTTCCTTGGCCTTGCTGCCTATAAAAGACACTTTTAGTTGGGAAATGGGCATTATTTACTGTTTTACTTTTTTTTTTTATTATGCACAGTCCAGCTTCAGAGATCTTAAAAGCCATGGGCTATACTCATCAATGGAACTGGTGGGCCTGCCTTTAATATTTATTTCTTCTTTGTCCTTAATTCATGACCTACTTTAAAAAATATTCTTTAACCAATTCATGGATTTATCAAGTACTGTAAACTCTGAATAAAAAGAGTTCATTTCAATTTTAATGAACACATTAAAAAAGAGCCTAGAATAAAGAACAAAACACTAGTGAAAATCATAAGACCTATCATCTTTTCTCACAGTAATTTTTTCCCCTTCTTTCTATGACATCTCATGGTAGTTGCATACAAAAAGCAGAATTAACTAGCTTGATTTTTTTTTCCTTTTTCTTTTCTTTCCTCTGTGACTGCCAGCTAAAACCTTGGAAAATAATTTGACAGATTCTGCTGAGATGTTTACTTAAAGCTTGCAATTTAACTTTAAAATGAAATCACTGAGTGAGATTCCACTTTGAATCAGACCTACAGTTCTAAATTGAGATACCTATGATTCATTCTGAATTTAAGGAGCTGCCAATGTGAGCAATAGTGCATGGAATGATCTAAACATTTAATTAAATAGTTCATATTCTACAAATGGTAGTTTTGAGTTCCTACTCAGCCATTCTCTCTATTTTACTATGTGAAAACCCCAGTGTTTTCTCTAATTTAAGGAGAAAAAAGAATTTTTTAGAGGGATGAGGAATACTTTGTGGCAAATATAACCAAGGAATGTCCAATAAGTCAGTCAAGATGGGTAGTTAGACATCACTACCTCTTGCTTGCATAATTCTAGTGGCTTCTTTAGTGGCAACTTTTCCTCTAGCTTCTCTCCTCTCCAGGCCAAACTAATCCTCCTAATAAACAGGTCAAATTATGCCCTTTCTCTGCTCAAAAATCTCCCAATTGATTACATTTTCATTAGCCTGACACTTGAAACCTTATATAATCTAGTCCCACCTACCTCTCCAGACATTTCATTTTACTCACCTTTATTCATTCTACATGGCTTCCATAATGAGCTATTAGCTTTTTCTCTAAACTTGACATGCCTTCCCTTGCTTGACTTTGTGTATTTTTGCAGTAAGTTTTTTTTTTAATGCTTTGAACATTTTCCCAATGTCCATATAATGAACCCCGGTAGGATATACCAGAATACAAGCTCTTTGAAGTCAGAGGTTCTTTTGTTTTTGAGTCACCAGTAAGAGGCAACATGTTGTGAGTGAGAAGCAACATGTTGTAGTGTGTAGAAAGTTGATATTAGTCTCAGAAATACTTAGCTTCAGATTCTGCTTCTGGTGCTTACTGAACATGTGATCATACATAAATCACTGAACCTCTTAATATCCCAGGCTAAAGCTGTTAAATGCACTAGAGATGTAGTTAGTGAAGGGAGTTATCACACCTAGACATCTTTATACCAATTAAATCAATTCTGATCTAACAGAAAAAAAACAGCAACAACAAAAGTCCTGCTATGAATCAAACTTGTCTCATTGTTGCTGTTACCCCTCCATTGTCAGAGCTACAGCTGTGTAGCCATTGGTATAAGTTTTGAAATTTGTCCACACTAAAGTGGGTTTCCTACTAGGGGAGCCAGCATATATGTGTCTAGTTTCCCCCCTCCAAAAGAATAAAGAAAGTTTTATGCTTATAACTATTGTTAGCTCTTTGGTTTTATTTTATTTTTAGAGTTAATTGTGGTTTTGATAATCTGTGTAAGCTCTCTGTTGGTTTTTATTTTATTTTATTTTAGAGTTAATAGCAGTTGCTGAGCTTATGTGGCTCTTTGGTCATTTGGTCAGGAATGACCGAATCTTCCTAATGTACAAGTAGTGACTTACCAAATTTGTTTAGCACAACATATAGTATGTAAATATTTGTCTTGTTTTAAAGTTTTAAAGCACTTTACAGACATTGTCTTTATTAATCCCTACAACAATCCTGTGAGGGTTTATTTTATTATAATTATTTTAGTATTATCACTATTTTATTAATTTAGTATTATTATGATGTTTTTACATATGAGAAGATCAGAAGAACGTGGAGGGTATGTGGCTTCCCTTGGGTAACGCAACTAGTAAGTGCTAGAGGCAAGATTTGAATCTAGGGTCTATCTGACTCAAAGTTGAACACCACCCACTAAGCCAAATTATCTCTCCATAAATGAATGGATGGATAAATGATTGAATGAATGTCACATTATTTTTCATTTCTTGGTATGGCCAGCTCTGAGCACAGTGCCTTGTATGTAGTAGATGTTTCATAGATATTTGGTAAATTGAATTGAATTAGCAAAAGGAAAACATTTATTGTTTTATTTTAGTCTTCCTCTAGAAGGTTTTGGATAATTAAGCCATATTTAGTATGGTACTTAGCTGCCAAGGAAAGGATATTTCTGAACTACAAAGTAAATGGTCCTAAAGACACAACTGTGTTTTACATCTCTCAGAGGCTTGAGAATGAAACAATTGAAACACTTTGATGAGATTTACACAGATTGCGAACAGTTGGAATGCAGAGTAGGGTACATTTATAACACGTTTTAGAGGATACTGGGAAATGTCTAAGCTCTCAGACTCACACCCACTTCCTACTGAAGACAAAAGAGGTATGTTGAAAGCAAGAGGGAAAGTCATCTTATTTGGAAAGCATAGCTAGTTGTTTCAAATGCCATGAATGGCAAATTTTAGATTACCAACAAAAGTAACTAAAAATGCAAACTGAATTTGTTTTTAAGTGATAAAATTATTTACCTAAGCTGATGGATTTAATATCTTGGCTTCTCACTTCTTATTTATTTTGGTAAGGTGTTGTTCTTCTGTCATGGAAATTCAATCCCTACATTACTTCCTGTAAACTCTAAAGAAAATGATACAAGGATTATCTACCTATACTAGAACAGAAAGAGAGCATTTCATGAATCCTATTAGTTTAGATATATAAAAGATAACATGGAGGCAGAATGAAATTGTGTATAGAAATTGTCCTTGGCTTAATTTTTTTTAAAAGAATCTGGATTCAGAGTCTGTCTCTGATAGTTAATAACCATGTGACCATTGACAAGGTACTTAATCACTAAGTATTTCACAAATTTAAGAATTTATGTCTAAATTCAGAGAGAGATTGTATTCTCTAAAGCTCCTCAACTAAAGTTTTCTCATTAGACAGAATAAATTTCCTACTATGTTGAAAATAGAGCTCTAGGACATTAGAGGTCACTTATCCCAACCTCTTGATGTTACAGAAGGGGAAACTGAGGCTCAGAGAAATTCAAAAAGTTGCCCAAAGTCACATTGGTATTTAATGGAAGAGTGAAAGACTGGAACCCTGTTTGGATTCATAAATTCAAGTATTCTAGTATAATACACCATACTGGGCATGGTGAGGATCTATGGTATTGTAGAAAGAACTCTGGGTTAGAAATTGAGAGAACTTGGTTTGAGTTCCAGCTCAGCAACTAAATATGAGCATGTTCTTCAACATGACATTTCATCTCTACAGTCCTTAAAAGGATCCATGAACAGTCAAGAGTTTTAGTGGGAGTTGTTCTTCCTGTTAGCTGAGGTAAAGTCTAATATGGGTCAAGAAATACAAAGGGAAATTTAACTGAGGGCTTCTCTTCAGGATATTTCTCCTAGAGAGAGAAAGTGACAAAAATAATTTCCAGAATGGTTGGATGAGTTTGCAACTCCATGAACAGTACATTGGTAAACCTCTTTCTCCACATCCCTTCCAGCATTTTCTGTCATGTTATTTTCCTTTTTGGTCATTTTCCTTTTCTGTCACATTAGCCAATCTGATAGATGTGAGATGGTATTTCAGAATTGTTTGAATTTGAATTTTTCTGATCAATAGTGATTTAGAGGATTTTTTCATATAACTATTAATAGCTTTAATTTCTAGTGAAAACTACCAGTTCATATCTTTTGACATCTTATCAATTGAGGAATGACTCTTTTTATAAATTTGGTTCAGTTTCATATATATATACACATATATGTGTACATATATATATATATACACATATATGTGTACATATATATATATATATATATGTGAGAAATAAGACCTTAATCAGAAACTTGTCATCAAAAAAATCTGTTTCTTAGCAGGAAATTCTTGGCAAATAAATTGTTGTGCTTTTCTTTAAGACTTTCCCTCTGCTCCCTGCCCCCACCCAAAGTGGCCAACTTTTCTGATATGGATCTTCTATTAACTCATCTACTCTGGTTCATGAAAATTAGACACACAATCTGTCATCAGACCTATCTTGTAAAGCTTTTCATCTTAGTAAGTCCTGGATTCCCTTTGGATAGCCTTTGGAAATGAAGGATTATTTGTACACCATATGTAGGCATCATTGTAGGATTTACTGCCTCCAAAGAAGACAACAGGAGAAGGTAAATAAGATTCAACAGCAGGCAATGACTTCAAAGGAGGACAAAGATCTTTCTCCATGTGGATAGAATTTCAGAGGGTTATCCTAAGAGAAGACAAGCCAGAGATCTGTCTTTTCTGAAGAAGAATTCAGATGAAGGATTAGGAACGTATCCATACAGACAAGAGGGCTGAATGAGGGGAATGTTGAGAGGGTACATTATATTTTAATTAGAGTTTTGAAGGGCACTGATAATTGAATCAAAAAGTTCAACATATGTCAACTATCTAGAAAGACTCCAATTGGCCTTTTTTTCCTATGCTGAATGAAGGGATCAGATTAGATGATCTCTAATATCCATTACATCTCTAAAACATACTATTTTGTGTTTAAAAATAGATTAACAGACATCTTTATTGTCAAGATATCTGTGACTAATCCTTGATTAATTTTAGTTAACTGTTCCATAATATGTTCTGACTCCAAATAAATGTCATCAATTTTAAAATTTCTCAAATCCTTAATTAAATGATAACTAAATACTAGTTAACACACAAAAGATTTCCTTTTCTAAAATAAAGTTTTTATATTATTTTGTCCTCAATTACACGTAAAAAGTGAACATTCATTTTTATAATGTTTGAGGTCCAAATTCCTTCCCTTCCCTCCCCCTCCTTGAGAAGGTCAAGTATTTTGCTATAGATTATATATGTATAGTCATTAAAAACATATAAGTTTATTAGACATGTTGCAAAAGAGAACACAGAGTTAAAAAAGGAAAAAAATAAAAATAAAGTAAAAATAGCATGCTTCAATCTTCATTTAGACTCAATCAATTCTTTCAATGGAAGTGGATAGCTTTTTTCATCATAAGTCCTTCAGAATTGCCTTGTATCATTGTATTGCTGAGAATAGCTAAGTCATTCCGAATTGATGATTGCACAGTATTGCTGTTACTGAGCACGAGAGATTTAGATCTTTCTTCCATGCTACTAGGTGACAGGAAAATTAATTTTAATATTGTTAATATCAAATGTAATATTCCCTTCTCTGTCAAAAGGCCATCTTAATAGTAAGAAAAGCCCCTCCCTCTAGAGAATCCTGGGAATGTCACTGCATTCCTTCTCTTAATGCATTCTACTCTCAACTAGGTTAAACTAGATCCAAGCTGGAACTCTAAGCTCAGTTTATCTTATAAACAAAAACTAACTTGAGTTAGCCATGGTTACCAAAAGTGATTCACCTCTCATTAAGGTTTGGGGCAAGGTGGATCATGAAGGGTAAAAATAATCAGAATAAAGTGGGTTTTCTTCCTCAAATTGCCAAAGGTGGTTGGAACCTCATTAACAGGCCTTACTCCCTTTCTCTTTTTTCCTTCCGAAGGTAGAAAAACTTTCCTGTAAGTTTTTTAGTGGACATCAATGTACTTAGATACATGGGTGCCACAGGTTTGTGACCCTCTTTAAAAACTCCTTTTTCTTTATTTTAAAATTAATTTTGAGTCTGATTTATTTGAAACAATATAGGTACATCCATAATTAGGGACTTTACTTTTTTTTTTCTTTCAATCCTTTGTAGCATACCCAGTACCCAGTACTAAGAGCATAGCAAACAACAAATACTGAGGCAGGTTGATGATTGTAAAGATATTTTTGTGAAGTTCCTTCCCCAGTGGTAGTTTCTAATCATGTAAAGTATCTCTTAAGGGAGAAGTAGAAGTTGAAAACAACAGGTTTCTTCAAAGGTAATTTAAATGCTTTTCATGTGCTCTCAAAATTTTATGAATAGATTTTCTTTTTTTGTCATCAAATAATTTTGACTGTAATAAGAAAAGCAATGGAGTACAGTAGATAAGAGTGCTGGTGGCGTCAAAGTCCAGAAAACTTGCGTTTCATTCTTGTTTCTGACATGGATGTGACAATGGACAAGCCAGTCAGTACCCACCCCCACCCCAAATCAATTGTGCAAGACAGTAATTTACAGAGAAATTGCTGATAAGCATGAGGGTTTCCAAGAAGTTGCTGTTGAGTCATTTCAGTCATGTGTGATTCTTCATGACCCCATTTGGGGTTTTCCTGGCAAAGATACTGGAGTGGTTTGCCATTTCCTTCTCTAGCTCATTTTACAGATGAGGAACAGAGGCAAACAAGGTTAAGTGATTTGGCCAGGGTGACATAGCTAAGTTTCTGGGGCCAAATTTGAACTTAGGAAGATAAGTCTTCCTGACTCCATGCCCAGCATTCTACTGTTCCACCTACCTGCCCCTCCCTCTAACAGTGGTCACAAGTTTTGCTTCCCCATTTCTCTTCCCAGCTACACAGCCCCCCCCCCCCCCCAAAAGGGATGTGAATACTTTTGTAAAACAAAGTATCCAGCTCTGGGAAGAGTGATCATATACTAAACAGTATGCTTTGTAAATTCAACTGTGGCGGAGGGCAATGGGAAGGGGAGAAACCTTAAAGAAAATCCCTCATTTGTGTGCAGAAGGTTGCCGGCTAGTGGAATGCCCTAAAACTTCTTTGCTTTATATAGGTTTGTGAGAACGTGGCTAAAATGTTTTCCAGTGATACTATTCTATATTAAATTGCCACAGTTATTTGTTTATGTCTGGGTGTGTATTGCCTGTCACTACAAAGCTTGAAGATAAAGCAATAGAACAGTTCACACTGCCACAGAGGACAATTAATTATCAGTCCAGCAAAACGTTACAGAAGTGTTAAATGGTTCTATTGCTACTTCCTGGGTAAAATCTCAGGCTTAGAAAGTTTCCCAGAGGGGAGAAGAGGGTACCTTGGTTTGTCTGGGAACAACCAATCAATCCTCACTTGAATTGAATTGTGGGGGATTTAAACAACTGCAACTTTTCTTTATAATTATATTTGCAAGGTGATTTACATGTATAGACACAGCTTCAGTCTGGGCTCTTGGTTAGAATAAACAAAACCCATTTCTTATTAGAAAGATTAATTGCTAACAGCATAATCACTAAGAGGATATGAGACGGAATATGGAATATAACACTATTAACTTAATATTTTGAAATGCATAGCTAGCTTGTCAGGGAAGGGGTCAGCAGAAGCCTTTCATGCATTATTAATTGGTATGTAAAGTAGCAAGGGAGATATTTTCTTTCCTTTTGATTATCTTTGGCCTTTTTAATGAAAGGAGCACAATCAGGATCATTACCTGCTAAATTAAGTTAGGAAAAATCCAAAGGAAAAAAACCACAGTGGGCAAGTTAAGCAGTGCTATGACCCATCTTTTTAAAATGTAAGCTTTGTGTTGTGCCTTACCTTGAAGCTTGTTAATGGAGAGCAAAGATTAATTCTGGGCCTTACTCTTTTTCTTTCCTGTGCAATTTCCAGAATGCACTCTACCTGTGAAGTCTCTAATCTGTAGGGCATACACTGACCCCATGGATGTATCTGGTGCCATAAATACAATCTGACAGCTAAAGAATCTAAGTTAAGAATAATTGTATTTTCCCTTTGTATTTAATTGCTCACAGACTGAACTAGCTGATACTGAGTAGCACCCTAATATCTCAGAGTATTAGGTGAGATGAAAACCCCCAAAATTGTAATATAAAGCTTGTTTGAATAATTCCAGATATTAACTCCATAGATCTACTCAAAAGTAATGAGGGGGAGAGGAGGGAAAGATAGAGAAAACAGGTAATAAGTCATTTTTGATAGAGCAGTTTTATTTCTGAATGTTTCTTATCTATTAAAGGAACTCCGGTGACCACTAAATAAGTTATCAGTGAGGTTCTATATAAATGATTTTAGCTGGTTTTAAATATTATTCTTTTAAGAGAATCAGATTTTTAGAAGCTGCGACTTTGACCCACTGTTTCTCAAGCCCTTGATAAGAAGTGAATAGGATGGATGTTCATTGTAGAATCCTCACTCCACACAAAATGATTTTAAAAAATGAGGTACAATATGAAGTTCATCTGATAAAGAACCCTTTCAAAGACAAACAGTTAAAAGGAAGATACATGTCAAATAAGCAGTGGATTCAACCATACAAGGCATTGTTTGATTAATCCACATTGACAGACTGAGAAAGAAATTTAAAAAACCCTCTCAAAGTTATAAAAAATGATATTTTCAGGCTAGTGAATAGAAAAGAATTTCCACATATATGTATGTGTGTATGTATACGTATATGTGTGTGCATGTGTGTATATATATGTGTGTGCATATATGTATATATACATATATATGTATGTATATAGTACATAGTACATCTAGTTTTCTTAACCAAAAAGCCATGCCACGTGGTTAAGTAGTTGTTTTGTTACCCCATAATCAACTCTGAGCAATTCTAGTCATTACCGATTTCCTAGGCCTCTGCAATTGCATATCTATAAACAGAAGAATCTGATTCAACTTTTTCAAATGAGAAGATGAAGTCCTCATTTTGGCCTTAGAGAATTTCATGAGAAATCTTCACTTACCCCAGTTAAGTCTTGGTACAGAGAATCACACGTAGAACAGAACAGATACAAATCAAGGAAATGCTAATGACTCCATGCTAATATTTTTGAAGCTTAATCTAAGTTGGCAAACTCTCTGATCATTCTGGATGATCTAACCAGATCCCAGTTCAGCTGTCTAGGCATCTTCTGGGAAAGCAACCTGTATACATTGGAAGCTTCTGTTAATAATAGCTAGCATTTCATAGCACCAACTATGTGCCAGGCAATGGTGTTAAGTGCTTTGAAAATATCTCATTTCATCCTTATAACAGCCCTAGTAATGAGGTACTATTATTATACTAATTTTATAGTTGAGGAACCTCAGGCAAGCAGCTATTTAGTGACTTTCCCAGGGCTAGGCTCAAAACTAGATATTTTAGAGTGGCCCTGAATCAATATAACTAAGAATATTTGAAAAGCACTGTATCATGCATGCATTTGGTTTCTATAGGATATTTATAAAATGAACTACAAAAAAAAAGCAGTCAGATTGGGGAGATACTCCTTAGAAATGATGTTCACAGGATCATAAATGTAGAGTTAAATAGGATCTTAGAGGACATACAGTCTAACTCTCTTAATTTACAGATGAGAAAACTAAAGCAGAGAGAGGTTAAATGGCTTGTTCATGGACACAGCAAGTATCTGAGGCAGAATTTCTACCCAGGTCTCTGCTTACCCCAAGTCTTGTGCCCTATCCATTAAGTTAATGCTGGTTCTTATGGATTATAAGAAGATATATTCTACGTGCCACTTTATAACCACAAATATTTGTAAAGAAAAAAATTTGCTTTTCTTGCTTCTCCCCTTCTCTCAATTAAAAAAAAAAATGGTTAAAACTTTAGTAGCACTATTTGGCAAATGCAAATACAAGTAGAAAAAAAAAGACAGTTTGTCAAATACATAGCTCTGGCACACAAATAAATATAAAAACATGGCACAAGCAGGCAAAATATTCTTCTGCAGAATTTTACAAACAACATGTGTTAAGTAACTGGATCTAAATTCATGCCATTTCTTCATATCCACCACCTTTCCATTTTCTAGCTACTCGTGGACCCTTGGCCTATCTTAGTTCTGATTTCAGGTCATCATCTTCTTCCATTAATATTAAAGAATTTGAATAATAGCCTCTACCTAATTGCATTAAAAATCTATCTTTGTGCATAGTGATGAAAGGGCTATTATCTGGCCTTTATTATCTTTTTTTGTATGTGTGTTTAGTATTTTATTTTCACCAGTTACATGTAAAAACAATTTTTAACATTTGTTTTTAAATTTTTGAGTTCCAAATTCTCTCCTTTCCTCCTGCCTACCCTCCCTTATTGAAAAGGCAATTAATTCGATATGGGTTGTACATGTGTAGTCATGCAAAACATTTCCATAATAGTCATGTGATGAAAGAAAACATAGACAAAAAAAACCTCAAGAAAAATAGAGAAAGAAAAAAAAGTATGATTCAATCTGTACTCAGACATCATCAGTTCTTTTTCTGGGGATGGGTAGCATTTTTCATCATAAGAACTTCAGAGTAGATCATTGCATTGCTGAGAATAGTTATGTCATTCATGTCTGATAATCTTATAATATTGCTGTTACTTTGTATACAGTACATCTCACTTTGCATCAGCTCATGGTAGTTTTTCCAAGTTTTTCAGAGAGCATGTTGCTCATCATTTCTTATAGCACAATAGAATTCCATTATAATCACATACCACAATTTCTTTAGCCATTCCTCAACTGATGGGCATTCCCTCAGTTTCCAATCCTTTGCCACCAGAAAAGAGCTGCTATAAATATTGTTTTTGGTAAATGTAGGTTTTTTTTTTCCTTTTGTTTTAAGTCTTTAGGGATACGATACCACTGGTATTATTAGGTCAAAGGGTATATGTGGTTTAATAGCCTTTTCAGCATAGTTACAAATTGCTCTAAAGAATGATTGAATCCATTCACAGCCCCACCAACAGTGCATTAACATCTTATTTTTCCCAGATCCCCTCCAATATTTGTCATTTTCCTTTTCTGTCCTATTAGTCAATCTAATAGGTACTAATTAGTACCTCAGAATTTTTTTTTAATTTGCATTTCTCCAATCAGTAGTGAGTTGCAGCATTTTTTCATATGTCTACAAATAGCTTTGATAACTTCTGAAAACTGATCATATTTTTGATTATTTATCAATTAAGCAATAGCTCTTTTTTTTATAAATTTGACACAGTTCTCTATATGTTTTAGAAATACAGGGGAAGGTAACCTAGCCATTCCAGATCTTAAATTGTATTATAAAGTAGCAATCTTCAAAACTGCTTGATACTGGCTAAGAAACAGAGTGGTAGATCAGTGGAATAGGTTAAGTTTGTAAGACACAGTAGTCAATGACTATAGTAATCTACGATAAAGACTCCAGCTTCAGAGATAAGAACTCACTCATTGACAAAAAACTGCGGAAAACGAAAATAGCATGGCAGAAACTAGGCATAGAGCAAAATCTCACACCATATATCAAAATAAACTCAAAATGAGTTCATGATTTAGATATAAAAGCTGATACTGTAAGCAAACTGAGAGAGTAAGGAATAGTTTACCTATCAGAGTTATGGAGAACAGAAGAATTCATGACCAAACAGGACATAGAGAACACTACGAAATGCAAAATGGATAACTTTGATTACATTAAATTGAAAAGTTTTTGCGAGACCCAAAAAAACACTGAAGAAAATAACATCTTAAGAAATAGCCTAACCCAAATGGCAAAAGAGGTCCAAAAAACCAACGAGGACAAGAATGCCCTAAAAATCAAAATTGGCCAAATGGAAAAGGCAGTCCAAAAGATTACTGAGGAAAATGCTTCTTTAAAAATTAGAATGCAACAGTTGGAAGCTAGTGGAAATTTGAGAAATCGAGGCACTGTAACATTAATCCAAAAGAATGAAAAAATAGAAGAGAATGTGAAATATCTCATTGGAAAAACAACTGACCTAGAAAATAGATCCAGGAGAGAAAACTTAAAAATTATTGGACTATCTGAAAGCCATGAACAAAAAAAGATTCTAGACATCATCTTTCAAGAAATTATCAAGGAAAACTGCCCTGAGATTTTAGAACCAGAGGGCAAAATAGAAATTGAAAGAATCCACTGATCACCTCCTGAAAGAGATCCTCAAAGGAAAACTCCTAGGAATATTGTAGCCAAATTCAAAAATTCCCAGGTCAAGGAGAAAATATTGCAGGTAGCCAGAATGAAACAATTCAAGTATTGTGGAAACACAACCAGGATAACACAAGATTTAGCAGCTTCTACATTAAGGGACCACAGGGCATGGAGTATGATATTCCAGAGGGCAAAGGAGATAGGACTACAACCAAGAATCACCTACCCAGCAAAACTGAGTATAATCCTTCAGGCTAAAAAATGGTCATTCAATGAAATAGGGAAATAGAGGAAAAGACCAGAGCTGAATATAAAATTTGACTTTCAAATACAAGACTCAAGTGAAACATGGAAGAGGTAAACAGGAAAGAGAAATCATAAGAGACTTATCAAGGTTGAACTGTTTACATTACTTCATGGAAAGATGATATTTGTAACTCATGAGTCCTTTGTCAGTATTAGGGTAGTGGGAGGGAAAAAATTATATGTATGTATAGATAGATAGATAGATAGATAGATAGATAGATAGATAGATAGATAGATAGATAGATAGATAGAT